>NC_090319.1:149102950-149424911 GCF_040869045.1 Eurosta solidaginis
TTTTTTGCAAATTTTTTATCACCGCGTGTGATTTATATGAAAAAAAACTTAACCACTTTTTTCTTGTGTCACTTTTAATTTGAGCACATACCTTTTAACCAACGCTTTTATTAATGTATTGACGCTGAACAAATTCCGTTGTTTTGTCCGGAATGGCTTTGTAGTCAACGCTTGATGTGATGATTTGATAAATTTAATTATTTTATTAGTGGACTGTATCTCGATATATTTCTGACTCCCTTATCCGGCTCGAAGGACCATGAAAACTTGAGCTGGCGGATTCCAGACTAGTTTCTCTCGATGGAGGTTAGGAAAGAAAGGCAGTGATTAATACTAAAGTTTCAATACTCTTTATTTCACAAAATATGCAGTGGAAAATAACAGAAAGAGAGAGTAAAGGTGCAAACCTGCAATTGCTACAATATTACCTTTAATATATCCAGGAACTCTGCGTTCTGGCGGTGTGACGTTTGATGTGGTTTTAACTTGCGGCTTCAAGACGTTCGAGCGTGCGTAAACTGCTGCGGTTTTAATCCAAGTGAAAGAGTTTCCTTTCCACGCATTCCGTTTAACCCCCAAAGCTAACAGGCCTTTGGCGGGGTAACTTAACGAAACGTCACTTTTCCTTTTAGTATAAGTGCTAACGGCCGTAACAAATAAGCGGTTTTGCATTAGATTGCATTAGGGTGGCCGGCCCTTAATTTTCCTTTGGGGTTAGCCTGCTGGCCTAAACAATGCGTACAATATGGGCATCAAACAATAGAGGAAGATCACAGGTTTCATTTGAATTTTGTGATATTTAGATAAATTAATCGATAACTGAGTTATCGGTCAAAATGTATTTGCTCCAAAATCTATAAATTTACCTACAATCTATCTATCTATCTATCTATCTTCTATCTATCTATCTATCTATACTATAATAAATCTCTAGAAAATCGCGTCTGTACATCCAAGATTTCTAAAAAAAAATGATTGTACTTGACGTTTGGAATGTCGTAGAATCAATCGGCACCACTTTTTTCTGTTTGTCTGTATGATATCGATAATCTCGGACGAATGGATTTTTATGAGACTTTCACAGATGGATAGCCTGTAATCCCGAAGGGATTAAAATCGCGTGAGAAACAAAAAAGATATAGTTGTTTAAGCTATAATTAAGCTACTTTTAAGGATTTTTTTTTGAAAAACGAAGAAAAATGCACTTAGTTTCCAAACAAATATCAAAGAATGCCTTTGCAAAGTTTTTTTTTTTCAATTTCATATAAATTAAAAATCAAATTCATGAATAGATACAGTGGCGTACCAAAAAAAATTATTTTACGCTCCCATATTACGATAATCGGTTAAAATGTGGTTACCTAAACCTCTAAATGTGCGTACAATATGGTCATCAAACAATAGAGGAAGATCACAGGTTTCATTTGAATTTTGTGGTATTTAGATAAATTAATCGATAACTGAGTTATCGGTCAATATGTATTTGCTCCAAAATCTATAAATTTACCTACAATCTATCTATCTATCTATCTATCTTCTATCTATCTATCTATACTATAATAAATCCCTAGAAAATCGTGTCTGTACATCCAAGATTTCTAAAAAAAAAATGAGTGTACTTGACGTTTGGAATGTCGTAGAATCCATCGGCACCACTTTTTTCTGTTTGTCTGTTTGCCGGGTTGTCTGTTTGTCTGCATGATATCAATAATCTCGGAAAATAACGAATGAGACTTTCACAGATGGATAGCCTGTAATCCAGAAGGGAATCTAGAACTTATTTCATTAAAAACGCGTGAGAAACAGAAAAGATATAGTTGTTTAAGCTATAATTAAGCTACTTTTAAGGATTTTTGTTTTTCTGAAAAACGAAGGAAATCTATCTTCTATCTACACTATAATAAATCTCTAGAAAATCGTGTCTGTACATCCAAGATTTCTAAAAAAAAAATGAGTGTACTTGACGTTTGGAATATCGTAGAATCCATCGGCACCACTTTTTTCTGTTTTTCTGATTGTCTGTATGATATCGATAATCTCGGAAACTAACAAATGGATTTATATGAGACTTCCACAGATAGATAGCATGTAATCCAGAAGGGAATCTAGAACTTATTTCATTAAAATCGCGTGAGAAACAAAAAAGATATAGTTGTTTAAGTTATAATTAAGCTACTTTTAAGGATTTTTTTTTGAAAAACGAAGGAAAATGCACTTAGTTTCCAAACAAATATCAAAGAATGCCTTTGCAAAGTTTTTTTTTCAATTTCATATAAATTAAAAATCAAATTCATGAATAGATACAGTGGCGTACCAAAAAAAAATTATTTTACGCTCCCATATTACGATAATCGGTTAAAATGTGGTTACCTAAACCTCTAAATGTGCGTACAATATGGTCATCAAACAATAGAGGAAGATCACAGGTTTCATTTGAATTTTGTGATATTTCGATAAATTAATCGATAACTGAGTTATCGGTCAAAATGTATTTGCTCCAAAATCTATAAATTTAGCTACAATCTATCTATCTATCTATCTATGTATCATGTATCTATCTATCTATGTATACTATAATAAATCCCTAGAAAATCGTGTCTGTACATCCAAGATTTCTAAAAAAAAAATGAGTGTACTTGACGTTTGGACTCTAAATATGTGCACAATATGGGCATCAAACAATAGAGGAAGATCACAGGTTTCATTTGAATTTTGTGATATTTAGATAAATTAATCGATAAGTGAGTTATCGGTCAAAATGTATTTGCTCCAAAATCTATAAATTTAGCTACAATCTATCTATCTATCTATCTATGTATCATCTATCTATCTATCTATGTATACTATAATAAATCCCTAGAAAATCGTGTCTGTACATCCAAGATATCTAAAAAAAAAAAGAGTGTACTTGACGTTTGGAATGTCGTAGAATCCATCGGCACCACTTTTTTCTGTTTGTCTGTTTGCCGGGTTGTTTGTTTGTCTGTATGATATCAATAATCTTGGAAAATAACGAATGAGACTTTCACAGATGGATAGCCTGTAATCCAGAAGGGAATCTAGAACTTATTTCATTAAAATCGCGTGAGAAACAAAAAAGATATAGTTGTTTAAGCTATAATTAAGCTACTTTGAAGGATTTTTTTTTCTTGAAAAACGAAGGAAAATGCACTTAGTTTCCAAAAAAATATCAAAGAATGCCTTTGCAAAGTTTTTTTTCTATTTCATATAAATTAAAAATCAAATTCATGAATAGATACAGTGGCGTACCAAAAAAAAATTATTTTACGCTCCCATATTACGATAATCGGTTAAAATGAGGTTACCTAAAACCTCAAATATGCATGCAATATGGGCATCAAACAATAGAGAAAGATCACAGGTTTCATTTGAATTTTGTGAAATTTCGATAAATTAATCGATAACTGAGTTATCGGTCAAAATGTATTTGCTCCAAAATCTATAAATTTACCTACAATCTATCTATCTATCTTCTATCTATCTTCTATCTATCTATCTATACTATAATAAATCTCTAGAAAATCGTGTTTGTACATCCAAGATTTCTAAAAAAAAATGAGTGTACTTGACGTTTGGAATGTCGTAGAATCCATCGGCACCACTTTTTTCTGTTTGTATGTTTGTATGTTTGTCTGTATGATATCGATAATCTCTGAAACTAACGAATGGATTTTTATGAGACCTTCACAGATGGATAGCCTGTAATCCAGAAGGGAATCTAGAACTTATTTCATTAAAATCGCGTGAGAAATAAAAAAGATATAGTTGTTTAAGCTATAATTAAGCTACTTTTAAGGATTTTTTTTTTTTGAAAAACGAAGGAAAATGCACTTAGTTTCCAAACAAATATCAAAGAATGCCTTTGCAAAGTTTTTTTTCAATTTCATATAAATTAAAAATCAAATTCATGAATAGATACACTGGCGTACCAAAAAAAAAGTATTTCAAGCTGTCATATTATGATAATCGGTTAAAATGAGGTTACCTAAAACCTCTAAATATGCGTACAATATGTGCATCAAACAATAGAGGAAGATCACAGGTTTCATTTGAATTTTGTGATATTTAGATAAATTAATCGATAACTGAGTTATCGGTCAAAATGTGTTTGCTCCAAAATCTATAAATTTACCTACAATCTATCTATCTATCTTCTATCTATCTATCTATCTATACTATAATAAATCTCTAGAAAATCATGTCTGTACATCCAAGATTTCTAAAAAAAAAAAATGGGTGTACTTGACGTTTGGAATGTCGTAGAATCCATCGGCACCACTTTTTTGTTTGTCTGTTTGGCGGTTTGTTTGTTTGTCTGTATGATATCGATAATCTCGGAAACTAACGAATGGATTTTTATGAGACTTTCACAGATGGATAGCCTGTAATCCAGAAGGGAATCTAGAACTTATTTCATTTAATTCGCGTGAGAAACAAAAAATATATAGTTGTTTAAGCTATAATTAAGCTACTTTTAAGGATTTTTTTTTTGAAAAACGAAGGAAATCTACCTTCTATCTACACTATAATAAATCTCTAGAAAATCGTGTCTGTACATCCAAGATTTCTAAAAAAAATGAGTTTATTTGACGTTTGGAATGTCGTAGAATCCATCGGCACCACTTTTTTCTGTTTGTCGGTTTGTCTGTTTGTCTGTATGATATCGATAATCTCGAAAACTAACGAGTGGATTTTTATGAGACTTTCACAGATGGATAGCCTGTAATCCAGAAGGGTATCTAGAACTTATTTCATTAAAATCGCGTGAGAAACAAAAAAGATATAGTTGTTTAAGCTATAATTAAGCTACTTTTAAGGATTTTTTCTTTTTGAAAAACGAAGGAAATCTATCCTCTTCTATCTATACTATAATAATAATAATAATAATAATAATAATAATTATACTATAATAAATCTCTAGAAAATCGTGTCATGTCGTAGAATCCATCGGCACCACTTTTTTCTGTTTGTCTGTTTGCCGGGTTGTTTGATACTGCTCATTCTATCTCCCTCACCATGCAGTCGTAAGCCCAGACAAAAAGACAACAAAAGTCAGAGTTGTGTTCAACGCCTCCAAAAAGTCGGGTTCCGGTCACTCCCTCAACGATGTTTTATGTACCGGACCAACCCTCCAACCCGATCTCCGACTTATGTTGCTGAAATGGCGAACATATAAATATGTGTTTAATGGCGATGTCGAGAAAATGTACCGCCAAATTCTCTTGCACCCCGATGACCGAGACTACCAACGGATAATATTCCGAACCCCCGAACACAGTCCAATAAAGGACTACAAGTTAAAAACGGTCACCTTCGGGGTTAACTGCACGCCTTTCCTGACTATTCGCACTCTACACGAGCTGGCGAAAGACATAGCCGATTCCCATCCACGCGCAGCCCCAATACTAAAATCCGAGACGTATGTTGACGATATTTTATCTGGCAGTCATGATCTTCAATCAGCCGAGCAATCCCTAACAGAGACTATAGATGCTCTCAATTCAGCCGGCTTCCCCCTAAAAAAGATCACGGCAAACCATCCCAACATCCTCCAAAAAATATCGAAAACTGATCTGCTGGAAACAAACTTCCTCGAGTTCGAAAAGACTAGCACCGCCAAGACCCTGGGCATGCAGTGGAACGCCCTAACGGATACATTCTCGTATACCGTCGACTCAAATCCGGCACCACTGCAGGCACGAAGCGGCAAATCCTCTCCTCTATTGCGAAACTTTTCGATCCCGCAGGGTGGCTGACGCCCATAATGATCCAAGCGAAGATGCTCATGCAAGAATTGTGGTTAGATGGGACCGAATGGGACGAGAAGGTTAAACCCATCCGTCTAGCCAAATGGGCGCAGTTCTCTCAAAACCTTCCCTCTATCTCAGCCATCCAGATACCCCGATGGATGAATTTTACGCCCGATCAATACGTTGAGCTCCACGGATTCTGCGACGCCTCAGAAAAGGCTTATTGCGCAACCCTGTACCTAAGAAGTACCGTCGGTACTCAGGTCCACTCTCACCTTATAGTGTCCAAAGGCAAAGTGGCTTCTCTCAAAACTATTAGTCTGCCACGCCTGGAGCTATGCGGAGCGCTCTTATTAGCAAAATTAGTCGCAGTAGTCCAACCCCATCTCGGCCTAAGTCAAAAAAAATTAATCATGTGGTCCGATTCGGAAATCGTGCTAGCCTGGCTGGAAAAGCCACCCCACTCGTGGAAAACATACGTCTCTAACCGAACAGCGCAGATCATAGACCTCGTTGGAAATGTCCCTTGGCGACATGTGCGAAGCAAAGACAATCCCGCAGATATGGGCACCAGAGGATGCACCCCACTCGAGCTAGCTAACTCATCGCTATGGTGGAATGGCCCAGAGTGGCTTTCCCGACCCCCCGAGGACTGGCCAACACCAGCGGCCAGAAATATTGTACCCCCCGAACTTCGCCGAGTCGAATCACTGCATGCAGCGGAAGAGTCAGAAGACTTCTTGGAACGGTTCTCCTCCTATCCCCGCGCCCTACGCGTAACAGCGTACATGTTGAAATTTGTAACTCGGCTGAGAAATGCCGTAGGAGGCAGTCGTACCCCTAACGATCCCGCCCTCTCTTACGCCGACGTCATGCGCGCGAAAATCCGTCTGCTGAGCTTGACTCAGTCGAAATTCTTCGCTTCCGAAAGAGCCTACCTCGAAAATTCAAAACCAATCGGAAAGCGAAACCCCCTACTGGCACTTGACCCCTTCCTGGACACAAACGGGATTCTCCGGGCCAACGGAAGATTAGTAAACGCCGACATGATCTACAATGAGTGTCATCCCATCATTCTCCCCGAAAAGGCTAGATTTACTACCCTTTATATAAGGTATCTACACGAGAGCTTCCTCCATGCGGACCTCCGCCTCCTGCAACAAGCTATGAGGCAGGAATTCTATACCCCCCGACTCAAACCTCAGCTGAAAAAATGTATATTCCAATGTAAAGTCTGCACCATTCATAAGCGACAAACGCAATCCCAAATAATGGCAGCTTTACCCCCCCAACGATGCACTTTCGCGCCCCCCTTCACTACTACTGGCGTAGACTTCGCCGGCCCGTTTCACATCAAAGCTTCGATGCTCCGATCTCCAACCCTCGTAAAAGGTTATGTGGCCGTTTTCGTTTGCTTCACTACCAAGGCGATCCACCTGGAATTGTGTTCGGATCTCACTAGTAAGGCTTTTCTCGCTACCTTCGCCCGGTTTGTAGGGCGTCGAGGGTACCCGAAGCAAATGATGAGCGACAACGGCACAACATTCATTGGTGCTAAGCGAGCTACCGAAGTAGATTTCGTCACCTTCCTCAACGAAGTCTCGACAGATATTGTCCAAAAGTATGCGCCACAAGGCATCGATTGGAAATTTATACCCCCCGGCGCACCCCACATGGGCGGATTATGGGAATCTGCCGTCAAAAGCTTTAAAACCCATTTTAAAAAGGTTGCCGGAACACACAGTTTCACCTTTGAAGAATTCTCAACTCTATTGATTCGTATCGAGGCCGTTCTCAGTTCTCGCCCTATCTCCCCGCTTTCCCAGGACCCAGCGGATCTCACCGCCCTCACACCTGGCCACTTTCTCCGAGGCGCACCCCTCCTGGCCATCCCCGAGCCGAACTATGAACACCTCTCTATGATCAACCGTTGGGACCGGTTGAAAGTTTTACATCACCAATTCAGCAAGCGCTGGAAGAATGACTATCTCATGGAGTTACATAAGCGTTATCGATGGCAAACCGCTCAACCTCCCCCTAAAATCGGCGATCTAGTCGTCATTAAGGAAGACAACCTTCCCCCTACCGAATGGCGCCTAGGACGCGTGGAAGACACCCATATAGGAAGAGACGGCCATATCCGAGTAGTCGACGTACGCACGCAAAATGGTGTGCTCACCAGGCCTATCACAAAATTGTGTTTCCTGCCACCAGCGGAATTCGGCTCAGAACCCCACGGTTCCCTACCATCTCCCCAACCAACTACAGTCCACTAAGCTTAACTATTGACACCATCTCAGAACATAACTGAACCATCCCGCATCTCTCACAATCAGCCTCTAACCTGGCGATTCCTCTCAGACATACCACTAATGTGCATTCATATCCTCTCCTTTCACAGATGGATCGTCAGCGCCCTCCGGTTCCCACACCGCGTCGCTCGCTGGAATCGCGAGTCGTAGTACCCACAGCCCCGACACGTCGCATCACCCCCGCGGTGGCTGATTACCGCAAATGTCGTCTCTGTTTGCAGCATCACGCGCTTTTGGTGTGCCCTCTCTTTCAGGCAATGCCCACGCATCAGCGGTTGGTTATAGTCAAGGCACACCAATTCTGTAGCAACTGTTTGGCATTATCGCATCGGACCAACCAATGCACATCTACTGAACGATGCCGGGACTGCGGGGGCTTCCACCACACCATGCTACACGGCGGCACCGGAGGCCGCCAAGCACCCACCGAAGAGGAGTCTCATCAACAACCACGCCGCCGCGTCGCTACACATCACCGTCGTCGTCGTCAACAGCAGCCTGCGAGGTCGCCTCAGCGCGCGCCTACCGCGCATCCAACCCCGCGACGCAGCGTCGAAGAGCGTACCATCCGGTGCACCGCGACCGGCTTGCGCACCGCCACATACAAAACGAAGGTGGGAAAAATCCTGATCCAGGAAGCAGTACGCGCCGTGCAGGAACTGAAGCACACATTAGGCGCATAGTGCGCCTAGGCGGCCCAGGATGGTTACGCGGTGTAGGCTGTCATCCGTCCCATCTCTCTCCTTTTTTATACGTAGCTCTATGAATTTATATATTTAACCCGTACTTGGTATTGTATTCGATTATTGAATTGTATTTTTTTATATAGTGAATTACCCGCATAATCCATGAATTGTATTTACCCTTTAAATTTCCTATTGGGAACACTAATGGACGTGTGGCAGCCTCCAACGCGAAAATCCACCAAATTTAATTCGCCGCAAATGCAGGATGGCGATATGGCATGATCGGCCATCTGTCAGAAAAATAACCACCTTTGTGTCAATAAAAAAACACAATTGTCATTGGAAAGAAGAAATATTGCAGCTAAATTTTCATTCGGCAAAGACCAACTTAATTTTGTGACACGTAAATCATTATAATTATTGTGGATTATATCCTAGCTTCATATCAAAGAGTGCTTTTGTAAAAGGGTGAAGAGATTGTCATTACGCGCTTAGTCTTCACAACCAATTTGTTATCACTTCGCACACCAACTCCGAAGTGTGTTTCAAGCCATATAGTTAAGAAATTAAAAGTGTAGATTTGGAAATAATACATTAAATTAAAAGTGTAGATTTGAAAATAATACATTAAAGAGATTAACCAAAGCTTAAAGGTCTTCATTCATATCCACTTGTGGTGCATAAACGCACGCTGCTCGGCCCTTCCGAAATACTCAAGTCTGCGGCAACACCAGCGCAACCAGTCCCCCGACACGTCGTCTTCCAAGACGCATTCCTGAACGAAGGTATCGAAACACCAGCAGTCCAATTATACAATCAAGAAGCGTCCACGGCGTAAGCGACCGTCCAGTCAGACCAATATCAATCGGCGATTATCAGGGTAAGTCTCGTACAACTAATGGGCATCAAACAATAGAGGAAGATCACAGGTTTCATTTGAATTTTGTGATATTTCGATAAATTAATCGATAACTGAGTTATCGGTCAAAATGTATTTGCTCCAAAATCTATAAATTTACCTACAATCTATCTATCTATCTATCTTCTATCTATCTGTCTATCTATACTATAATAAATCTCTAGAAAATCGTGTCTGTACATCCAAGATTTCTAAAAAAATAATGAGTGTACTTGACGTTTGGAATGTCGTAGAATCCATCGGCACCACTTTTTTCTGTTTGTCTGTTTGTCGGTTTGTCTGTTTGTCTGTATGATATCGATAATCTCGGAAACTAACGAATGGATTTTTATGAGACTCACAGATGGATAGCCTGTAATCCAGAAGGGAATCTAGAACTTACAATCTATCTATCTATCTATCTATCTTCTATCTATCTATCTATCTTCTATCTATATATCTATCTATAGCGGGAACCTGGACGCAGGGACAACAGTAGGCTCTTAAAAAATGAGAAATATGGAACGCCACCCTGAAGTAATGCGAAAGTGGTGCCGGGGTGGGCGACGGTTCCAGAAGGGGGCTGTTTTTTAGTCTACGGACACACGGTTGCTGCGACGGCAGCAATTATGGTGCATTAGGCATTTTTCAGCCTCCCCGCAAAAAAAAAAAAAAAAAAAATATCTATCTATCTATACTATAATAAATCTCTAGAAAATCGTGTCTGTACATCCAAGATTTCTAAAAAAAAATGAGTGTAACTGACGTTTGGAATGTCGTAGAATCCATCGGCACCACTTTTTTCTGTTTGTATGTTTGTCTGTTTGTGTGTATGATATCGATATACTCGGAAACTAACGAATGGATTTCTATGAGACTTTCACAGATGGATAGCCTGTAATCCAGAAGGGAATCTAGAACATATTTCATTAAAATCGCGTGATAAATAAAAAAGGTATAGTTGTTTAAGCTATAATTAAGCTACTTTTAAGGTTTTTTTTTTGAAAAACGAAGGAAAATGCACTTAGTTTCCAAACAATTATCAAAGAATGCCTTTACAAAGTTTTTTTTCAATTTCATATAAATTAAAAATCAAATTCATGAATAGATACAGTGGCGTACCAAAAAAAAATATTTCACGCTGCCATATTACGATAATCGGTTAAAATGAGGTTACCTAAAACCTCTAAATATGCGTACAATATGTGCATCAAACAATAGAGGAAGATCACAGGTTTCATTTGAATTTTGTGATATTTAGATAAATTAATCGATAACTGAGTTATCGGTCAAAATGTATTTACTTCAAAATCTATAAATTTACCTACAATCTATCTATTATGATATCGATAATCTCGGAAACTAACGAATGGATTTTTATGAGGCTTTCACAGATGGATAGCCTGTAATCCAGAAGGGAATCTAGAACTTATTTCATTAAAATCGCGTGAGAAACAAAAAAGATATAGTTGTTTAAGCTATAATTAAGCTACTTTTAAGGATTTTTTTTTTGAAAAACGTAGGAAAATGCACTTAGTTTCCAAACAAATATCAAAGAATGCCTTCGCAAAGTTTTTTTTTCAATTTCATATAAATTAAAAATCTAATTCATGAATAGATACAATGGCGTACCAAAAAAAAATTATTTTACGCTCCCATATTATGATAATCGGTTTAAATTCGGTTACCTGAAACCTCTAAATATGCGTACAATATGGGCATCAAACAATAGAGGAAGATCACAGGTTTCATTTGAATTTTGTGATATTTCGATAAATTTATCGATAACTGAGTTATGGGTCAAAATGTATTTGCTCAAAATCTATAAATTTACCTACAATCTATCTATCTACCTATCTAACTTCTATTTATCTATCTATCTTCTATCTATCTATCTATCATCTATCTATATATCTATACTATAATAAATCTCTAGAAAATCGTGTCTGTACATCCAATATTTCTAAAAATGAGTGTACTTGACGTTTGGAATGTCGTAGAATCCATCGGCACCACTTTTTTCTGTTTGTCTGTTTGTCTGTATGATATCGATAATCTCGGAA
Source organism: Eurosta solidaginis (assembly GCF_040869045.1). Taxonomy (NCBI): domain Eukaryota; kingdom Metazoa; phylum Arthropoda; class Insecta; order Diptera; family Tephritidae; genus Eurosta; species Eurosta solidaginis. The sequence goes on from NC_090319.1 coordinate 149,114,681, forward strand.
ACTAACGAATGGATTTTTATGAGACTTTCACAGATGGATAGTCTGTAATCCAGAAGGGAATCTAGAAGTTATTTCATTAAAATCGCGTGAGAAATAAAAAAGATATAGTTGTTTAAGCTATAATTAAGCTACTTTTAAGGATTTTTTTTTGAAAAACGAAGGAAAATGCACTTAGTTTCCAAACAAATATCAAAGAATGCCTTTGCAAAGTTTTTTTTCAATTTCATATAAATTAAAAATCAAATTCATGAATAGATACAGTGGCGTACCAAAAAAAAAGTATTTCAAGCTGTCATATTATGATAATCGGTTAAAATGAGGTTACCTAAAACCTCTAAATATGCGTACAATATGGGCATCAAACAATAGAGGAAGATCACAGGTTTCATTTGAATTTTGTGATATTTAGATAAATTAATCGATAACTGAGTTATCGGTCAAAATGTGTTTGCTCCAAAATCTATAAATTTACCTACAATCTATCTATCTATCTTCTATCTATCTATCTATCTATCTATACTATAATAAATCTCTAGAAAATCGTGTCTGTACATCCAAGATTTCTAAAAAAAAAAATGAGTGTACTTGACGTTTGGAATGTCGTAGAATCCATCGGCACCACTTTTTTCTGTTTGTCGGTTTGTCTGTTTGTCTGTATGATATCGATAATCTCGGAAACTAACGAATGGATTTTTATGAAACTTTCACAGATGGATAGCCTGTAATCCAGAAGGGTATCTAGAACTTATTTCATTAAAATCGCGTGAGAAACAAAAAAGATATAGTTGTTTAAGCTATAATTAAGCTACTTTTAAGGATTTTTTCTTTTTGAAAAACGAAGGAAATCTATCTTCTTCTATCTATACTATAATAATAATAATAATAATAATAATAATCTATACTATAATAAATCTCTAGAAAATCGTGTCTGTACATCCAAGATTTCTAAAAAAAAAAATGAGTGTACTTGACGTTTGGAATGTCGTAGAATCAATCGGCACCATTTTTTTCTGTTTGTCGGTTTGTCTGTTTGTCTGCATGATATCGGTAATCTCCGAAACTAATGAATGGATTTTTATGAGACTTTCACAGATGGATAGCCTGTAATCCAGAAGGGAATCTAGAACTTATTTCATTAAAATCACGTGAGAAACAAAAAAGATATAGTTGTTTAAGCTATAATTAAGCTACTTTTAGGGATTTTTTTTTGAAAAACGAAGGAAAATGCACTTAGTTTCCAAACAAATATCAAAGAATGCCTTTGCAAAGTTTTTTTTCAATTTCATATAAATTAAATATCAAATTCATGAATAGATACAGTGGCGTACCAAAAAAAAAAAATTATTTTACGCTCCCATATTACGATAATCGGTTAAAATGAGGTTACTTAAAACCTCTAAATATGCGTACAATATGGGCATCAAACAATAGAGGAAGATCACAGGTTTCATTTGAATTTTGTGATATTTCGATAAATTAATCGATAACTGAGTTATCGGTCAAAATGTATTTGCTCCAAAATCTATAAATTTACCTACAATCTATCTATCTGTCTATCTATACTATAATAAATCTCTAGAAAATCGTGTCTGTACATCCAAGATTTCTAAATAAAAAATTGAGTGTACTTGACGTTTGGAATGTCGTAGAATCCATCGGCACCACTTTTTTCTGTTTGTCGGTTTGTCTGTTTGTCTGTTTGTCTGTATGATATCGATAATCTCGGAAACTACCGAATGGATTTTTATGAGACTTTCACAGATGGATAGCCTGTAATCCAGAAGGGAATCTAGAACTTACAATCTATCTATCTATCTATCTATCTATCTATCTTCTATCTATCTATCTATCTTCTATCTATATATCTATCTATCTATACTATAATAAATCTCTAGAAAATCGTGTCTGTACATCCAAGATTTCTGAAAAAAAAATTGGTGTAATTGACGTTTGGAATGTCGTAGAATCCATCGGCACCACTTTTTTCTGTTTGTATGTTTGTCTGTTTGTTTGTATGATATCGATAACCTCGGAAACTAACGAATGGATTTCCATAAGACTTTCACAGATGGATAGCCTGTAATCCAGAGGGGAATCTAGAACTTATTTCATTAAAATCGCGTGATAAATAAAAAAGGTATAGTTGTTTAAGCTATAATTAAGCTACTTTTAAGGTTTTTTTTTGAAAAACGAAGGAAAATGCACTTAGTTTCCAAACAATTATCAAAGAATGCCTTTACAAAGTTTTTTTTTCAATTTCATATAAATTAAAAATCAAATTCATGAATAGATACAGTGGCGTACCAAAAAAAATTATTTCACGCTGCCATATTACGATAATCGGTTAAAATTAGGTTACCTAAAACCTCTAAATATGCGTACAATATGTGCATCAAACAATAGAGGAAGATCACAGGTTTCATTTGAATTTTGTGATATTTCGATAAATTAATCGATAACTGAGTTATCGGTCAAAATGTATTTGCTCCAAAATCTATAAATTTACCTACAATCTATCTATCTATCTACCTTCTATCTATCTGTCTATCTATACTATAATAAATCTCTAGAAAATCGTGTCTGTACATCCAAGATTTCTAAAAAAAAAATGAATGTACTTGACGTTTGGAATGTCGTAGAATCCATCGGCACCACTTTTTTCTGTTTGTCTGTTTGTCGGTTTGTCTGTTTGTCGGTTTGTCTGTTTGTCTATATGATATCGATAATCTCGGAAACTAAATAATGAGGTTACCTAAATTCTCTAAATATGCGTACAATATGGGCATCAAACAATAGAGGAAGATCACAGGTTTCATTTGAATTTTGTGATATTTCGATAAATTAATCGATAACTGAGTTATCGGTCAATATGTATTTGCTCCAAAATCTATAATTTACCTACAATCTATCTATCTATCTATCTTCTATCTATCTGTCTATCTATACTATAATAAATCTCTAGAAAATCGTGTCTGTACATCCAAGATTTCTAAAAAAAAAATGAGTGTACTTGACGTTTGGAATGTCGTAGAATCCATCGGCACCACTTTTTCTGTTTGTCTGTTTTTCGGTTTGTCTGATTGTCTGTTTGTCTGTATGATATCGATAATCTCGGAAACTAACGAATGGATTTTTATGAGACTTTCACTTAGTTTCCAAACAAATATCAAAGAATGCCTTTGCAAAGTTTTTTTTCAATTTCATATAAATTAAATATCAAATTCATGAATAGATACAGTGGCGTACCAAACAAAAATTATTTCACGCTGCCATATTACGATAATCGGTTAAAATGAGGTTACCTAAAACCTCTAAATATGCGTACAATATGGGCATCAAACAATAGAGGAAGATCACAGGTTTCATTTAAATTTTGTGATATTTCGATAAATTTATCGATAACTGAGTTATCGGTCAAAATGTATTTGCTCCAAAATCTATAAATTTACCTACAATCTATCTATCTACCTATCTATATTCTATTTATAAATCTATCTTCTATCTATCTATCTATCTATACTATAATAAATCTCTAGAAAATCGTGTCTGTACATCCAAGATTTCTAAAAAAAAATGAGTGTACTTGACGTTTGGAATGTCGTAGAATCCATCTGCACCACTTTTTTCTGTTTGTCGGTTTGTCTGTTTGTCTGTATGATATCGATAACCTCGGAAACTAACGAATGGATTTTTATGATACTTTCACAGATGGATAGCCTGTAATCCAGAAGAGAATCTAGAACTTATTTCATTAAAATCGCATGAGAAACAAAAAAGATATAGTTGTTTAAGCTATAATTAAGCTAGTTTTAGGGATTTTTTTTTGAAAAACGAAGGAAAATGCACTTAGTTTCCAAACAAATATCAAAGAATGCCTTTGCAAAGTTTTTTTTCAATTTCATATAAATTAAAAATCAAATTCATGAATAGATACAGTGGCGTACCAAAAAAAAAAATATTTTACGCTCCCATATTACGATAATCGGTTAAAATGAGGTTACCTAAAACCTCTAAATATGCGTACAATATGGGCATCAAACAATAGAGGAAGATCACAGGTTTCATTTGAATTTTGTGATATTTCGATAAATTAATCGATAACTGAGTTATCGGTCAATATGTATTTGCTCCAAAATCTATAAATTTACCTACAATCTATCTATCTATCTATCTCTCTTCTATCTATTTATCTATCTATACTATAATAAATCTCTAGAAAATCGTGTCTGTACATCCAAGATTTCTAAAAAAAAACTGAGTGTACTTGACGTTTGGAATGTCGTAGAATCCATCGGCACCACTTTTTTCTCTTTGTCTGTTTGTCTGTACGATATCGATAATCTCGGCAAATAACGAATGAATTTTTATGAGACTTTCACAGATGGATAGCCTGTAATCCAGAAGGGAATCTAGAACGTATTTCATTAAAATCGCGTGAGAAACCAAAAAGATATAGTTGTTTAAGCTATAATTAAGCTACTTTTAAGGTTTTTTTTTTTTGAAAAACAAAGGAAAATGCACTTAGTTTCCAAACAAATATCAAAGAATGCCTTTGCAAAGTTTTTTTCAATTTCATATAAATTAAAATTCAAATTCATCAATAGATACAGTGGCGTACCAAAAAAAAATTATTTCACGCTGCCATATTACGATAATCGGTTAAAATGAGGTTACCTAAAACCTCTAAATATGCGTACAATATGGGCATCAAACAATAGAGGAAGATCACAGGTTTCATTTGAATGTTGTGGTATTTAGATAAATTAATCGATAACTGAGTTATCGGTCAAAATGTATTTGCTCCAAAATCTATAAATTTACCTACAATCTATCTATCTATCTATCTCTCTTCTATCTATTTATCTATCTATACTATAATAAATCTCTAGAAAATCGTGTCTGTACATCCAAGATTTCTAAAAACAAACTGAGTGTACTTGACGTTTGGAATGTCGTAGAATCCATCGGCACCACTTTTTTCTGTTTGTCTGTATGATATCGATAATCTCGGAAACTAACGAATGGATTTTTATCGGACTTTTGCAGATGGATAGCCTGTAATCCAGAAGGGAATCTAGAACTTATTTCATTAAAATCGCGTGAGAAACAAAAAAGATATAGTTGTTTAAGCAATAATTAGCTACTTTTAAGGATTTTTTTTTTGAAAAACGAAGGAAAATGCACTTAGTTTTCAAACAAATATCAAAGAATTCCTTTGCAAAGTTTTTTTTTCAATTTCATATAAATTAAAAATCAAATTCATGAATAGATACAGTGGCGTACCAAAAAAAAATTATTTCACGCTGCCATATTACGATAATCGGTTAAAATGAGGTTACCTAAAACCTCTAAATATGCGTACATATGGGCATCAAACAATAGAGGAAGATCACAGGTTTCATTTGAATTTTGTGATATTTAGATAAATTAATCGATAACTGAGTTATCGGTGTATTTGCTCCAAAATCTATAGATTTACCTACAATCTATCTATCTTCTATCTATCTATCTATCTATCTATACTATAATAAATCTCTAGAAAATCGCGTCTGTACATCCAAGATTTCTAAAAAAAAATGAGTGTACTTGACTCTTGGAATGTCGTAGAATCCATCGGCACCACTTTTTTCTGTTTTTTGTTTGTCTGTTTGTCGGTTTGTCTGTTTGTCGGTTTGTCTGTTTGTCTGTATGATATCGATAATCTCGGAAACTAACGAATGCATTTTTATGAGACTTTCACAGATGGATAGCCTGTAATCCAGAAGGGAATCTATAACTTATTTCATTAAAATCGCGTGAGAAACAAAAAAGATATAGTTGTTTAAGCTATAGTTAAGCTACTTTTAAGGATTTTTTTTTTGAAAAACGAAGGAAAATGCACTTAGTTTCCAAACAAATATCAAAGAATGCCTTTGCAAAGTTTTTTTTCAATTTCATATAAATTAAAAATCAAATTCATGAATAGATACAGTGGCGTACCAAAAAAAAATTATTTACGCTCCCATATTACGATAATCGGTTAAAATGAGGTTGCCTAAAACCTCTAAATATGCGTACAATATGGGCATCAAACAATAGAGGAAGATCACAGGTTTCATTTGAATTTTGTGATATTTCGATAAATTTATCGATAACTGAGTTATCGGTCAAAATGTATTTGCTCCAAAATCTATAAATTTACCTACAATCTATCTATCTACCTATCTATCTTCTATTTATCTATCTATCTTCTATCTATCTATATAGCTATACTATAATAAATCTCTAGAAAATCGTGTCTGTACATCCAAGATTTCTAAAAAAAAATGAGTGCACTTGACGTTTGGAATGTCGTAGAATCCATCGGCGCCACTTTTTTCTGTTTGTCGGTTTGTCTGTTTGTCTGTATGATATCGATAATCTCGGAAACTATGAGACTTTCACAGGTGGATAGCCTGTAATCCAGAAGGGAATCTAGAACTTATTTCATTAAAATTGCGTGAGAAACAAAAAAGATATAGTTGTTTAAGCTATAATTAAGCTACTTTTAAGGATTTTTTTTTTTTTGAAAAACGAAGGAAATCTATCTTCTATCTACAGTATAATAAATCTCTAGAAAATCGGTGTCTGTACATCCAAGATTTCTAAAAAAAAAATGAGTGTACTTGACGTTTGGAATGTCGTAGAATCCATCTTCACCACTTTTTTCTGTTTGTCTGTTTGTCGATTTGTCTGTTTGTCTGTATGATATCGATAATCTCGGAAACTAACAAATGGATTTATATGAGACTTTCACACATGGATAGCCTGTAATCCAGAAGGGAATCTAGAACTTATTTCATTAAAATTGCGTGAGAAACAAAAAAGATATAGTTGTTTAAGCTATAATTAAGCTACTTTTAGGGATTTTTTTTTGAAAAACGAAGGAAAATGCACTTAGTTTCCAAACAAATATCAAAGAATGCCTTTGCAAAGTTTTTTTTCAATTTCATATAAATTAAAAATAAAATTCATGAACAGATACAGTGGCGTACCAAAAAAAAATTATTTTCGCTCCCATATTACGATAATCGGTTAAAATGAGGTTACCTAAAACCTCTAAATATGCGTACAATATGGGCATCAAACAATAGAGGAAGATCACAGGTTTCATTTGAATTTTGTGATATTTCGATAAATTTATCGATAACTGAGTTATCGGTCAAAATGTATTTGCTCCAAAATCTATAAATTTACCTACAATCTATCTATCTATCTATCTTCTATCTATCTATCTATCTATACTATAATAAATTTCTAGAAAATCGTGTCTGTACATCCAAGATTTCTAAAAAAAAATGAGTGTACTTGACGTTTGGAATGTCGTAGAATCCATCGGCACCACTTTTTTCTGTTTGTCTGTATGATATCGATATTTTCGGAAACTAACGAATGGATTTTTATGAGACTTTCACAGATGGATAGCCTGTAATCCAGAAGGGAATCTAGAACTTATTTCATTAAAATCGCGTGAGAAACAAAAAAGGTATAGTTGTTTAAGCTATAATTAAGCTACTTTTAAGGATTTTTTTTTTTGAAAAACGAAGGAAAATGCCCTTAGTTTCCAAACAAATATCAAAGAATGCCTTTGCAAAGTTTTTTTTTTTTTTCAATTTCATATAATTTAAAAATCAAATTCATGAGTAGATACAGTGGCGTACCAAAAAAAAAAATATTTTACGATCCCGTATTACGATAATCGGTTAAAATGAGGTTACCTAAAACCTCTAAATATGCGTACAATATGGGCATCAAACAATAGAGGAAGATCACAGGTCTCATTTGAATTTTGTGATATTTCGATAAACTAATCGATAACTGAGTTATCGGTCAAAATGTATTTGCTCCAAAATCTATAAATTTACCTACAATCTATCTATCTATATATCTCTCTTCTATCTATCTATCTATCTATACTATAATAAATCTCTAGAAAATCGTGTCTGTACATCCAAGACGTTTGGAATGTCGTAGAATCCATCGGCCCCACTTTTTCTGTTTGTCTGTTTGTCTGTTTGTCGGTTTGTCTGTTTGTCTGTATGATATCGATAATCTCGGAAACTAACAAATGGATTTATATGAGACTTTCACACATTGATTGCCTGTACTCCAGAAGGGAATCTAGAACTTGTTTCATTAAAATCGGGGGAGAAACAAAAAAGATATAGTTGTTTAAGCTATAATTAAGCTACTTTTAAGGATTTTTTTTTTTTTTTTTGAAAAACGAAGGAAATCTATCTTCTTCTATCTATACTATAATAATAATAATAATCTATACTATAATAAATCTCTCGAAAATCGTGTCTGTACATCCAAGATTTCTAAAAAAATGAGTGTAGTTGACGTTTGGAATGTCGTAGAATCCATCGGCACCACTTTTTTCTGTTTTTCTGTTTGTCTGTTTGTCGGTTATTTCTGTTTGTCGGTATGATATCGATAATTTCGGAAACTAACGGATGCATTTTTATGAGACTTTCACAGATGGATAGCCTGTAATCCAGAAGGGAATCTAGAAGTTATTTCATTAAAATCGCGTGAGAAACAAAAAAGATATAGTTGTTTAAGCTATAATTAAGCTACTTTTAAGGATTTTTTTTTGAAAAGCGAAGGAAAATGCTCTTAGTTTCTAAACAAATATCAAAGAATGCCTTTGCAAAGTTTTTTTTTCAATTTCATATAAATTAAAAATCAAATTCATGAATAGATACAGTGGCGTACCAAAAAAAAAATATTTTACGATCCCGTATTACGATAATCGGTTAAAATGAGGTTACCTAAAACCTCTAAATATGCGTACAATATGGGCATCAAACAATAGAGGAAGATCACAGGTCTCATTTGAATTTTGTGATATTTCGATAAATTAATCGATAACTGAGTTATCGGTCAAAATGTATTTGCTCCAAAATCTATAAAATTACCTACAATCTATCTATCTATCTTCTTTCTATCTTCTATCTATCTATCTATCTATACTATAATAAATCTCTAGAAAATCGTGTCTGTACATCCAAGATTTCTAAAAAAAAACTGAGTGTACTTGACGTTTGGAACGTCATAGAATCCATCGGCACCACTTTTTTCTGTTTGTCTGTTTGTCTGTATGATATCGATAATCTCGGAAACTAATGTATGGATTTTTATGAGACTTTCACAGTTGGATAGCCTGTAACCCAGAAGGGAATCTAGAATTTATTTCATTAAAATCGCGTGAGAAATAAAAAAGATATAGTTGTTTAAGCTATAATTAAGCTACTTTTAAGGATTTTTTTTTTTTGAAAAAGGAAGGAAATCTATCTTTTTCTATCTATACTATAATAATAATAATAATAATAATAATCTATACTATAATAAATATCTAGAAAATCGTGTCTGTACATCCAAGATTTCTAAAAAAAAAATGAGTGCACTTGACATTTGGAATGTCGTAGAATCCCTCGGCACCACTTTTTTCTATTTGTCGGTTTGTCTGTTTGTCTGTATGATATCGATAATCTCGGAAACTATGAGACTTTCACAGATGGATAGCCTGTAATCCAGAAGGGAATCTAGAACTTATTTCATTAAAATCGCGTGAGAAACAAAAAAGATATAGTTGTTTAAGCTATAATTAGCTACTTTTAAGGATTTTTTTTTTTGAAAACCGAAGGAAATCTATCTTTTATCTACACTATAATAAATCTCTAGAAAATCGTGTCTGTACATCCAAGATTTCTAAAAAAAAATGAGTGTACTTGACGTTTGGAATGTCGTAGAATCCATCGGCACCACTTTTTTCTGTTTGTCTGTTTGTCGGTTTGCATGTATGATATCGATAATCTCGGAAACTAACATATGGATTTATATGGGACTGTCACACGTGGATAGCCTGTAACCCAGAAGGGAATCTAGAACTTATTTCATTAAAATCGCGGGAGAAACAAAAAAGATATAGTTGTTTAAGCTATAATTAAGCTACTTTTAAGGATTTTTTTTTTTGAAAAGCGAAGGAAATCTATCTTCTTCTAGCTATACTATAATAATAATAATAATAATAATAATCTATACTATAATAAATCTCTCGAAAATCGTGTCTGTACATCCAAGATTTCTAAAAAACAATGAGTGTACTTGACGTTTGGAATGTCGTAGAATCTATCGGCACCACTTTTTTCTGTTTGTCTGTTTGTCGGTTTGTCTGTTTGTCTGTATGATATCGATAATCTCGGAAAATAACGAATGGATTTTTATGAGACTTTCACAGATGGATAGCGTGTAATCAGGAAGGGAATCTAGAACTTATTTCATTAAAATCGAGTGAGAAACAAAAAAGATATAGTTGTTTAAGCTATAATTAAGCTACTTTTAAGGATTTTTTTTTTTTGAAAAACGAAGGAAAATTCACTTAGTTTCCAAACAAATATCAAAGAATGCCTGTTTTTTTTTTTTCTTTATTTTTTTAAATTCATGAATAGATACAGTGGCGTACCAAAAAAAAAATTTATTTTACGCTCCCATATTACGATAATCGGTTAAAATGAGGTTACCTAAAACCTCTAAATATGCGTACAATATGGGCATCAAACAAAAGAGGAAGATCACAGGTCTCATTTGAATTTTGTGATATTTCGATAAATTAATCGATAACTGAGTTATCGGTCAAAATGTATTTGCTCCAAAATCTATAAATTTACCTACAATCTATCTATCTATCTATCTTCTATCTATCTATCTATCTATACTATAATAAATCTCTCGAAAATCGTGTCTGTACATCCAAGATTTCTAAAAAACAATGAGTGTACTTGACGTTTGGAATGTCGTAGAATCTATCGGCACCACTTTTTTCTGTTTGTCTGTTTGTCGGTTTGTCTGTTTGTCTGTATGATATCGATAATCTCGGAAAATAACGAATGGATTTTTATGAGACTTTCACAGATGGATAGCGTGTAATCAGGAAGGGAATCTAGAACTTATTTCATTAAAATCGCGTGAGAAACAAAAAAGATATAGTTGTTTAAGCTATAATTAAGCTACTTTTAAGGATTTTTTTTTTTTGAAAAACGAAGGAAAATTCACTTAGTTTCCAAACAAATATCAAAGAATGCCTGTTTTTTTTTTTCTTTATTTTTTTAAATTCATGAATAGATACAGTGGCGTACCAAAAAAAAAATTTATTTTACGCTCCCATATTACGATAATCGGTTAAAATGAGGTTACCTAAAACCTCTAAATATGCGTACAATATGGGCATCAAACAAAAGAGGAAGATCACAGGTCTCATTTGAATTTTGTGATATTTCGATAAATTAATCGATAACTGAGTTATCGGTCAAAATGTATTTGCTCCAAAATCTATAAATTTACCTAAAATCTATCTATCTATCTATCTTCTATCTATCTATCTATCTATACTATAATAAATCTCTAGAAAATCGTGTTTGTACATCCAAGATTTCTAAAAAAAAATGAGTGTACTTGACGTTTGGAATGTCGTAGAATCCATCGGCACCACTTTTTTCTGTTTGTCTGTTTGTCTGTTTGTCTGTATGATATCGATAATCTCGGAAACTAACGTATGGATTTTTATGAGACTTTCACAGATGGATAGCCTGTAATCCAGAAGGGAATCTATAACTTATTTCATTAAAATCGCGTGAGAAACAAAAAAGATATAGTTGTTTAAGCTATAGTTAAGCTACTTTTAAGGATTTTTTTTTTGAAAAACGAAGGAAAATGCACTTAGTTTCCAAACAAATATCAAAGAATGCCTTTGCAAAGTTTTTTTTCAATTTCATATAAATTAAAAATCAAATTCATGAATAGATACAGTGGCGTACCAAAAAAAAATTATTTACGCTCCCATATTACGATAATCGGTTAAAATGAGGTTGCCTAAAACCTCTAAATATGCGTACAATATGGGCATCAAACAATAGAGGAAGATCACAGGTTTCATTTGAATTTTGTGATATTTCGATAAATTTATCGATAACTGAGTTATCGGTCAAAATGTATTTGCTCCAAAATCTATAAATTTACCTACAATCTATCTATCTACCTATCTATCTTCTATTTATCTATCTATCTTCTATCTATCTATATAGCTATACTATAATAAATCTCTAGAAAATCGTGTCTGTACATCCAAGATTTCTAAAAAAAAATGAGTGCACTTGACGTTTGGAATGTCGTAGAATCCATCGGCGCCACTTTTTTCTGTTTGTCGGTTTGTCTGTTTGTCTGTATGATATCGATAATCTCGGAAACTATGAGACTTTCACAGGTGGATAGCCTGTAATCCAGAAGGGAATCTAGAACTTATTTCATTAAAATTGCGTGAGAAACAAAAAAGATATAGTTGTTTAAGCTATAATTAAGCTACTTTTAAGGATTTTTTTTTTTTTGAAAAACGAAGGAAATCTATCTTCTATCTACAGTATAATAAATCTCTAGAAAATCGGTGTCTGTACATCCAAGATTTCTAAAAAAAAAATGAGTGTACTTGACGTTTGGAATGTCGTAGAATCCATCTTCACCACTTTTTTCTGTTTGTCTGTTTGTCGATTTGTCTGTTTGTCTGTATGATATCGATAATCTCGGAAACTAACAAATGGATTTATATGAGACTTTCACACATGGATAGCCTGTAATCCAGAAGGGAATCTAGAACTTATTTCATTAAAATTGCGTGAGAAACAAAAAAGATATAGTTGTTTAAGCTATAATTAAGCTACTTTTAGGGATTTTTTTTTGAAAAACGAAGGAAAATGCACTTAGTTTCCAAACAAATATCAAAGAATGCCTTTGCAAAGTTTTTTTTCAATTTCATATAAATTAAAAATAAAATTCATGAACAGATACAGTGGCGTACCAAAAAAAAATTATTTTCGCTCCCATATTACGATAATCGGTTAAAATGAGGTTACCTAAAACCTCTAAATATGCGTACAATATGGGCATCAAACAATAGAGGAAGATCACAGGTTTCATTTGAATTTTGTGATATTTCGATAAATTTATCGATAACTGAGTTATCGGTCAAAATGTATTTGCTCCAAAATCTATAAATTTACCTACAATCTATCTATCTATCTATCTTCTATCTATCTATCTATCTATACTATAATAAATTTCTAGAAAATCGTGTCTGTACATCCAAGATTTCTAAAAAAAAATGAGTGTACTTGACGTTTGGAATGTCGTAGAATCCATCGGCACCACTTTTTTCTGTTTGTCTGTATGATATCGATATTTTCGGAAACTAACGAATGGATTTTTATGAGACTTTCACAGATGGATAGCCTGTAATCCAGAAGGGAATCTAGAACTTATTTCATTAAAATCGCGTGAGAAACAAAAAAGGTATAGTTGTTTAAGCTATAATTAAGCTACTTTTAAGGATTTTTTTTTTTGAAAAACGAAGGAAAATGCCCTTAGTTTCCAAACAAATATCAAAGAATGCCTTTGCAAAGTTTTTTTTTTTTTTCAATTTCATATAATTTAAAAATCAAATTCATGAGTAGATACAGTGGCGTACCAAAAAAAAAAATATTTTACGATCCCGTATTACGATAATCGGTTAAAATGAGGTTACCTAAAACCTCTAAATATGCGTACAATATGGGCATCAAACAATAGAGGAAGATCACAGGTCTCATTTGAATTTTGTGATATTTCGATAAACTAATCGATAACTGAGTTATCGGTCAAAATGTATTTGCTCCAAAATCTATAAATTTACCTACAATCTATCTATCTATATATCTCTCTTCTATCTATCTATCTATCTATACTATAATAAATCTCTAGAAAATCGTGTCTGTACATCCAAGACGTTTGGAATGTCGTAGAATCCATCGGCCCCACTTTTTTCTGTTTGTCTGTTTGTCTGTTTGTCGGTTTGTCTGTTTGTCTGTATGATATCGATAATCTCGGAAACTAACAAATGGATTTATATGAGACTTTCACACATTGATTGCCTGTACTCCAGAAGGGAATCTAGAACTTGTTTCATTAAAATCGGGGGAGAAACAAAAAAGATATAGTTGTTTAAGCTATAATTAAGCTACTTTTAAGGATTTTTTTTTTTTTTTTGAAAAACGAAGGAAATCTATCTTCTTCTATCTATACTATAATAATAATAATAATCTATACTATAATAAATCTCTCGAAAATCGTGTCTGTACATCCAAGATTTCTAAAAAAATGAGTGTAGTTGACGTTTGGAATGTCGTAGAATCCATCGGCACCACTTTTTTCTGTTTTTCTGTTTGTCTGTTTGTCGGTTATTTCTGTTTGTCGGTATGATATCGATAATTTCGGAAACTAACGGATGCATTTTTATGAGACTTTCACAGATGGATAGCCTGTAATCCAGAAGGGAATCTAGAAGTTATTTCATTAAAATCGCGTGAGAAACAAAAAAGATATAGTTGTTTAAGCTATAATTAAGCTACTTTTAAGGATTTTTTTTTGAAAAGCGAAGGAAAATGCTCTTAGTTTCTAAACAAATATCAAAGAATGCCTTTGCAAAGTTTTTTTTTCAATTTCATATAAATTAAAAATCAAATTCATGAATAGATACAGTGGCGTACCAAAAAAAAAATATTTTACGATCCCGTATTACGATAATCGGTTAAAATGAGGTTACCTAAAACCTCTAAATATGCGTACAATATGGGCATCAAACAATAGAGGAAGATCACAGGTCTCATTTGAATTTTGTGATATTTCGATAAATTAATCGATAACTGAGTTATCGGTCAAAATGTATTTGCTCCAAAATCTATAAAATTACCTACAATCTATCTATCTATCTTCTTTCTATCTTCTATCTATCTATCTATCTATACTATAATAAATCTCTAGAAAATCGTGTCTGTACATCCAAGATTTCTAAAAAAAAACTGAGTGTACTTGACGTTTGGAACGTCATAGAATCCATCGGCACCACTTTTTTCTGTTTGTCTGTTTGTCTGTATGATATCGATAATCTCGGAAACTAATGTATGGATTTTTATGAGACTTTCACAGTTGGATAGCCTGTAACCCAGAAGGGAATCTAGAATTTATTTCATTAAAATCGCGTGAGAAATAAAAAAGATATAGTTGTTTAAGCTATAATTAAGCTACTTTTAAGGATTTTTTTTTTTTGAAAAAGGAAGGAAATCTATCTTTTTCTATCTATACTATAATAATAATAATAATAATAATAATCTATACTATAATAAATATCTAGAAAATCGTGTCTGTACATCCAAGATTTCTAAAAAAAAAATGAGTGCACTTGACATTTGGAATGTCGTAGAATCCCTCGGCACCACTTTTTTCTATTTGTCGGTTTGTCTGTTTGTCTGTATGATATCGATAATCTCGGAAACTATGAGACTTTCACAGATGGATAGCCTGTAATCCAGAAGGGAATCTAGAACTTATTTCATTAAAATCGCGTGAGAAACAAAAAAGATATAGTTGTTTAAGCTATAATTAGCTACTTTTAAGGATTTTTTTTTTTGAAAACCGAAGGAAATCTATCTTTTATCTACAATATAATAAATCTCTAGAAAATCGTGTCTGTACATCCAAGATTTCTAAAAAAAAATGAGTGTACTTGACGTTTGGAATGTCGTAGAATCCATCGGCACCACTTTTTTCTGTTTGTCTGTTTGTCGGTTTGCATGTATGATATCGATAATCTCGGAAACTAACATATGGATTTATATGGGACTGTCACACGTGGATAGCCTGTAACCCAGAAGGGAATCTAGAACTTATTTCATTAAAATCGCGGGAGAAACAAAAAAGATATAGTTGTTTAAGCTATAATTAAGCTACTTTTAAGGATTTTTTTTTTTGAAAAGCGAAGGAAATCTATCTTCTTCTAGCTATACTATAATAATAATAATAATAATAATAATCTATACTATAATAAATCTCTCGAAAATCGTGTCTGTACATCCAAGATTTCTAAAAAACAATGAGTGTACTTGACGTTTGGAATGTCGTAGAATCTATCGGCACCACTTTTTTCTGTTTGTCTGTTTGTCGGTTTGTCTGTTTGTCTGTATGATATCGATAATCTCGGAAAATAACGAATGGATTTTTATGAGACTTTCACAGATGGATAGCGTGTAATCAGGAAGGGAATCTAGAACTTATTTCATTAAAATCGAGTGAGAAACAAAAAAGATATAGTTGTTTAAGCTATAATTAAGCTACTTTTAAGGATTTTTTTTTTTTGAAAAACGAAGGAAAATTCACTTAGTTTCCAAACAAATATCAAAGAATGCCTGTTTTTTTTTTTTCTTTATTTTTTTAAATTCATGAATAGATACAGTGGCGTACCAAAAAAAAAATTTATTTTACGCTCCCATATTACGATAATCGGTTAAAATGAGGTTACCTAAAACCTCTAAATATGCGTACAATATGGGCATCAAACAAAAGAGGAAGATCACAGGTCTCATTTGAATTTTGTGATATTTCGATAAATTAATCGATAACTGAGTTATCGGTCAAAATGTATTTGCTCCAAAATCTATAAATTTACCTACAATCTATCTATCTATCTATCTTCTATCTATCTATCTATCTATACTATAATAAATCTCTCGAAAATCGTGTCTGTACATCCAAGATTTCTAAAAAACAATGAGTGTACTTGACGTTTGGAATGTCGTAGAATCTATCGGCACCACTTTTTTCTGTTTGTCTGTTTGTCGGTTTGTCTGTTTGTCTGTATGATATCGATAATCTCGGAAAATAACGAATGGATTTTTATGAGACTTTCACAGATGGATAGCGTGTAATCAGGAAGGGAATCTAGAACTTATTTCATTAAAATCGCGTGAGAAACAAAAAAGATATAGTTGTTTAAGCTATAATTAAGCTACTTTTAAGGATTTTTTTTTTTTGAAAAACGAAGGAAAATTCACTTAGTTTCCAAACAAATATCAAAGAATGCCTGTTTTTTTTTTTTCTTTATTTTTTTAAATTCATGAATAGATACAGTGGCGTACCAAAAAAAAAATTTATTTTACGCTCCCATATTACGATAATCGGTTAAAATGAGGTTACCTAAAACCTCTAAATATGCGTACAATATGGGCATCAAACAAAAGAGGAAGATCACAGGTCTCATTTGAATTTTGTGATATTTCGATAAATTAATCGATAACTGAGTTATCGGTCAAAATGTATTTGCTCCAAAATCTATAAATTTACCTACAATCTATCTATCTATCTATCTTCTATCTATCTATCTATCTATACTATAATAAATCTCTAGAAAATCGTGTTTGTACATCCAAGATTTCTAAAAAAAAATGAGTGTACTTGACGTTTGGAATGTCGTAGAATCCATCGGCACCACTTTTTTCTGTTTGTCTGTTTGTCTGTTTGTCTGTATGATATCGATAATCTCGGAAACTAACGTATGGATTTTTATGAGACTTTCAGAGATGGATAGCATGTAATCCAGAAGTGAATCTAGTACTTATTTCATTAAAATCGCGTGAGAAACAAAAAAGATATAGTTTTTTAAGCTATAATTAAGCTACTTTCAAGGATTTTTTTTTTTTTGAAAAACAGATGGATAGCCTGTAATCCAGAAGGGAATCTACAACTTATTTCATTAAAATCGCGTGAGAAACAAAAAAGATATAGTTGTTTAAGCTATAATTAAGCTACTTTTAAGGATTTTTTTTTGAAAAACGAAGGAAATCTATCTTCTATCTACACTATAATAAATCTCTAGAAAATCGTGTCTGTACAGCAAAGATTTCTAAAAAAAAAATGAGTGTACTTGACGTTTGGAATATCGTAGAATCCATCAGCACCACTTTTTTCTGTTTGTCGGTTGGTCTGTTTGTCTGTATGATATCGATAACCCCGGAAACTAAAGAATGGATTTTTATGAGACTTTCACAGATGGATAGCCTGTAATCCAGAAGGGAATCTGGAACTTATTTCATTAAAATCGCGTGAGAAACAAAAAAATATAGTTGTTTAAGCTATAATTAAGCTACTTTTAAGGATTTTTTTTTTTTGAAAAACGAAGGAAATCTATCTTCTTCTATCTATACTATAATAATAATAATAATAATACTATAATAAATCTCTAGAAAATCGTGTCTTTACATCCCAGATTTCTAAAAAAAATGAGTGTACTTGACGTTTGGAATGTCGTAGAATCCATCGGCACCACTTTTTTCTGTTTGTCTGTGTGTCTGTATGATATCGATAATCTCGGAAACTAACAAATGGATTCATATGAGACTTTCAAAGATGGATAGCCCGTAATCCAGAAGGGAATCTAGAACTTATTTCATTAAAATCGCATGAGAAACAAAAAAGATATAGTTGTTTAAGCTATAATTAAGCTACTTTTAAGGATTTTTTTTTGAAAAACGAAGGAAAATGCACTTAGTTTTCAAACAAATATCAAAGAATGCCTTTGCAAAGTTTTTTTTCAATTTCATATAAATTAAAAATCAAATTCATGAATAGATACAGTGGCGTACCAAAAAAAAATTATTTTACGCTCCCATATTACGATAATCGGTTAAAATGAGGTTACCTAAAACCTCTAAATATGCGTACAATATGGGCATTAAACAATAGAGGAAGATCACAGGTTTCATTTGAATTTTGTGATATTTCGATAAATTATTCGATAACTGAATTATCGGGCAAAATGTATTTGCTCCAAAATCTATAACTTTACCTACAATCTATCTATCTATCTATCTTCTATCTATCTATACTATAATAAATCTCTAGAAAATCGTGTCTGTATATCCAAGATTCCTAAAAAAAAATGAGTGTACTTGACGTTTGGAATGTCGTAGAATCCATCGGCACCACTTTTTTCTGTTTGTCTGTTTGTCTGTTTGTCGGTTTGTCTGTTTGTCTGTATGATATCGATAATCTCGGAAACTCACGAATGGATTTTTATGAGACTTTCACAGATGGATAGCGTGTAATCAGGAAGGGAATCTAGAACTTATTTCATTAAAATCGCGTGAGAAACAAAAAAGATATAGTTGTTTAAGCTATAATTAAGCTACTTTTAAGGATTTTTTTTTTTGAAAAACAAAGGAAATCTATCTTTTATCTACACTATAATAAATCTCTAGAAAATCGTGTCTGTACATCCAAGATTTCTAAAAAAAAATGAGTGTACTTGACGTTTGGAATGTCGTAGAATCCATCGGCACCACTTTTTTCTGTTTGTCTGTTTGTCGGTTTGCATGTATGATATCGATAATCTCGGAAACTAACAAATGGATTTATATGAGACTTTCACACGTGGATAGCCTGTAACCCAGAAGGGAATCTAGAACTTATTTCATTAAAATCGCGGGAGAAACAAAAAAGATATAGTTGTTTAAGCTATAATTAAGCTACTTTTAAGGATTTTTTTTTTTTGAAAAACGAAGGAAATCTATCTTCTCCTATCTATACTATAATAATAATAATAATAATAATAATAATAATCTATACTATAATAAATCTCTCGAAAATCGTGTCTGTACATCCAAGATTTCTAAAAAACAATGAGTGTACTTGACGTTTGGAATGTCGTAGAATCCATCGGCACCACTTTTTTCTGTTTGTCTGTTTGTCGGTTTGTCTGTTTGTCTGTATGATATCGATAATCTCGGAAAATAACGAATGGATTTTTATGAGACTTTCACAGATGGATAGCGTGTAATCAGGAAGGGAATCTAGAACTTATTTCATTAAAATCGCGTGAGAAACAAAAAAGATATAGTTGTTTAAGCTATAATTAAGCTACTTTTAAGGATTTTTTTTTTGAAAAACGAAGGAAAATGCACTTAGTTTCCAAACAAATATCAAAGAGTGCCTTATTTTTTTTTTTTTTTTTATTTTTTTAAATTCATGAATAGATACAGTGGGATACCACAAAAAAAAAATTATTTTACGCTGGCATATTACGATAATCGGTTAAAATGAGGTTACCTAAAACCTCTAAATATGCGTACAATATGGGCATCAAACAAAAGAGGAAGATCACAGGTCTCATTTGAATATTGTGATATTTCGATAAATTAATCGATAACTGAGTTATCGGTCAAAATGTATTTGCTCCAAAATCTATAAATTTACCTACAATCTATCTATCTATCTATCTTCTATCTATCTTCTATCTATCTATCTATCTATACTATAATAAATCTCTAGAAAATCGTGTTTGTACATCCAAGATTTCTAAAAAAAAATGAGTGTACTTGACGTTTGGAATGTCGTAGAATCCATCGGCACCACTTTTTTCTGTTTGTCTGTTTGTCTGTATGATATCGATAATATCGGAAACTAACGTATGGATTTTTATGAGACTTTCAGAGATGGATAGCATGTAATCCAGAAGGGAATCTACAACTTATTTCATTAAAATCGCGTGAGAAACAAAAAAGATATAGTTGTTTAAGCTATAATTAAGCTACTTTTAAAGATTTTTTTTTGAAAAACGAAGGAAATCTATCTTCTATCTACACTATAATAAATCTCTAGAAAATCGTGTCTGTACATCCAAGATTTGGAATATCGTAGAATCCATCAGCTCCACTTTTTTCTGTTTGTCGGTTGGTCTGTTTGTCTGTATGATATCGATAACCCCGGAAACTAAAGAATGGATTTTTATGAGACTTTCACAGATGGATAGCCTGTAATCCAGAAGGGAATCTAGAACTTATTTCATTAAAATCGCGTGAGAAACAAAAAAATATAGTTGTTTAAGCTAAAATTAAGCTAATTTTAAGGATTTTTTTTTTGAAAAACGAAGGAAATCTATCTTCTTCTATCTATACTATAATAATAATAATAATAATAATAATAATACTATAATAAATCTCTAGAAAATCGTGTCTTTACATCCCAGATTTCTAAAAAAAAATGAGTGTACTTGACGTTTGGAATGTCGTAGTATCCATCGGCACCACTTTTTTCTGTTTGTCTGTGTGTCTGTATGATATCGATAATCTCGGAAACTAACAAATGGATTCATATGAGACTTTCAAAAATGGATAGCCCGTAATCCAGAAGGGAATCTAGAACTTATTTCATTAAAATCGCATGAGAAACAAAAAAGATTTAGTTGTTTAAGATATAATTAAGCTACTTTTAAGGATTTTTTTTTGAAAAACGAAGGAAAATGCACTTAGTTTCCACACAAATATCAAAGAATGCCTTTGCAAAGTTTTTTTTCAATTTCATCTAAATTAAAAATCAAATTCATGAATAGATACAGTGGCGTACCAAAAAAAAATTATTTTACGCTCCCATATTACGATAATCGGTTAAAATGAGGTTACCTAAAACCTCTAAATATGCGTACAATATGGGCATTAAACAATAGAGGAAGATCACAGGTTTCATTTGAATTTTGTGATATTTCGATAAATTAATCGATAACTGAGTTATCGGGCAAAATGTATTTGCTCCAAAATCTATAACTTTACCTACAATCTATCTATGTATCTATCTATCTTCTATCTATCTATCTATCTATACTATAATAAATCTCTAGAAAATCGTGTCTGTACATCCAGGATTTCTAAAAAAAAATGAGTGTACTTGACGTTTGGAATGTCGTAGAATCCATCGGCACCACTTTTTTCTGTTTGTCTGTTTGTCGGTTTGTCTGTATGATATCGATAATCCCGGAAACTAACGAATGGTTTTTTATGGGACTTTCGCAGATGGATAGCCTGTAATCCAGAAGGGAATCTAGAACTTATTTCATTAAAAGCGCTTGAGAATCAAAAAAGATATAGTTGTTTAAGCTATAATTAAGCTACTTTTAAGGATTTTTTTTTTTTGAAAAACGAAGGAAATCTATCTTCTATCTACACTATAATAAATCTCTAGAAAATCATGTCTGTACATCCAAGATCTCTAAAAAAAATGAGTGTACTTGACGTTTGGAATATCGTAGAATCCATCGGCACCACTTTTTTCTGTTTGTCTGTTTGTCTGTATGATATCGATAATCTCGGAAACTAACAAATGGCTTTATATGAGACTTTCACAGATGGATAGCCTGTAATCCAGAAGGGAATATAGAACTTATTTCATTAAAATCGCGTGAGAAACAAAAAAGATATAGTCGTTTAAGCTATAATTAAGCTACTTTTAAGGATTTTTTTTTTTTGAAAAACGAAGGAAAATGCACTTAGTTTCCAAACAAATATCAAAGAATGCCTTTGCAAAGTTTTTTTTCAATTTCATATAAACTAAAAATCAAATTCATGAATAGATACAGTGGCGTACCAAAAAAAAATTATTTTACGCTTCCATATTACGATAATCGGTTAAAATGAGGTTACGTAAAACCTCTAAATATGCTTACAATATGGGCATCAAACAATAGAGGACGGTCACAGGTTTCATTTGAATTTTGTGATATTTCAATAAATTAATCGATAACTGAGTTATCGGTCAAAATGTATTTGCTCCAAAATCTTTAAATTGAACTACAATATGAAATACTTTTAACTAAGATTTTAAACCTTTTACACGCGTTAATCAGGGACTCAAACCTTTTGGTGCAATTCGGTTTATCTATTCGCTGACAGGTGGCGAAAAGTTTTCGTGTGTACTGCGATGCTTTGGTAGTTGTGCGATTGGTTGTCGTACACATACACCAAATAAAATTAAAAAAAAATAAGGGCCACTTTAATATAAATACGCATCCCCAACAACGTCGGGTACCCTGCTAGTACTAAAATAAATCTCTAGAAAATCGTGTCTGTACTTCCAAGATTTCTAAAAAAATGAGTGTACTTGACGTTTGGAATATCGTAGAATCCATCGGCACCACTTTTATCTGTTTGTCTGTTTGTCGGTTTGTCTGTATGATATCGATAATCTGGGAAACTAACGAATGGAGTTTTGTGAAACTTTCACAGATGGATAGCCTGTAATCCAGAAGGGAATCTAGAACTTATTTCATTAAAATCGCGTGAGAAACAAAAAAGATATAGTTGTTTAAGCTATAATTAAGCTACTTTTAAGGATTTTTTTTTTGAAAAATGAAGGAAAATGCACTTAGTTTCCAAACAAATATCAAAGAATGCCTTTGCAAAGTTTTTTTCAATTTCATATAAATTAAAAATCAAATTCATGAATAGATACAGTGGCCTACCAAAAAAAAAAATTATTTCACATTGCCATATTACGATAATCGGTTAAAATGAGGTTACCTAAAACCTCTAAATATGCGTACAATATGGGCATCAAACAATAGAGGAAGATCACAGGTTTCATTTGAATTTTGTGATATTTAGATAAATTAATCGATAACTGAGTTATCGGTCAAAATGTATTTGCTCCAAAATCTATAAATTTACCTACAATCTATTTATCTATCTATCTATCTTCTATCTATCTATACTATAATAAATCTCTAGAAAATCGTGTCTGTACATCCAAGATTTCTAAAAAAAAATAAGTGTACTTGACGTTTGGAATGTCGTAGAATCCATCGGCACCACTTTTTTCTGTTTGTCTGTATGATATCTATAATCTCGGAAACTAACGAATGGATTTTTATGAGACTTTCACATATGGATAGACTGTAATCCAGAAGGGAATCTAGAACTTATTTCATTAAAATCGCGTGAGAAACAAAAAAGATATAGTTGGTTAAGCTATAATTAAGCTACTTTTAAGGATTTTTTTTTTTTGAAAAACGAAGGAAAATACACTTAGTTTCCAAACAAATATCAAAGAATGCCTTTGCAAAGTTTTTTTTCAATTTCATATAAATTAAAAATCAAATTCATGAATAGATACAGTGGCGTACCAAAAAAAAATTATTTTACGCTCCCATATTACGATAATCGGTTAAAATGGGGTTACCTAAAACCTCTAAATATGCGTACAATATGGGCATCAAACAATAGAGGAAGATCACAGGTTTCATTTGAATTTTGTGATATTTCGATAAATAAATCGATAACTGAGTTATCGGTCCAAATGTATTTGCTCCAAAATCTATAAATTTACCTACAATCTATCTATCTTCTATCTATCTATCTATCTATACTATAATAAATCTCTAGAAAATCGTGTCTGTACATCCAAGATTTCTTAAAAAAAAAAAGGAGTATACTTGACGTTTGGAATGTCGTAGAATCCCTCGGCACCACTTTTTTCTGTTTGTCGGTTTGTCTGTATGATACCGATAATATCGGAAACTAACGAATGGATTTTTATGAGACTTTCGGAGATGGATAGCCTGTAATCCAGAAGGGAATCTAGAACTTATTTCATTAAAATCGCGTGAGAAACAAAAATGATATAGTTGTTTAAGCTATAATTAAGCTACTTTTAAGGATTTTTTTTTTTAAAAAACGAAGGAAAATGCACTTAGTTTCCAAACAAATATCAAAGAACGCCCTTGCAAAGTTTTTTTCAATTTCATATAAATTAAAAATCAAATTCATGAATAGATACAGTGGCGTACCAAAAAAAAAAATTATTTTACGCTCCCATATTACGATAATCGGTTAAAATGAGGTTACCTAAAACCTCTAAATATGCGTACAATATGGGCATCAAACAATAGAGGAAGATCACAGGTTTCATTTGAATTCTGTGATATTTCGATAAATTAATAGGTAACTGAGTTATCGGTCAAAATGTATTTGCTCCAAAATCTATAAATTTATCTACAATCTATCTATCTTCTATCTATCTATCTATCTTCTATCTATCTATCTATCTATCTATACTATAATAAATCTCTAGAAAATCGTGTCTGTACATCCAAGATTTCTAAAAAAGAATGAGTGTACTTGACGCTTGGAATGTCGTAGAATCCATCGGCACCACTTTTTTCTGTTTGTCTGTATGATATCGATAATCTCGGAAACTAACGAATGGATTTTTATGAGACTTTCACAAATGGATAGCCTGTAATCCAGAAGGGAATCTAGAACTTATTTCATTAAAATTGCGTGAGAAACAAAAAAGATATGGTTGTTTAAGCTATAGTAAATCTACTTTTAAGGATTTTTTTTTGAAAAACGAAGGAAATCTATCTTCTATCTACACTATAATAAATCTCTAGAAAATCGTGTCTGTACACCCAAGATTTCTAAAAAAATGAGTGTACTTGACGTTTGGAATATCGTAGAATCCATCGGCACCACTTTTTTCTGTTTGTCCTTTTGGCTGTTTGTCTGTTTGTCTGTATGTTATCGATAATCTCGGAAACTAACAAATGGATTTATATGAGACTTTCACAGATGGATAGCGTATAACCCAGAAGGGAATCTAGAACTTATTTCATTAAAATCGCGTGAGAAACAAAAATGATATAGTTGTTTAAGCTATAATTAAGCTACTTTTAAGGATTTTTTTTTTTGAAAAAACGAAGGAAAATGCACTTAGTTTCCAAACAAATATCAAAGAACGCCCTTGCAAAGTTTTTTTTCAATTTCATATAAATTAAAAATCAAATTCATGAATAGATATAGTGGCGTACCAAAAAAAATTATTTCACGCTGCCATATTACGATAATCGGTTAAAATGGGGTTACCTAAAACCTCTAAATATGCATACAATATGGGTATCAAACAATAGAGGAAGGTCACATGTTTAATATGAATTTTTTCGTATTTCGATAAATTAATCGATAACTAAGTTATCGCTCAAAATGTATTTGCTCCAAAATCTTTAAATTTACCTACAATATGAAATACTTTTAGCTAAGATTTTAAACATTTTACACGCGTTAATCAGGGACTCAAACCTGTTTGTCTGTATGATATCGATAATCTCGGAAACTAACGAATGGATTTTTATGAGACTTTCACAAATGGATAGCCTGTAATCCAGAAGGGAATCTAGAACTTATTTCATTAAAATCGCGTGAGAAACAAAAAAGATATGGTCGTTTAAGCTATAATTAAGCTACTTTTAAGGATTTTTTTTTGAAAAACGAAGGAAATCTATCTTCTACCTACACTATAATAAATCTCTAGAAAATCGTGTCTGTACATCCAAGATTTCTAAAAAAATTAGTGTACTTGACGTTTGGAATATCGTAGAATCAATCGGCACCACTTTTTTCTGTTTGTCTGTTTGTCTGTATGATATCGATAATCCCGGAAACTAACGAATGGACTTTTATGAGACTTTCACAGATGGATAGCCTGTAATCCAGAAGGGAATCTAGAGCTTATTTCATTAAAATCGTTTGAAAATCAAAAAAGATATAGTTGTTTAAGCTATAATTAAGTTACTTTTAAGGATTTTTTTTTTTTGAAAAACGAAGGAAAATGCACTTAGTTTCCAAACAAATATCAAAGAATGCCTTTGCAAAGTTTTTTTTCAATTTCCTGTAAATTAAAAATCAAATTCATGAATAAATACAGTGGCGTACCAAAAAAAATTATTTTACGCTCCCATATTACGATAATCGGTTAAAATAGGTTACCTAAAACCTCTAAATATGTGTACAATATGGGCATCAAACAATAGAGGAAGATCACAGGTCTCATTTGAATTTTGTGATATTTCGATAAATTAATCGATATCTGAGTTATCGGTCAAAATGTATTTGCTCCAAAATCTATAAATTTACCTACAATCTATCTATCTATCTATCTATCTTTTATCTATCTATCTATCTTCTATCTATCTATATATCTATACTATAAGAAATCTCTGTTTGTCTGTACGATATCGATAATCCTGGAAACTAACGAATGGATTTTTATGAGACTTTCACAGATGGATAGCCTGTAATCCAGAAGGGAATCTAGAACTTATTTCATTAAAATCGCGTGAGAAACAAAAAAGATATAGTTGTTTAAGCTATAATTAAGCTACTTTTAAGGATTTTTTTTTGAAAAACGAAGGAAAATGCACTTAGTTTCCAAACAAATATCAAAGAATGCCTTTGCAAAGTTTTTTTTCAATTTCCTGTAAATTAAAAATCAAATTCATGAATAAATACAGTGGCGTACCAAAAAAAATTATTTTACGCTCCCATATTACGATAATCGGTTAAAATAGGTTACCTAAAACCTCTAAATATGTGTACAATATGGGCATCAAACAATAGAGGAAGATCACAGGTATCATTTGAATTTTGTGATATTTCGATAAATTAATCGATAACTAAGTTATCGCTCAAAATGTATTTGCTCCAAAATCTTTAAATTTACCTACAATATGAAATACTTTTAGCTAAGATTTTAAACATTGTACACGTGTTAATCAGGGACTCAAACCTTTTGGTGCAATTCGGTTTATCTATTCGCTGACAGATGGCGCAAAGTTTTCGTGTGTACTGCGATGCTTTGGTAGTTGTGCGATTGGTTGTCGTACACATACACTAAATAAAATTAAAAAAAAAATAAGGGCCACTTTAATATAAATACGCATCCCGAACTACGTCGGGTACCCTGCTAGTACTATAATAAATCTCTAGAAAATCGTGTCTGTACTTCCAAGATTTCTAAAAAAAAAATGAGTGTACTTGACGTTTGGAATGTCGTAGAATCCATCGGCACCACTTTTTCTGTTTGTCTGTATGATATCGATAATCTCGGAAACTAACGAATAGATTTTTATGAGACTTTCACAGATGGATAGCCTGTAATCCAGAAGGGAATCTAGAACTTATTTCATTAAAATCGCGTGAGAAACAAAAAAGATATAGTTGTTTAAGCTATAATTAAGCTACTTTTAAGGATTTTTTTTTGAAAAACGAAGGCAAATGCACTTAGTTTCCAAACAAATATCAAAGAATGCCTTTGCAAAGATTTTTTTCAATTTCATATAAATTAAAAATCAAATTCATGAATAGATACAGTGGCGTACCAAAAAAAAAAATTATTTCACGCTGCCATATTACGATAATCGGTTAAAATGAGGTTACCTAAAACCTCTAAATATGCGTACAATATGGACATCAAATAATAGAGGAAGATCACAGGTTTCATTTGAATTTTGTGATATTTAGATAAATTAGATTAGTAGAATCCATCGGCACCACTTTTTTCTGTTTGTCTGTATGATATCGATAATCTCGGAAACTAACGAATGGATTTTTATGAGACTTTCACAGATGGATAGCATGTAATCCATAAGGGAATTTAGAGTATACTTCATTAAAATCGCGTGAGAAACAAAAAAGATATAGTTGTTTAAGCTATAATTAAGCTACTTTTAAGGATTTTTTTTTTTTAAAACGATGGAAAATGCACCTAGTTTCCATACAAATATCAAAGAATGCCTTTGCAAAGTTTTTTTTTTTCAATTTCATATAAATTAAAAATCAAATTCATGAATAGATACAGTGGCGTACCAAAAAAAAAAGTATTTCAAGCTGTCATATTATGATAATCGGTTAAAATGAGGTTACCTAAAACCTCTAAATATGCGTACAATATGGGCATCAAACAATAGAGGAAGATCACAGGTTTCATTTGAATTTTGTGATATTTAGATAAATTAATCGATAACTGAGTTATCGGTCAAAATGTGTTTGCTCCAAAATCTATAAATTTACCTACAATCTATCTATCTATCTTCTATCTATCTATCTATCTATCTATACTATAATAAATCTCTAGAAAATCGTGTCTGTACATCCAAGATTTCTAAAAAAAAAAATGAGTGTACTTGACGTTTGGAATGTCGTAGAATCCATCGGCACCACTTTTTTCTGTTTGTCGGTTTGTCTGTTTGTCTGTATGATATCGATAATCTCGGAAACTAACGAATGGATTTTTATGAAACTTTCACAGATGGATAGCCTGTAATCCAGAAGGGTATCTAGAACTTATTTCATTAAAATCGCGTGAGAAACAAAAAAGATATAGTTGTTTAAGCTATAATTAAGCTACTTTTAAGGATTTTTTCTTTTTGAAAAACGAAGGAAATCTATCTTCTTCTATCTATACTATAATAATAATAATAATAATAATAATAATCTATACTATAATAAATCTCGAGAAAATCGTGTCTGTACATCCAAGATTTCTAAAAAAAATGAGTGTACTTGACGTTTGGAATGTCGTAGAATCAATCGGCACCATTTTTTTCTGTTTGTCGGTTTGTCTGTTTGTCTGCATGATATCGGTAATCTCGGAAACTAATGAATGGATTTTTATGAGACTTTCACAGATGGATAGCCTGTAATCCAGAAGGGAATCTAGAACTTATTTCATTAAAATCACGTGAGAAACAAAAAAGATATAGTTGTTTAAGCTATAATTAAGCTACTTTTAGGGATTTTTTTTTGAAAAACGAAGGAAAATGCACTTAGTTTCCAAACAAATATCAAAGAATGCCTTTGCAAAGTTTTTTTTCAATTTCATATAAATTAAATATCAAATTCATGAATAGATACAGTGGCGTACCAAAAAAAAAAATTATTTTACGCTCCCATATTACGATAATCGGTTAAAATGAGGTTACTTAAAACCTCTAAATATGCGTACAATATGGGCATCAAACAATAGAGGAAGATCACAGGTTTCATTTGAATTTTGTGATATTTCGATAAATTAATCGATAACTGAGTTATGGGTCAAAATGTATTTGCTCCAAAATCTATAAATTTACCTACAATCTATCTATCTGTCTATCTATACTATAATAAATCTCTAGAAAATCGTGTCTGTACATCCAAGATTTCTAAATAAAAAATTGAGTGTACTTGACGTTTGGAATGTCGTAGAATCCATCGGCACCACTTTTTTCTGTTTGTCGGTTTGTCTGTTTGTCTGTTTGTCTGTATGATATCGATAATCTCGGAAACTACCGAATGGATTTTTATGAGACTTTCACAGATGGATAGCCTGTAATCCAGAAGGGAATCTAGAACTTACAATCTATCTATCTATCTATCTATCTATCTATCTTCTATCTATCTATCTATCTTCTATCTATATATCTATCTATCTATACTATAATAAATCTCTAGAAAATCGTGTCTGTACATCCAAGATTTCTGAAAAAAAAATTGGTGTAATTGACGTTTGGAATGTCGTAGAATCCATCGGCACCACTTTTTTCTGTTTGTATGTTTGTCTGTTTGTTTGTATGATATCGATAACCTCGGAAACTAACGAATGGATTTCCATAAGACTTTCACAGATGGATAGCCTGTAATCCAGAGGGGAATCTAGAACTTATTTCATTAAAATCGCGTGATAAATAAAAAAGGTATAGTTGTTTAAGCTATAATTAAGCTACTTTTAAGGTTTTTTTTTGAAAAACGAAGGAAAATGCACTTAGTTTCCAAACAATTATCAAAGAATGCCTTTACAAAGTTTTTTTTTCAATTTCATATAAATTAAAAATCAAATTCATGAATAGATACAGTGGCGTACCAAAAAAAATTATTTCACGCTGCCATATTACGATAATCGGTTAAAATTAGGTTACCTAAAACCTCTAAATATGCGTACAATATGTGCATCAAACAATAGAGGAAGATCACAGGTTTCATTTGAATTTTGTGATATTTCGATAAATTAATCGATAACTGAGTTATCGGTCAAAATGTATTTGCTCCAAAATCTATAAATTTACCTACAATCTATCTATCTATCTACCTTCTATCTATCTGTCTATCTATACTATAATAAATCTCTAGAAAATCGTGTCTGTACATCCAAGATTTCTAAAAAAAAAATGAATGTACTTGACGTTTGGAATGTCGTAGAATCCATCGGCACCACTTTTTTCTGTTTGTCTGTTTGTCGGTTTGTCTGTTTGTCGGTTTGTCTGTTTGTCTATATGATATCGATAATCTCGGAAACTAAATAATGAGGTTACCTAAATTCTCTAAATATGCGTACAATATGGGCATCAAACAATAGAGGAAGATCACAGGTTTCATTTGAATTTTGTGATATTTCGATAAATTAATCGATAACTGAGTTATCGGTCAATATGTATTTGCTCCAAAATCTATAATTTACCTACAATCTATCTATCTATCTATCTTCTATCTATCTGTCTATCTATACTATAATAAATCTCTAGAAAATCGTGTCTGTACATCCAAGATTTCTAAAAAAAAAAATGAGTGTACTTGACGTTTGGAATGTCGTAGAATCCATCGGCACCACTTTTTCTGTTTGTCTGTTTTTCGGTTTGTCTGATTGTCTGTTTGTCTGTATGATATCGATAATCTCGGAAACTAACGAATGGATTTTTATGAGACTTTCACTTAGTTTCCAAACAAATATCAAAGAATGCCTTTGCAAAGTTTTTTTTCAATTTCATATAAATTAAATATCAAATTCATGAATAGATACAGTGGCGTACCAAACAAAAATTATTTCACGCTGCCATATTACGATAATCGGTTAAAATGAGGTTACCTAAAACCTCTAAATATGCGTACAATATGGGCATCAAACAATAGAGGAAGATCACAGGTTTCATTTAAATTTTGTGATATTTCGATAAATTTATCGATAACTGAGTTATCGGTCAAAATGTATTTGCTCCAAAATCTATAAATTTACCTACAATCTATCTATCTACCTATCTATATTCTATTTATAAATCTATCTTCTATCTATCTATCTATCTATACTATAATAAATCTCTAGAAAATCGTGTCTGTACATCCAAGATTTCTAAAAAAAAATGAGTGTACTTGACGTTTGGAATGTCGTAGAATCCATCGGCACCACTTTTTTCTGTTTGTCGGTTTGTCTGTTTGTCTGTATGATATCGGTAATCTCGGAAACTAACGAATGCATTTTTATGAGACTTCCACAGATGGATAGCCTGTAATCCAGAAGGGAATCTAGAACTTATTTCATTAAAATCGCGTGAGAAACCAAAAAGATATAGTTGTTTAAGCTATAATTAAGCTACTTTTAGGGATTTTTTTTTTTGAAAAACGAAGGCAAATGCACTTAGTTTCCAAACAAATATCAAACAATGCCTTCGCAAAGTTTTTTTTCAATTTCATATAAATTAAATATCAAATTCATGAATAGATACAGTGGCGTACCAAACAAAAATTATTTCACGCTGCCATATTACGATAATCGGTTAAAATGAGGTTACCTAAAACCTCTAAATATGCGTACAATATGGGCATCAAACAATAGAGGAAGATCACAGGTCTCATTTGAATTTTGTGATATTTCGATAAATTAATCGATATCTGAGTTATCGGTCAAAATGTATTTGCTCCAAAATCTATAAATTTACCTACAATCTATCTATCTATCTTCTATCTTTTATCTATCTATCTATCTTCTATCTATCTATATATCTATACTATAAGAAATCTCTGTTTGTCTGTACGATATCGATAATCCTGGAAACTAACGAATGGATTTTTATGAGACTTTCACAGATGGATAGCCTGTAATCCAGAAGGGAATCTAGAACTTATTTCATTAAAATCGCGTGAGAAACAAAAAAGATATAGTTGTTTAAGCTATAATTAAGCTACTTTTAAGGATTTTTTTTTGAAAAACGAAGGAAAATGCACTTAGTTGCCAAACAAATATCAAAGAATGCCTTTGCAAAGTTTTTTTTCAATTTCCTGTAAATTAAAAATCAAATTCATGAATAAATACAGTGGCGTACCAAAAAAAATTATTTTACGCTCCCATATTACGATAATCGGTTAAAATAGGTTACCTAAAACCTCTAAATATGTGTACAATATGGGCATCAAACAATAGAGGAAGATCACAGGTATCATTTGAATTTTGTGATATTTCGATAAATTAATCGATAACTAAGTTATCGCTCAAAATGTATTTGCTCCAAAATCTTTAAATTTACCTACAATATGAAATACTTTTAGCTAAGATTTTAAACATTGTACACGTGTTAATCAGGGACTCAAACCTTTTGGTGCAATTCGGTTTATCTATTCGCTGACAGATGGCGCAAAGTTTTCGTGTGTACTGCGATGCTTTGGTAGTTGTGCGATTGGTTGTCGTACACATACACTAAATAAAATTAAAAAAAAAATAAGGGCCACTTTAATATAAATACGCATCCCGAACTACGTCGGGTACCCTGCTAGTACTATAATAAATCTCTAGAAAATCGTGTCTGTACTTCCAAGATTTCTAAAAAAAAAATGAGTGTACTTGACGTTTGGAATGTCGTAGAATCCATCGGCACCACTTTTTCTGTTTGTCTGTATGATATCGATAATCTCGGAAACTAACGAATAGATTTTTATGAGACTTTCACAGATGGATAGCCTGTAATCCAGAAGGGAATCTAGAACTTATTTCATTAAAATCGCGTGAGAAACAAAAAAGATATAGTTGTTTAAGCTATAATTAAGCTACTTTTAAGGATTTTTTTTTGAAAAACGAAGGAAAATGCACTTAGTTTCCAAACAAATATCAAAGAATGCCTTTGCAAAGATTTTTTTCAATTTCATATAAATTAAAAATCAAATTCATGAATAGATACAGTGGCGTACCAAAAAAAAAATTATTTCACGCTGCCATATTACGATAATCGGTTAAAATGATGTTACCTAAAACCTCTAAATATGCGTACAATATGGACATCAAATAATAGAGGAAGATCACAGGTTTCATTTGAATTTTGTGATATTTAGATAAATTAGATTAGTAGAATCCATCGGCACCACTTTTTTCTGTTTGTCTGTATGATATCGATAATCTCGGAAACTAACGAATGGATTTTTATGAGACTTTCACAGATGGATAGCATGTAATCCATAAGGGAATTTAGAGTATACTTCATTAAAATCGCGTGAGAAACAAAAAAGATATAGTTGTTTAAGCTATAATTAAGCTACTTTTAAGGATTTTTTTTTTTTAAAACGATGGAAAATGCACCTAGTTTCCATACAAATATCAAAGAATGCCTTTGCAAAGTTTTTTTTTTTCAATTTCATATAAATTAAAAATCAAATTCATGAATAGATACAGTGGCGTACCAAAAAAAAAGTATTTC
Source organism: Eurosta solidaginis (assembly GCF_040869045.1). NCBI lineage: Eukaryota > Metazoa > Arthropoda > Insecta > Diptera > Tephritidae > Eurosta > Eurosta solidaginis. The sequence continues at coordinate 149,148,651 of NC_090319.1, forward strand.
AAGCTGTCATATTATGATAATCGGTTAAAATGAGGTTACCTAAAACCTCTAAATATGCGTACAATATGGGCATCAAACAATAGAGGAAGATCACAGGTTTCATTTGAATTTTGTGATATTTAGATAAATTAATCGATAACTGAGTTATCGGTCAAAATGTGTTTGCTCCAAAATCTATAAATTTACCTACAATCTATCTATCTATCTTCTATCTATCTATCTATCTATCTATACTATAATAAATCTCTAGAAAATCGTGTCTGTACATCCAAGATTTCTAAAAAAAAAAATGAGTGTACTTGACGTTTGGAATGTCGTAGAATCCATCGGCACCACTTTTTTCTGTTTGTCGGTTTGTCTGTTTGTCTGTATGATATCGATAATCTCGGAAACTAACGAATGGATTTTTATGAAACTTTCACAGATGGATAGCCTGTAATCCAGAAGGGTATCTAGAACTTATTTCATTAAAATCGCGTGAGAAACAAAAAAGATATAGTTGTTTAAGCTATAATTAAGCTACTTTTAAGGATTTTTTCTTTTTGAAAAACGAAGGAAATCTATCTTCTTCTATCTATACTATAATAATAATAATAATAATAATAATAATCTATACTATAATAAATCTCGAGAAAATCGTGTCTGTACATCCAAGATTTCTAAAAAAAATGAGTGTACTTGACGTTTGGAATGTCGTAGAATCAATCGGCACCATTTTTTTCTGTTTGTCGGTTTGTCTGTTTGTCTGCATGATATCGGTAATCTCGGAAACTAATGAATGGATTTTTATGAGACTTTCACAGATGGATAGCCTGTAATCCAGAAGGGAATCTAGAACTTATTTCATTAAAATCACGTGAGAAACAAAAAAGATATAGTTGTTTAAGCTATAATTAAGCTACTTTTAGGGATTTTTTTTTGAAAAACGAAGGAAAATGCACTTAGTTTCCAAACAAATATCAAAGAATGCCTTTGCAAAGTTTTTTTTCAATTTCATATAAATTAAATATCAAATTCATGAATAGATACAGTGGCGTACCAAAAAAAAAAATTATTTTACGCTCCCATATTACGATAATCGGTTAAAATGAGGTTACTTAAAACCTCTAAATATGCGTACAATATGGGCATCAAACAATAGAGGAAGATCACAGGTTTCATTTGAATTTTGTGATATTTCGATAAATTAATCGATAACTGAGTTACGGGTCAAAATGTATTTGCTCCAAAATCTATAAATTTACCTACAATCTATCTATCTGTCTATCTATACTATAATAAATCTCTAGAAAATCGTGTCTGTACATCCAAGATTTCTAAATAAAAAATTGAGTGTACTTGACGTTTGGAATGTCGTAGAATCCATCGGCACCACTTTTTTCTGTTTGTCGGTTTGTCTGTTTGTCTGTTTGTCTGTATGATATCGATAATCTCGGAAACTACCGAATGGATTTTTATGAGACTTTCACAGATGGATAGCCTGTAATCCAGAAGGGAATCTAGAACTTACAATCTATCTATCTATCTATCTATCTATCTATCTTCTATCTATCTATCTATCTTCTATCTATATATCTATCTATCTATACTATAATAAATCTCTAGAAAATCGTGTCTGTACATCCAAGATTTCTGAAAAAAAAATTGGTGTAATTGACGTTTGGAATGTCGTAGAATCCATCGGCACCACTTTTTTCTGTTTGTATGTTTGTCTGTTTGTTTGTATGATATCGATAACCTCGGAAACTAACGAATGGATTTCCATAAGACTTTCACAGATGGATAGCCTGTAATCCAGAGGGGAATCTAGAACTTATTTCATTAAAATCGCGTGATAAATAAAAAAGGTATAGTTGTTTAAGCTATAATTAAGCTACTTTTAAGGTTTTTTTTTGAAAAACGAAGGAAAATGCACTTAGTTTCCAAACAATTATCAAAGAATGCCTTTACAAAGTTTTTTTTTCAATTTCATATAAATTAAAAATCAAATTCATGAATAGATACAGTGGCGTACCAAAAAAAATTATTTCACGCTGCCATATTACGATAATCGGTTAAAATTAGGTTACCTAAAACCTCTAAATATGCGTACAATATGTGCATCAAACAATAGAGGAAGATCACAGGTTTCATTTGAATTTTGTGATATTTCGATAAATTAATCGATAACTGAGTTATCGGTCAAAATGTATTTGCTCCAAAATCTATAAATTTACCTACAATCTATCTATCTATCTACCTTCTATCTATCTGTCTATCTATACTATAATAAATCTCTAGAAAATCGTGTCTGTACATCCAAGATTTCTAAAAAAAAAATGAATGTACTTGACGTTTGGAATGTCGTAGAATCCATCGGCACCACTTTTTTCTGTTTGTCTGTTTGTCGGTTTGTCTGTTTGTCGGTTTGTCTGTTTGTCTATATGATATCGATAATCTCGGAAACTAAATAATGAGGTTACCTAAATTCTCTAAATATGCGTACAATATGGGCATCAAACAATAGAGGAAGATCACAGGTTTCATTTGAATTTTGTGATATTTCGATAAATTAATCGATAACTGAGTTATCGGTCAATATGTATTTGCTCCAAAATCTATAATTTACCTACAATCTATCTATCTATCTATCTTCTATCTATCTGTCTATCTATACTATAATAAATCTCTAGAAAATCGTGTCTGTACATCCAAGATTTCTAAAAAAAAAATGAGTGTACTTGACGTTTGGAATGTCGTAGAATCCATCGGCACCACTTTTTCTGTTTGTCTGTTTTTCGGTTTGTCTGATTGTCTGTTTGTCTGTATGATATCGATAATCTCGGAAACTAACGAATGGATTTTTATGAGACTTTCACTTAGTTTCCAAACAAATATCAAAGAATGCCTTTGCAAAGTTTTTTTTCAATTTCATATAAATTAAATATCAAATTCATGAATAGATACAGTGGCGTACCAAACAAAAATTATTTCACGCTGCCATATTACGATAATCGGTTAAAATGAGGTTACCTAAAACCTCTAAATATGCGTACAATATGGGCATCAAACAATAGAGGAAGATCACAGGTTTCATTTAAATTTTGTGATATTTCGATAAATTTATCGATAACTGAGTTATCGGTCAAAATGTATTTGCTCCAAAATCTATAAATTTACCTACAATCTATCTATCTACCTATCTATATTCTATTTATAAATCTATCTTCTATCTATCTATCTATCTATACTATAATAAATCTCTAGAAAATCGTGTCTGTACATCCAAGATTTCTAAAAAAAAATGAGTGTACTTGACGTTTGGAATGTCGTAGAATCCATCGGCACCACTTTTTTCTGTTTGTCGGTTTGTCTGTTTGTCTGTATGATATCGGTAATCTCGGAAACTAACGAATGCATTTTTATGAGACTTTCACAGATGGATAGCCTGTAATCCAGAAGGGAATCTAGAACTTATTTCATTAAAATCGCGTGAGAAACCAAAAAGGGATTTTTTTTTTTGAAAAACGAAGGCAAATGCACTTAGTTTCCAAACAAATATCAAACAATGCCTTCGCAAAGTTTTTTTTCAATTTCATATAAATTAAATATCAAATTCATGAATAGATACAGTGGCGTACCAAACAAAAATTATTTCACGCTGCCATATTACGATAATCGGTTAAAATGAGGTTACCTAAAACCTCTAAATATGCGTACAATATGGGCATCAAACAATAGAGGAAGATCACAGGTTTCATTTGAATTTTGTAATATTTAGATAAATTAATCGGTAACTGAGTTATCGGTCAAAATGTATTTGCTCCAAAATCTATAAATTTACCTACAATCTATCTATCTATCTTCTATCTATCTATACTATAATAAATCTCTAGAAAATCGTGTCTGTACATCCAAGATTTCTAAAAAAAAAAAAATTAGTGTACTTGACGTTTGGAATGTCGTAGAATCCATCAGCACCACTTTTTTGTTTGTCTGTTTGTCGGTTTGTCTGTTTGTCTGTATGATATCGATAATCTCGGAAACTAACGAATGGATTTTTATGAGACTTTCACAGATGGATAGCCTGTAATCCAGAAGGGAATCTAGAACTTATTTCATTAAAATCGCGTGAGAAACAAAAAAGTATAGTTGTTTAAGCTATAATTAAGCTACTTTTAAGGATTTTTTTTCTTTGAAAAACGAAGGAAATCTCTTTTCTATCTACACTATAATAAATCTCTAGAAAATCGTGTCTGTACATCCAAGATTTCTAAAAAAAATGAGTGTACTTGGCGTTTGGAATGTCGCAGAATCCATCGGCTCCACTTTTTTCTGCTTGTCTGTTTGTCGGTTTGTCTGTTTGTCTGTATGATATCGATAATCTCGGAAACTAACGAATGGATTTTTATGAGACTTTCACAGGTGGATAGTCTGTAATCCAGAAGGGAATCTAGAACTTATTTCATTAAAATCGCGTGAGAAATAAAAAAGATATAGTTGTTTAAGCTATAATTAAGCTACTTTTAAGGATTTTTTTTTGAAAAACGAAGGAAAATGCACCTAGTTTCCAAACAAATATCAAAGAATGCCTTTGCAAAGTTTTTTTTCAATTTCATATAAATTAAAAATCAAATTCATGAATAGATACAGTGGCGTACCAAACAAAAATTATTTCACGCTGCCATATTACGATAATCGGTTAAAATGAGGTTACCTAAAACCTCTAAATATGCGTACAAAATGGGCATCAAACAATAGAGGAAGATGACAGGTTTCATTTGAATTTTGTGATATTTAGATAAATTAATCGGTAACTGAGTTATCGGTCAAAATATATTTGCTCCAAAATCTATAAATTTACCTACAATCTATCTATCTATCTTCTATCTATCTATACTATAATAAATCTCTAGGAAATCGTGTCTGTACATCCAAGATTTCTAAAAAAAAAATGAGTGTACTTGACGTTTGGAATTTCGTAGAATCCATCGGCAACACTTTTTTGTTTGTCTGTTTGTCGGTTTGTCTGTTTGTCTGTATGATATCGATAATCTCGGAAACTAACGAATGTCTTTTTATGAGACTTTCACAAATGGATAGCCTGTAATCCAGAAGGGAATCTAGAACTTATTTCATTAAAATCGCGTGAGAAACAAAAAAGATATAGTTGTTTAAGCTATAATTAAGTTACTTTTAAGGATTTTTTTTTTTGAAAAACGAAGGAAATCTCTCTTCTATTTACACTATAATAAATCTCTAGAAAATCGTGTCTTTACATCCAAGATTTCTAAAAAAAATGAGTGTACTTGGCGTTTGGAGTGTCGTAGAATCCATCGGCACCACTTTTTTCTGTTTGTCTGTTTGTCGGTTTGTCTGTATGATATCGATAATCTCGGAAACTAACGAACGGATTTTTATGAGACTTTCACGGATGGATAGCGTGTAATCCAGAAGGGAATATAGAACTTATCTCATTAAAATCGCGTGAGAAACAAAAAAGATATAGTTGTTTAAGCTATAATTAAGCTACTTTTAAGGATTTTGTTTTTTTTGAAAAACGAAGAAATCTATCTTCTTCTATCTATACTATAATAATAATAATAATAATAATAATCTATACTATAATAAATCTCTAGAAAATCGGTTCTGTACATCCAAGAATTAAAAAAAAAATGAGTGTACTTGACGTTTGGAATGTCGGAGAATCCATCGGCACCACTTTTTTCTGTTTGTCGGTTTGTCTGTTTGTCTGTATGATATCGATAATCTCGGAAACTAACGAATGGATTTTTATGAGACTTTCACAGATGGATAGTCTGTAATCCAGAAGGGAATCTAGAACTTATTTCATTAAAATCGCGTGAGAAACAAAAAAGATATAGTTGTTTAAGCTATAATTAAGCTACTTTTAAGGATTTCTTTTTTTGAAAAACGAAGGAAAATGCACTTAGTTTCCAAACAAATATCAAAGAATGCCTTTGCAAAGTTTTTTTTCAATTTCATATAAATTAAAAATCAAATTCAAGTATAGATACAGTGGCGTACCAAAAAAAAATTATTTCACGCTGCCATATTACGATAATCGGTTAAAATTAGGTTACCTAAAACCTCTAAATATGCGTACAATATGGGCACCAAACAATAGGGGAAGATCACAGGTTTCATTTGAATTTTGTGATATTTCGATTAATTAATCTATAACTGAGTTATCGGTCAAAATGTATTTGTTCCAAAATCTATAAATTTACCTACAATCTATCTATCTATCTTCTATCTCTCTATCTATCTTCTATCTATATATCTATCTATCTATACTATAACAAATCTCTAGAAAATCGTGTCTGTACATCCCAGATTTCTAAAAAAAATGAGTGTACTTGACGTTTGGAATGTCGTAGAATCCAGCGGCACCACTTTTTTCTGTTTGTCTGTATGATATCGATAACCTCGGAAACTAACGAATGGATTTTTATGATACTTTCACAGATGGATAGCCTGTAATCCAGAAGAGAATCTAGAACTTATTTCATTAAAATCGCATGAGAAACAAAAAAGATATAGTTGTTTAAGCTATAATTAAGCTAGTTTTAGGGATTTTTTTTTGAAAAACGAAGGAAAATGCACTTAGTTTCCAAACAAATATCAAAGAATGCCTTTGCAAAGTTTTTTTTCAATTTCATATAAATTAAAAATCAAATTCATGAATAGATACAGTGGCGTACCAAAAAAAAAATATTTTACGCTCCCATATTACGATAATCGGTTAAAATGAGGTTACCTAAAACCTCTAAATATGCGTACAATATGGGCATCAAACAATAGAGGAAGATCACAGGTTTCATTTGAATTTTGTGATATTTCGATAAATTAATCGATAACTGAGTTATCGGTCAATATGTATTTGCTCCAAAATCTATAAATTTACCTACAATCTATCTATCTATCTATCTCTCTTCTATCTATTTATCTATCTATACTATAATAAATCTCTAGAAAATCGTGTCTGTACATCCAAGATTTCTAAAAAAAAACTGAGTGTACTTGACGTTTGGAATGTCGTAGAATCCATCGGCACCACTTTTTTCTCTTTGTCTGTTTGTCTGTACGATATCGATAATCTCGGCAAATAACGAATGAATTTTTATGAGACTTTCACAGATGGATAGCCTGTAATCCAGAAGGGAATCTAGAACGTATTTCATTAAAATCGCGTGAGAAACCAAAAAGATATAGTTGTTTAAGCTATAATTAAGCTACTTTTAAGGTTTTTTTTTTTTGAAAAACAAAGGAAAATGCACTTAGTTTCCAAACAAATATCAAAGAATGCCTTTGCAAAGTTTTTTTCAATTTCATATAAATTAAAATTCAAATTCATCAATAGATACAGTGGCGTACCAAAAAAAAATTATTTCACGCTGCCATATTACGATAATCGGTTAAAATGAGGTTACCTAAAACCTCTAAATATGCGTACAATATGGGCATCAAACAATAGAGGAAGATCACAGGTTTCATTTGAATGTTGTGGTATTTAGATAAATTAATCGATAACTGAGTTATCGGTCAAAATGTATTTGCTCCAAAATCTATAAATTTACCTACAATCTATCTATCTATCTATCTCTCTTCTATCTATTTATCTATCTATACTATAATAAATCTCTAGAAAATCGTGTCTGTACATCCAAGATTTCTAAAAAAAAACTGAGTGTACTTGACGTTTGGAATGTCGTAGAATCCATCGGCACCACTTTTTTCTGTTTGTCTGTATGATATCGATAATCTCGGAAACTAACGAATGGATTTTTATCGGACTTTTGCAGATGGATAGCCTGTAATCCAGAAGGGAATCTAGAATTTATTTCATTAAAATCGCGTGAGAAACAAAAAAGATATAGTTGTTTAAGCAATAATTAGCTACTTTTAAGGATTTTTTTTTGAAAAACGAAGGAAAATGCACTTAGTTTTCAAACAAATATCAAAGAATTCCTTTGCAAAGTTTTTTTTTCAATTTCATATAAATTAAAAATCAAATTCATGAATAGATACAGTGGCGTACCAAAAAAAAATTATTTCACGCTGCCATATTACGATAATCGGTTAAAATGAGGTTACCTAAAACCTCTAAATATGCGTACATATGGGCATCAAACAATAGAGGAAGATCACAGGTTTCATTTGAATTTTGTGATATTTAGATAAATTAATCGATAACTGAGTTATCGGTGTATTTGCTCCAAAATCTATAGATTTACCTACAATCTATCTATCTTCTATCTATCTATCTATCTATCTATACTATAATAAATCTCTAGAAAATCGCGTCTGTACATCCAAGATTTCTAAAAAAAAATGAGTGTACTTGACTCTTGGAATGTCGTAGAATCCATCGGCACCACTTTTTTCTGTTTTTTGTTTGTCTGTTTGTCGGTTTGTCTGTTTGTCGGTTTGTCTGTTTGTCTGTATGATATCGATAATCTCGGAAACTAACGAATGCATTTTTATGAGACTTTCACAGATGGATAGCCTGTAATCCAGAAGGGAATCTATAACTTATTTCATTAAAATCGCGTGAGAAACAAAAAAGATATAGTTGTTTAAGCTATAGTTAAGCTACTTTTAAGGATTTTTTTTTTGAAAAACGAAGGAAAATGCACTTAGTTTCCAAACAAATATCAAAGAATGCCTTTGCAAAGTTTTTTTTCAATTTCATATAAATTAAAAATCAAATTCATGAATAGATACAGTGGCGTACCAAAAAAAAATTATTTACGCTCCCATATTACGATAATCGGTTAAAATGAGGTTGCCTAAAACCTCTAAATATGCGTACAATATGGGCATCAAACAATAGAGGAAGATCACAGGTTTCATTTGAATTTTGTGATATTTCGATAAATTTATCGATAACTGAGTTATCGGTCAAAATGTATTTGCTCCAAAATCTATAAATTTACCTACAATCTATCTATCTACCTATCTATCTTCTATTTATCTATCTATCTTCTATCTATCTATATAGCTATACTATAATAAATCTCTAGAAAATCGTGTCTGTACATCCAAGATTTCTAAAAAAAAATGAGTGCACTTGACGTTTGGAATGTCGTAGAATCCATCGGCGCCACTTTTTTCTGTTTGTCGGTTTGTCTGTTTGTCTGTATGATATCGATAATCTCGGAAACTATGAGACTTTCACAGGTGGATAGCCTGTAATCCAGAAGGGAATCTAGAACTTATTTCATTAAAATTGCGTGAGAAACAAAAAAGATATAGTTGTTTAAGCTATAATTAAGCTACTTTTAAGGATTTTTTTTTTTTTGAAAAACGAAGGAAATCTATCTTCTATCTACAGTATAATAAATCTCTAGAAAATCGGTGTCTGTACATCCAAGATTTCTAAAAAAAAAATGAGTGTACTTGACGTTTGGAATGTCGTAGAATCCATCTTCACCACTTTTTTCTGTTTGTCTGTTTGTCGATTTGTCTGTTTGTCTGTATGATATCGATAATCTCGGAAACTAACAAATGGATTTATATGAGACTTTCACACATGGATAGCCTGTAATCCAGAAGGGAATCTAGAACTTATTTCATTAAAATCGCGTGAGAAACAAAAAAGATATAGTTGTTTAAGCTATAATTAAGCTACTTTTAGGGATTTTTTTTTGAAAAACGAAGGAAAATGCACTTAGTTTCCAAACAAATATCAAAGAATGCCTTTGCAAAGTTTTTTTTCAATTTCATATAAATTAAAAATAAAATTCATGAACAGATACAGTGGCGTACCAAAAAAAAATTATTTTCGCTCCCATATTACGATAATCGGTTAAAATGAGGTTACCTAAAACCTCTAAATATGCGTACAATATGGGCATCAAACAATAGAGGAAGATCACAGGTTTCATTTGAATTTTGTGATATTTCGATAAATTTATCGATAACTGAGTTATCGGTCAAAATGTATTTGCTCCAAAATCTATAAATTTACCTACAATCTATCTATCTATCTATCTTCTATCTATCTATCTATCTATACTATAATAAATTTCTAGAAAATCGTGTCTGTACATCCAAGATTTCTAAAAAAAAATGAGTGTACTTGACGTTTGGAATGTCGTAGAATCCATCGGCACCACTTTTTTCTGTTTGTCTGTATGATATCGATATTTTCGGAAACTAACGAATGGATTTTTATGAGACTTTCACAGATGGATAGCCTGTAATCCAGAAGGGAATCTAGAACTTATTTCATTAAAATCGCGTGAGAAACAAAAAAGGTATAGTTGTTTAAGCTATAATTAAGCTACTTTTAAGGATTTTTTTTTTTGAAAAACGAAGGAAAATGCCCTTAGTTTCCAAACAAATATCAAAGAATGCCTTTGCAAAGTTTTTTTTTTTTTTCAATTTCATATAATTTAAAAATCAAATTCATGAGTAGATACAGTGGCGTACCAAAAAAAAAAATATTTTACGATCCCGTATTACGATAATCGGTTAAAATGAGGTTACCTAAAACCTCTAAATATGCGTACAATATGGGCATCAAACAATAGAGGAAGATCACAGGTCTCATTTGAATTTTGTGATATTTCGATAAACTAATCGATAACTGAGTTATCGGTCAAAATGTATTTGCTCCAAAATCTATAAATTTACCTACAATCTATCTATCTATATATCTCTCTTCTATCTATCTATCTATCTATACTATAATAAATCTCTAGAAAATCGTGTCTGTACATCCAAGACGTTTGGAATGTCGTAGAATCCATCGGCCCCACTTTTTTCTGTTTGTCTGTTTGTCTGTTTGTCGGTTTGTCTGTTTGTCTGTATGATATCGATAATCTCGGAAACTAACAAATGGATTTATATGAGACTTTCACACATTGATTGCCTGTACTCCAGAAGGGAATCTAGAACTTGTTTCATTAAAATCGGGGGAGAAACAAAAAAGATATAGTTGTTTAAGCTATAATTAAGCTACTTTTAAGGATTTTTTTTTTTTTTTTTTGAAAAACGAAGGAAATCTATCTTCTTCTATCTATACTATAATAATAATAATAATCTATACTATAATAAATCTCTCGAAAATCGTGTCTGTACATCCAAGATTTCTAAAAAAATGAGTGTAGTTGACGTTTGGAATGTCGTAGAATCCATCGGCACCACTTTTTTCTGTTTTTCTGTTTGTCTGTTTGTCGGTTATTTCTGTTTGTCGGTATGATATCGATAATTTCGGAAACTAACGGATGCATTTTTATGAGACTTTCACAGATGGATAGCCTGTAATCCAGAAGGGAATCTAGAAGTTATTTCATTAAAATCGCGTGAGAAACAAAAAAGATATAGTTGTTTAAGCTATAATTAAGCTACTTTTAAGGATTTTTTTTTGAAAAGCGAAGGAAAATGCTCTTAGTTTCTAAACAAATATCAAAGAATGCCTTTGCAAAGTTTTTTTTTCAATTTCATATAAATTAAAAATCAAATTCATGAATAGATACAGTGGCGTACCAAAAAAAAAAATATTTTACGATCCCGTATTACGATAATCGGTTAAAATGAGGTTACCTAAAACCTCTAAATATGCGTACAATATGGGCATCAAACAATAGAGGAAGATCACAGGTCTCATTTGAATTTTGTGATATTTCGATAAATTAATCGATAACTGAGTTATCGGTCAAAATGTATTTGCTCCAAAATCTATAAAATTACCTACAATCTATCTATCTATCTTCTTTCTATCTTCTATCTATCTATCTATCTATACTATAATAAATCTCTAGAAAATCGTGTCTGTACATCCAAGATTTCTAAAAAAAAACTGACTGTACTTGACGTTTGGAACGTCATAGAATCCATCGGCACCACTTTTTTCTGTTTGTCTGTTTGTCTGTATGATATCGATAATCTCGGAAACTAATGTATGGATTTTTATGAGACTTTCACAGTTGGATAGCCTGTAACCCAGAAGGGAATCTAGAACTTATTTCATTAAAATCGCGTGAGAAATAAAAAAGATATAGTTGTTTAAGCTATAATTAAGCTACTTTTAAGGATTTTTTTTTTTGAAAAAGGAAGGAAATCTATCTTTTTCTATCTATACTATAATAATAATAATAATAATAATAATCTATACTATAATAAATATCTAGAAAATCGTGTCTGTACATCCAAGATTTCTAAAAAAAAAATGAGTGCACTTGACATTTGGAATGTCGTAGAATCCCTCGGCACCACTTTTTTCTATTTGTCGGTTTGTCTGTTTGTCTGTATGATATCGATAATCTCGGAAACTATGAGACTTTCACAGATGGATAGCCTGTAATCCAGAAGGGAATCTAGAACTTATTTCATTAAAATCGCGTGAGAAACAAAAAAGATATAGTTGTTTAAGCTATAATTAGCTACTTTTAAGGATTTTTTTTTTTTGAAAACCGAAGGAAATCTATCTTTTATCTACACTATAATAAATCTCTAGAAAATCGTGTCTGTACATCCAAGATTTCTAAAAAAAAATGAGTGTACTTGACGTTTGGAATGTCGTAGAATCCATCGGCACCACTTTTTTCTGTTTGTCTGTTTGTCGGTTTGCATGTATGATATCGATAATCTCGGAAACTAACATATGGATTTATATGGGACTGTCACACGTGGATAGCCTGTAACCCAGAAGGGAATCTAGAACTTATTTCATTAAAATCGCGGGAGAAACAAAAAAGATATAGTTGTTTAAGCTATAATTAAGCTACTTTTAAGGATTTTTTTTTTTGAAAAGCGAAGGAAATCTATCTTCTTCTAGCTATACTATAATAATAATAATAATAATAATAATCTATACTATAATAAATCTCTCGAAAATCGTGTCTGTACATCCAAGATTTCTAAAAAACAATGAGTGTACTTGACGTTTGGAATGTCGTAGAATCTATCGGCACCACTTTTTTCTGTTTGTCTGTTTGTCGGTTTGTCTGTTTGTCTGTATGATATCGATAATCTCGGAAAATAACGAATGGATTTTTATGAGACTTTCACAGATGGATAGCGTGTAATCAGGAAGGGAATCTAGAACTTATTTCATTAAAATCGAGTGAGAAACAAAAAAGATATAGTTGTTTAAGCTATAATTAAGCTACTTTTAAGGATTTTTTTTTTTTGAAAAACGAAGGAAAATTCACTTAGTTTCCAAACAAATATCAAAGAATGCCTGTTTTTTTTTTTTTCTTTATTTTTTTAAATTCATGAATAGATACAGTGGCGTACCAAAAAAAAAATTTATTTTACGCTCCCATATTACGATAATCGGTTAAAATGAGGTTACCTAAAACCTCTAAATATGCGTACAATATGGGCATCAAACAAAAGAGGAAGATCACAGGTCTCATTTGAATTTTGTGATATTTCGATAAATTAATCGATAACTGAGTTATCGGTCAAAATGTATTTGCTCCAAAATCTATAAATTTACCTACAATCTATCTATCTATCTATCTTCTATCTATCTATCTATCTATACTATAATAAATCTCTCGAAAATCGTGTCTGTACATCCAAGATTTCTAAAAAACAATGAGTGTACTTGACGTTTGGAATGTCGTAGAATCTATCGGCACCACTTTTTTCTGTTTGTCTGTTTGTCGGTTTGTCTGTTTGTCTGTATGATATCGATAATCTCGGAAAATAACGAATGGATTTTTATGAGACTTTCACAGATGGATAGCGTGTAATCAGGAAGGGAATCTAGAACTTATTTCATTAAAATCGCGTGAGAAACAAAAAAGATATAGTTGTTTAAGCTATAATTAAGCTACTTTTAAGGATTTTTTTTTTTTGAAAAACGAAGGAAAATTCACTTAGTTTCCAAACAAATATCAAAGAATGCCTGTTTTTTTTTTTTCTTTATTTTTTTAAATTCATGAATAGATACAGTGGCGTACCAAAAAAAAAATTTATTTTACGCTCCCATATTACGATAATCGGTTAAAATGAGGTTACCTAAAACCTCTAAATATGCGTACAATATGGGCATCAAACAAAAGAGGAAGATCACAGGTCTCATTTGAATTTTGTGATATTTCGATAAATTAATCGATAACTGAGTTATCGGTCAAAATGTATTTGCTCCAAAATCTATAAATTTACCTACAATCTATCTATCTATCTATCTTCTATCTATCTATCTATCTATACTATAATAAATCTCTAGAAAATCGTGTTTGTACATCCAAGATTTCTAAAAAAAAATGAGTGTACTTGACGTTTGGAATGTCGTAGAATCCATCGGCACCACTTTTTTCTGTTTGTCTGTTTGTCTGTTTGTCTGTATGATATCGATAATCTCGGAAACTAACGTATGGATTTTTATGAGACTTTCAGAGATGGATAGCATGTAATCCAGAAGTGAATCTAGTACTTATTTCATTAAAATCGCGTGAGAAACAAAAAAGATATAGTTTTTTAAGCTATAATTAAGCTACTTTCAAGGATTTTTTTTTTTTTGAAAAACAGATGGATAGCCTGTAATCCAGAAGGGAATCTACAACTTATTTCATTAAAATCGCGTGAGAAACAAAAAAGATATAGTTGTTTAAGCTATAATTAAGCTACTTTTAAGGATTTTTTTTTGAAAAACGAAGGAAATCTATCTTCTATCTACACTATAATAAATCTCTAGAAAATCGTGTCTGTACAGCAAAGATTTCTAAAAAAAAAATGAGTGTACTTGACGTTTGGAATATCGTAGAATCCATCAGCACCACTTTTTTCTGTTTGTCGGTTGGTCTGTTTGTCTGTATGATATCGATAACCCCGGAAACTAAAGAATGGATTTTTATGAGACTTTCACAGATGGATAGCCTGTAATCCAGAAGGGAATCTGGAACTTATTTCATTAAAATCGCGTGAGAAACAAAAAAATATAGTTGTTTAAGCTATAATTAAGCTACTTTTAAGGATTTTTTTTTTTTGAAAAACGAAGGAAATCTATCTTCTTCTATCTATACTATAATAATAATAATAATAATACTATAATAAATCTCTAGAAAATCGTGTCTTTACATCCCAGATTTCTAAAAAAAATGAGTGTACTTGACGTTTGGAATGTCGTAGAATCCATCGGCACCACTTTTTTCTGTTTGTCTGTGTGTCTGTATGATATCGATAATCTCGGAAACTAACAAATGGATTCATATGAGACTTTCAAAGATGGATAGCCCGTAATCCAGAAGGGAATCTAGAACTTATTTCATTAAAATCGCATGAGAAACAAAAAAGATATAGTTGTTTAAGCTATAATTAAGCTACTTTTAAGGATTTTTTTTTGAAAAACGAAGGAAAATGCACTTAGTTTTCAAACAAATATCAAAGAATGCCTTTGCAAAGTTTTTTTTTCAATTTCATATAAATTAAAAATCAAATTCATGAATAGATACAGTGGCGTACCAAAAAAAAATTATTTTACGCTCCCATATTACGATAATCGGTTAAAATGAGGTTACCTAAAACCTCTAAATATGCGTACAATATGGGCATTAAACAATAGAGGAAGATCACAGGTTTCATTTGAATTTTGTGATATTTCGATAAATTATTCGATAACTGAATTATCGGGCAAAATGTATTTGCTCCAAAATCTATAACTTTACCTACAATCTATCTATCTATCTATCTTCTATCTATCTATACTATAATAAATCTCTAGAAAATCGTGTCTGTATATCCAAGATTCCTAAAAAAAAATGAGTGTACTTGACGTTTGGAATGTCGTAGAATCCATCGGCACCACTTTTTTCTGTTTGTCTGTTTGTCGGTTTGCATGTATGATATCGATAATCTCGGAAACTAACAAATGGATTTATATGAGACTTTCACACGTGGATAGCCTGTAATCCAGAAGGGAATCTAGAACTTATTTCATTAAAATCGCGGGAGAAACAAAAAAGATATAGTTGTTTAAGCTATAATTAAGCTACTTTTAAGGATTTTTTTTTTTTGAAAAACGAAGGAAATCTATCTTCTCCTATCTATACTATAATAATAATAATAATAATAATAATAATAATAATAATCTATACTATAATAAATCTCTCGAAAATCGTGTCTGTACATCCAAGATTTCTAAAAAACAATGAGTGTACTTGACGTTTGGAATGTCGTAGAATCCATCGGCACCACTTTTTTCTGTTTGTCTGTTTGTCGGTTTGTCTGTTTGTCTGTATGATATCGATAATCTCGGAAAATAACGAATGGATTTTTATGAGACTTTCACAGATGGATAGCGTGTAATCAGGAAGGGAATCTAGAACTTATTTCATTAAAATCGCGTGAGAAACAAAAAAGATATAGTTGTTTAAGCTATAATTAAGCTACTTTTAAGGATTTTTTTTTTGAAAAACGAAGGAAAATGCACTTAGTTTCCAAACAAATATCAAAGAGTGCCTTATTTTTTTTTTTTTTTTTATTTTTTTAAATTCATGAATAGATACAGTGGGATACCACAAAAAAAAAATTATTTTACGCTGGCATATTACGATAATCGGTTAAAATGAGGTTACCTAAAACCTCTAAATATGCGTACAATATGGGCATCAAACAAAAGAGGAAGATCACAGGTCTCATTTGAATATTGTGATATTTCGATAAATTAATCGATAACTGAGTTATCGGTCAAAATGTATTTGCTCCAAAATCTATATATTTACCTACAATCTATCTATCTATCTATCTTCTATCTATCTTCTATCTATCTATCTATCTATACTATAATAAATCTCTAGAAAATCGTGTTTGTACATCCAAGATTTCTAAAAAAAAATGAGTGTACTTGACGTTTGGAATGTCGTAGAATCCATCGGCACCACTTTTTTCTGTTTGTCTGTTTGTCTGTATGATATCGATAATATCGGAAACTAACGTATGGATTTTTATGAGACTTTCAGAGATGGATAGCATGTAATCCAGAAGGGAATCTACAACTTATTTCATTAAAATCGCGTGAGAAACAAAAAAGATATAGTTGTTTAAGCTATAATTAAGCTACTTTTAAAGATTTTTTTTTGAAAAACGAAGGAAATCTATCTTCTATCTACACTATAATAAATCTCTAGAAAATCGTGTCTGTACATCCAAGATTTGGAATATCGTAGAATCCATCAGCTCCACTTTTTTCTGTTTGTCGGTTGGTCTGTTTGTCTGTATGATATCGATAACCCCGGAAACTAAAGAATGGATTTTTATGAGACTTTCACAGATGGATAGCCTGTAATCCAGAAGGGAATCTAGAACTTATTTCATTAAAATCGCGTGAGAAACAAAAAAATATAGTTGTTTAAGCTAAAATTAAGCTACTTTTAAGGATTTTTTTTTTGAAAAACGAAGGAAATCTATCTTCTTCTATCTATACTATAATAATAATAATAATAATAATAATAATACTATAATAAATCTCTAGAAAATCGTGTCTTTACATCCCAGATTTCTAAAAAAAAATGAGTGTACTTGACGTTTGGAATGTCGTAGTATCCATCGGCACCACTTTTTTCTGTTTGTCTGTGTGTCTGTATGATATCGATAATCTCGGAAACTAACAAATGGATTCATATGAGACTTTCAAAAATGGATAGCCCGTAATCCAGAAGGGAATCTAGAACTTATTTCATTAAAATCGCATGAGAAACAAAAAAGATATAGTTGTTTAAGATATAATTAAGCTACTTTTAAGGATTTTTTTTTGAAAAACGAAGGAAAATGCACTTAGTTTCCACACAAATATCAAAGAATGCCTTTGCAAAGTTTTTTTTCAATTTCATCTAAATTAAAAATCAAATTCATGAATAGATACAGTGGCGTACCAAAAAAAAATTATTTTACGCTCCCATATTACGATAATCGGTTAAAATGAGGTTACCTAAAACCTCTAAATATGCGTACAATATGGGCATTAAACAATAGAGGAAGATCACAGGTTTCATTTGAATTTTGTGATATTTCGATAAATTAATCGATAACTGAGTTATCGGGCAAAATGTATTTGCTCCAAAATCTATAACTTTACCTACAATCTATCTATGTATCTATCTATCTTCTATCTATCTATCTATCTATACTATAATAAATCTCTAGAAAATCGTGTCTGTACATCCAGGATTTCTAAAAAAAAATGAGTGTACTTGACGTTTGGAATGTCGTAGAATCCATCGGCACCACTTTTTTCTGTTTGTCTGTTTGTCGGTTTGTCTGTATGATATCGATAATCCCGGAAACTAACGAATGGTTTTTTATGGGACTTTCGCAGATGGATAGCCTGTAATCCAGAAGGGAATCTAGAACTTATTTCATTAAAAGCGCTTGAGAATCAAAAAAGATATAGTTGTTTAAGCTATAATTAAGCTACTTTTAAGGATTTTTTTTTTTTGAAAAACGAAGGAAATCTATCTTCTATCTACACTATAATAAATCTCTAGAAAATCATGTCTGTACATCCAAGATCTCTAAAAAAAATGAGTGTACTTGACGTTTGGAATATCGTAGAATCCATCGGCACCACTTTTTTCTGTTTGTCTGTTTGTCTGTATGATATCGATAATCTCGGAAACTAACAAATGGCTTTATATGAGACTTTCACAGATGGATAGCCTGTAATCCAGAAGGGAATATAGAACTTATTTCATTAAAATCGCGTGAGAAACAAAAAAGATATAGTCGTTTAAGCTATAATTAAGCTACTTTTAAGGATTTTTTTTTTTTGAAAAACGAAGGAAAATGCACTTAGTTTCCAAACAAATATCAAAGAATGCCTTTGCAAAGTTTTTTTTCAATTTCATATAAACTAAAAATCAAATTCATGAATAGATACAGTGGCGTACCAAAAAAAAATTATTTTACGCTTCCATATTACGATAATCGGTTAAAATGAGGTTACGTAAAACCTCTAAATATGCTTACAATATGGGCATCAAACAATAGAGGACGGTCACAGGTTTCATTTGAATTTTGTGATATTTCAATAAATTAATCGATAACTGAGTTATCGGTCAAAATGTATTTGCTCCAAAATCTTTAAATTGAACTACAATATGAAATACTTTTAACTAAGATTTTAAACCTTTTACACGCGTTAATCAGGGACTCAAACCTTTTGGTGCAATTCGGTTTATCTATTCGCTGACAGGTGGCGAAAAGTTTTCGTGTGTACTGCGATGCTTTGGTAGTTGTGCGATTGGTTGTCGTACACATACACCAAATAAAATTAAAAAAAAATAAGGGCCACTTTAATATAAATACGCATCCCCAACAACGTCGGGTACCCTGCTAGTACTAAAATAAATCTCTAGAAAATCGTGTCTGTACTTCCAAGATTTCTAAAAAAATGAGTGTACTTGACGTTTGGAATATCGTAGAATCCATCGGCACCACTTTTATCTGTTTGTCTGTTTGTCGGTTTGTCTGTATGATATCGATAATCTGGGAAACTAACGAATGGAGTTTTGTGAAACTTTCACAGATGGATAGCCTGTAATCCAGAAGGGAATCTAGAACTTATTTCATTAAAATCGCGTGAGAAACAAAAAAGATATAGTTGTTTAAGCTATAATTAAGCTACTTTTAAGGATTTTTTTTTTGAAAAATGAAGGAAAATGCACTTAGTTTCCAAACAAATATCAAAGAATGCCTTTGCAAAGTTTTTTTCAATTTCATATAAATTAAAAATCAAATTCATGAATAGATACAGTGGCCTACCAAAAAAAAAAATTATTTCACATTGCCATATTACGATAATCGGTTAAAATGAGGTTACCTAAAACCTCTAAATATGCGTACAATATGGGCATCAAACAATAGAGGAAGATCACAGGTTTCATTTGAATTTTGTGATATTTAGATAAATTAATCGATAACTGAGTTATCGGTCAAAATGTATTTGCTCCAAAATCTATAAATTTACCTACAATCTATTTATCTATCTATCTATCTTCTATCTATCTATACTATAATAAATCTCTAGAAAATCGTGTCTGTACATCCAAGATTTCTAAAAAAAAATAAGTGTACTTGACGTTTGGAATGTCGTAGAATCCATCGGCACCACTTTTTTCTGTTTGTCTGTATGATATCTATAATCTCGGAAACTAACGAATGGATTTTTATGAGACTTTCACATATGGATAGACTGTAATCCAGAAGGGAATCTAGAACTTATTTCATTAAAATCGCGTGAGAAACAAAAAAGATATAGTTGGTTAAGCTATAATTAAGCTACTTTTAAGGATTTTTTTTTTTTGAAAAACGAAGGAAAATACACTTAGTTTCCAAACAAATATCAAAGAATGCCTTTGCAAAGTTTTTTTTCAATTTCATATAAATTAAAAATCAAATTCATGAATAGATACAGTGGCGTACCAAAAAAAAATTATTTTACGCTCCCATATTACGATAATCGGTTAAAATGGGGTTACCTAAAACCTCTAAATATGCGTACAATATGGGCATCAAACAATAGAGGAAGATCACAGGTTTCATTTGAATTTTGTGATATTTCGATAAATAAATCGATAACTGAGTTATCGGTCCAAATGTATTTGCTCCAAAATCTATAAATTTACCTACAATCTATCTATCTTCTATCTATCTATCTATCTATACTATAATAAATCTCTAGAAAATCGTGTCTGTACATCCAAGATTTCTTAAAAAAAAAAAGGAGTATACTTGACGTTTGGAATGTCGTAGAATCCCTCGGCACCACTTTTTTCTGTTTGTCGGTTTGTCTGTATGATACCGATAATATCGGAAACTAACGAATGGATTTTTATGAGACTTTCGGAGATGGATAGCCTGTAATCCAGAAGGGAATCTAGAACTTATTTCATTAAAATCGCGTGAGAAACAAAAATGATATAGTTGTTTAAGCTATAATTAAGCTACTTTTAAGGATTTTTTTTTTTAAAAAACGAAGGAAAATGCACTTAGTTTCCAAACAAATATCAAAGAACGCCCTTGCAAAGTTTTTTTCAATTTCATATAAATTAAAAATCAAATTCATGAATAGATACAGTGGCGTACCAAAAAAAAAAATTATTTTACGCTCCCATATTACGATAATCGGTTAAAATGAGGTTACCTAAAACCTCTAAATATGCGTACAATATGGGCATCAAACAATAGAGGAAGATCACAGGTTTCATTTGAATTCTGTGATATTTCGATAAATTAATAGGTAACTGAGTTATCGGTCAAAATGTATTTGCTCCAAAATCTATAAATTTATCTACAATCTATCTATCTTCTATCTATCTTTCTATCTTCTATCTATCTATCTATCTATCTATACTATAATAAATCTCTAGAAAATCGTGTCTGTACATCCAAGATTTCTAAAAAAGAATGAGTGTACTTGACGCTTGGAATGTCGTAGAATCCATCGGCACCACTTTTTTCTGTTTGTCTGTATGATATCGATAATCTCGGAAACTAACGAATGGATTTTTATGAGACTTTCACAAATGGATAGCCTGTAATCCAGAAGGGAATCTAGAACTTATTTCATTAAAATTGCGTGAGAAACAAAAAAGATATGGTTGTTTAAGCTATAGTAAATCTACTTTTAAGGATTTTTTTTTGAAAAACGAAGGAAATCTATCTTCTATCTACACTATAATAAATCTCTAGAAAATCGTGTCTGTACACCCAAGATTTCTAAAAAAATGAGTGTACTTGACGTTTGGAATATCGTAGAATCCATCGGCACCACTTTTTTCTGTTTGTCCTTTTGGCTGTTTGTCTGTTTGTCTGTATGTTATCGATAATCTCGGAAACTAACAAATGGATTTATATGAGACTTTCACAGATGGATAGCGTATAACCCAGAAGGGAATCTAGAACTTATTTCATTAAAATCGCGTGAGAAACAAAAATGATATAGTTGTTTAAGCTATAATTAAGCTACTTTTAAGGATTTTTTTTTTTGAAAAAACGAAGGAAAATGCACTTAGTTTCCAAACAAATATCAAAGAACGCCCTTGCAAAGTTTTTTTTCAATTTCATATAAATTAAAAATCAAATTCATGAATAGATATAGTGGCGTACCAAAAAAAATTATTTCACGCTGCCATATTACGATAATCGGTTAAAATGGGGTTACCTAAAACCTCTAAATATGCATACAATATGGGTATCAAACAATAGAGGAAGGTCACATGTTTAATATGAATTTTTTCGTATTTCGATAAATTAATCGATAACTAAGTTATCGCTCAAAATGTATTTGCTCCAAAATCTTTAAATTTACCTACAATATGAAATACTTTTAGCTAAGATTTTAAACATTTTACACGCGTTAATCAGGGACTCAAACCTGTTTGTCTGTATGATATCGATAATCTCGGAAACTAACGAATGGATTTTTATGAGACTTTCACAAATGGATAGCCTGTAATCCAGAAGGGAATCTAGAACTTATTTCATTAAAATCGCGTGAGAAACAAAAAAGATATGGTCGTTTAAGCTATAATTAAGCTACTTTTAAGGATTTTTTTTTGAAAAACGAAGGAAATCTATCTTCTACCTACACTATAATAAATCTCTAGAAAATCGTGTCTGTACATCCAAGATTTCTAAAAAAATTAGTGTACTTGACGTTTGGAATATCGTAGAATCAATCGGCACCACTTTTTTCTGTTTGTCTGTTTGTCTGTATGATATCGATAATCCCGGAAACTAACGAATGGACTTTTATGAGACTTTCACAGATGGATAGCCTGTAATCCAGAAGGGAATCTAGAGCTTATTTCATTAAAATCGTTTGAAAATCAAAAAAGATATAGTTGTTTAAGCTATAATTAAGTTACTTTTAAGGATTTTTTTTTTTTGAAAAACGAAGGAAAATGCACTTAGTTTCCAAACAAATATCAAAGAATGCCTTTGCAAAGTTTTTTTTCAATTTCCTGTAAATTAAAAATCAAATTCATGAATAAATACAGTGGCGTACCAAAAAAAATTATTTTACGCTCCCATATTACGATAATCGGTTAAAATAGGTTACCTAAAACCTCTAAATATGTGTACAATATGGGCATCAAACAATAGAGGAAGATCACAGGTCTCATTTGAATTTTGTGATATTTCGATAAATTAATCGATATCTGAGTTATCGGTCAAAATGTATTTGCTCCAAAATCTATAAATTTACCTACAATCTATCTATCTATCTATCTATCTTTTATCTATCTATCTATCTTCTATCTATCTATATATCTATACTATAAGAAATCTCTGTTTGTCTGTACGATATCGATAATCCTGGAAACTAACGAATGGATTTTTATGAGACTTTCACAGATGGATAGCCTGTAATCCAGAAGGGAATCTAGAACTTATTTCATTAAAATCGCGTGAGAAACAAAAAAGATATAGTTGTTTAAGCTATAATTAAGCTACTTTTAAGGATTTTTTTTTGAAAAACGAAGGAAAATGCACTTAGTTTCCAAACAAATATCAAAGAATGCCTTTGCAAAGTTTTTTTTCAATTTCCTGTAAATTAAAAATCAAATTCATGAATAAATACAGTGGCGTACCAAAAAAAATTATTTTACGCTCCCATATTACGATAATCGGTTAAAATAGGTTACCTAAAACCTCTAAATATGTGTACAATATGGGCATCAAACAATAGAGGAAGATCACAGGTATCATTTGAATTTTGTGATATTTCGATAAATTAATCGATAACTAAGTTATCGCTCAAAATGTATTTGCTCCAAAATCTTTAAATTTACCTACAATATGAAATACTTTTAGCTAAGATTTTAAACATTGTACACGTGTTAATCAGGGACTCAAACCTTTTGGTGCAATTCGGTTTATCTATTCGCTGACAGATGGCGCAAAGTTTTCGTGTGTACTGCGATGCTTTGGTAGTTGTGCGATTGGTTGTCGTACACATACACTAAATAAAATTAAAAAAAAAATAAGGGCCACTTTAATATAAATACGCATCCCGAACTACGTCGGGTACCCTGCTAGTACTATAATAAATCTCTAGAAAATCGTGTCTGTACTTCCAAGATTTCTAAAAAAAAAATGAGTGTACTTGACGTTTGGAATGTCGTAGAATCCATCGGCACCACTTTTTCTGTTTGTCTGTATGATATCGATAATCTCGGAAACTAACGAATAGATTTTTATGAGACTTTCACAGATGGATAGCCTGTAATCCAGAAGGGAATCTAGAACTTATTTCATTAAAATCGCGTGAGAAACAAAAAAGATATAGTTGTTTAAGCTATAATTAAGCTACTTTTAAGGATTTTTTTTGAAAAACGAAGGAAAATGCACTTAGTTTCCAAACAAATATCAAAGAATGCCTTTGCAAAGATTTTTTTCAATTTCATATAAATTAAAAATCAAATTCATGAATAGATACAGTGGCGTACCAAAAAAAAAAATTATTTCACGCTGCCATATTACGATAATCGGTTAAAATGAGGTTACCTAAAACCTCTAAATATGCGTACAATATGGACATCAAATAATAGAGGAAGATCACAGGTTTCATTTGAATTTTGTGATATTTAGATAAATTAGATTAGTAGAATCCATCGGCACCACTTTTTTCTGTTTGTCTGTATGATATCGATAATCTCGGAAACTAACGAATGGATTTTTATGAGACTTTCACAGATGGATAGCATGTAATCCATAAGGGAATTTAGAGTATACTTCATTAAAATCGCGTGAGAAACAAAAAAGATATAGTTGTTTAAGCTATAATTAAGCTACTTTTAAGGATTTTTTTTTTTTAAAACGATGGAAAATGCACCTAGTTTCCATACAAATATCAAAGAATGCCTTTGCAAAGTTTTTTTTTTTCAATTTCATATAAATTAAAAATCAAATTCATGAATAGATACAGTGGCGTACCAAAAAAAAAAGTATTTCAAGCTGTCATATTATGATAATCGGTTAAAATGAGGTTACCTAAAACCTCTAAATATGCGTACAATATGGGCATCAAACAATAGAGGAAGATCACAGGTTTCATTTGAATTTTGTGATATTTAGATAAATTAATCGATAACTGAGTTATCGGTCAAAATGTGTTTGCTCCAAAATCTATAAATTTACCTACAATCTATCTATCTATCTTCTATCTATCTATCTATCTATCTATACTATAATAAATCTCTAGAAAATCGTGTCTGTACATCCAAGATTTCTAAAAAAAAAAATGAGTGTACTTGACGTTTGGAATGTCGTAGAATCCATCGGCACCACTTTTTTCTGTTTGTCGGTTTGTCTGTTTGTCTGTATGATATCGATAATCTCGGAAACTAACGAATGGATTTTTATGAAACTTTCACAGATGGATAGCCTGTAATCCAGAAGGGTATCTAGAACTTATTTCATTAAAATCGCGTGAGAAACAAAAAAGATATAGTTGTTTAAGCTATAATTAAGCTACTTTTAAGGATTTTTTCTTTTTGAAAAACGAAGGAAATCTATCTTCTTCTATCTATACTATAATAATAATAATAATAATAATAATAATCTATACTATAATAAATCTCGAGAAAATCGTGTCTGTACATCCAAGATTTCTAAAAAAAATGAGTGTACTTGACGTTTGGAATGTCGTAGAATCAATCGGCACCATTTTTTTCTGTTTGTCGGTTTGTCTGTTTGTCTGCATGATATCGGTAATCTCGGAAACTAATGAATGGATTTTTATGAGACTTTCACAGATGGATAGCCTGTAATCCAGAAGGGAATCTAGAACTTATTTCATTAAAATCACGTGAGAAACAAAAAAGATATAGTTGTTTAAGCTATAATTAAGCTACTTTTAGGGATTTTTTTTTGAAAAACGAAGGAAAATGCACTTAGTTTCCAAACAAATATCAAAGAATGCCTTTGCAAAGTTTTTTTTCAATTTCATATAAATTAAATATCAAATTCATGAATAGATACAGTGGCGTACCAAAAAAAAAAATTATTTTACGCTCCCATATTACGATAATCGGTTAAAATGAGGTTACTTAAAACCTCTAAATATGCGTACAATATGGGCATCAAACAATAGAGGAAGATCACAGGTTTCATTTGAATTTTGTGATATTTCGATAAATTAATCGATAACTGAGTTATGGGTCAAAATGTATTTGCTCCAAAATCTATAAATTTACCTACAATCTATCTATCTGTCTATCTATACTATAATAAATCTCTAGAAAATCGTGTCTGTACATCCAAGATTTCTAAATAAAAAATTGAGTGTACTTGACGTTTGGAATGTCGTAGAATCCATCGGCACCACTTTTTTCTGTTTGTCGGTTTGTCTGTTTGTCTGTTTGTCTGTATGATATCGATAATCTCGGAAACTACCGAATGGATTTTTATGAGACTTTCACAGATGGATAGCCTGTAATCCAGAAGGGAATCTAGAACTTACAATCTATCTATCTATCTATCTATCTATCTATCTTCTATCTATCTATCTATCTTCTATCTATATATCTATCTATCTATACTATAATAAATCTCTAGAAAATCGTGTCTGTACATCCAAGATTTCTGAAAAAAAAATTGGTGTAATTGACGTTTGGAATGTCGTAGAATCCATCGGCACCACTTTTTTCTGTTTGTATGTTTGTCTGTTTGTTTGTATGATATCGATAACCTCGGAAACTAACGAATGGATTTCCATAAGACTTTCACAGATGGATAGCCTGTAATCCAGAGGGGAATCTAGAACTTATTTCATTAAAATCGCGTGATAAATAAAAAAGGTATAGTTGTTTAAGCTATAATTAAGCTACTTTTAAGGTTTTTTTTTGAAAAACGAAGGAAAATGCACTTAGTTTCCAAACAATTATCAAAGAATGCCTTTACAAAGTTTTTTTTTCAATTTCATATAAATTAAAAATCAAATTCATGAATAGATACAGTGGCGTACCAAAAAAAATTATTTCACGCTGCCATATTACGATAATCGGTTAAAATTAGGTTACCTAAAACCTCTAAATATGCGTACAATATGTGCATCAAACAATAGAGGAAGA
The DNA here is from genome assembly GCF_040869045.1 of Eurosta solidaginis. Lineage (NCBI taxonomy): Eukaryota > Metazoa > Arthropoda > Insecta > Diptera > Tephritidae > Eurosta > Eurosta solidaginis. Next base: position 149,175,689 of record NC_090319.1, read on the forward strand.
TCACAGGTTTCATTTGAATTTTGTGATATTTCGATAAATTAATCGATAACTGAGTTATCGGTCAAAATGTATTTGCTCCAAAATCTATAAATTTACCTACAATCTATCTATCTATCTACCTTCTATCTATCTGTCTATCTATACTATAATAAATCTCTAGAAAATCGTGTCTGTACATCCAAGATTTCTAAAAAAAAAATGAATGTACTTGACGTTTGGAATGTCGTAGAATCCATCGGCACCACTTTTTTCTGTTTGTCTGTTTGTCGGTTTGTCTGTTTGTCGGTTTGTCTGTTTGTCTATATGATATCGATAATCTCGGAAACTAAATAATGAGGTTACCTAAATTCTCTAAATATGCGTACAATATGGGCATCAAACAATAGAGGAAGATCACAGGTTTCATTTGAATTTTGTGATATTTCGATAAATTAATCGATAACTGAGTTATCGGTCAATATGTATTTGCTCCAAAATCTATAATTTACCTACAATCTATCTATCTATCTATCTTCTATCTATCTGTCTATCTATACTATAATAAATCTCTAGAAAATCGTGTCTGTACATCCAAGATTTCTAAAAAAAAAATGAGTGTACTTGACGTTTGGAATGTCGTAGAATCCATCGGCACCACTTTTTCTGTTTGTCTGTTTTTCGGTTTGTCTGATTGTCTGTTTGTCTGTATGATATCGATAATCTCGGAAACTAACGAATGGATTTTTATGAGACTTTCACTTAGTTTCCAAACAAATATCAAAGAATGCCTTTGCAAAGTTTTTTTTCAATTTCATATAAATTAAATATCAAATTCATGAATAGATACAGTGGCGTACCAAACAAAAATTATTTCACGCTGCCATATTACGATAATCGGTTAAAATGAGGTTACCTAAAACCTCTAAATATGCGTACAATATGGGCATCAAACAATAGAGGAAGATCACAGGTTTCATTTAAATTTTGTGATATTTCGATAAATTTATCGATAACTGAGTTATCGGTCAAAATGTATTTGCTCCAAAATCTATAAATTTACCTACAATCTATCTATCTACCTATCTATATTCTATTTATAAATCTATCTTCTATCTATCTATCTATCTATACTATAATAAATCTCTAGAAAATCGTGTCTGTACATCCAAGATTTCTAAAAAAAAATGAGTGTACTTGACGTTTGGAATGTCGTAGAATCCATCGGCACCACTTTTTTCTGTTTGTCGGTTTGTCTGTTTGTCTGTATGATATCGGTAATCTCGGAAACTAACGAATGCATTTTTATGAGACTTTCACAGATGGATAGCCTGTAATCCAGAAGGGAATCTAGAACTTATTTCATTAAAATCGCGTGAGAAACCAAAAAGATATAGTTGTTTAAGCTATAATTAAGCTACTTTTAGGGATTTTTTTTTTTGAAAAACGAAGGCAAATGCACTTAGTTTCCAAACAAATATCAAACAATGCCTTCGCAAAGTTTTTTTTCAATTTCATATAAATTAAATATCAAATTCATGAATAGATACAGTGGCGTACCAAACAAAAATTATTTCACGCTGCCATATTACGATAATCGGTTAAAATGAGGTTACCTAAAACCTCTAAATATGCGTACAATATGGGCATCAAACAATAGAGGAAGATCACAGGTTTCATTTGAATTTTGTAATATTTAGATAAATTAATCGGTAACTGAGTTATCGGTCAAAATGTATTTGCTCCAAAATCTATAAATTTACCTACAATCTATCTATCTATCTTCTATCTATCTATACTATAATAAATCTCTAGAAAATCGTGTCTGTACATCCAAGATTTCTAAAAAAAAAAAAATTAGTGTACTTGACGTTTGGAATGTCGTAGAATCCATCAGCACCACTTTTTTGTTTGTCTGTTTGTCGGTTTGTCTGTTTGTCTGTATGATATCGATAATCTCGGAAACTAACGAATGGATTTTTATGAGACTTTCACAGATGGATAGCCTGTAATCCAGAAGGGAATCTAGAACTTATTTCATTAAAATCGCGTGAGAAACAAAAAAGTATAGTTGTTTAAGCTATAATTAAGCTACTTTTAAGGATTTTTTTTCTTTGAAAAACGAAGGAAATCTCTTTTCTATCTACACTATAATAAATCTCTAGAAAATCGTGTCTGTACATCCAAGATTTCTAAAAAAAATGAGTGTACTTGGCGTTTGGAATGTCGCAGAATCCATCGGCTCCACTTTTTTCTGCTTGTCTGTTTGTCGGTTTGTCTGTTTGTCTGTATGATATCGATAATCTCGGAAACTAACGAATGGATTTTTATGAGACTTTCACAGGTGGATAGTCTGTAATCCAGAAGGGAATCTAGAACTTATTTCATTAAAATCGCGTGAGAAATAAAAAAGATATAGTTGTTTAAGCTATAATTAAGCTACTTTTAAGGATTTTTTTTTGAAAAACGAAGGAAAATGCACCTAGTTTCCAAACAAATATCAAAGAATGCCTTTGCAAAGTTTTTTTTCAATTTCATATAAATTAAAAATCAAATTCATGAATAGATACAGTGGCGTACCAAACAAAAATTATTTCACGCTGCCATATTACGATAATCGGTTAAAATGAGGTTACCTAAAACCTCTAAATATGCGTACAAAATGGGCATCAAACAATAGAGGAAGATGACAGGTTTCATTTGAATTTTGTGATATTTAGATAAATTAATCGGTAACTGAGTTATCGGTCAAAATATATTTGCTCCAAAATCTATAAATTTACCTACAATCTATCTATCTATCTTCTATCTATCTATACTATAATAAATCTCTAGGAAATCGTGTCTGTACATCCAAGATTTCTAAAAAAAAAATGAGTGTACTTGACGTTTGGAATTTCGTAGAATCCATCGGCAACACTTTTTTGTTTGTCTGTTTGTCGGTTTGTCTGTTTGTCTGTATGATATCGATAATCTCGGAAACTAACGAATGTCTTTTTATGAGACTTTCACAAATGGATAGCCTGTAATCCAGAAGGGAATCTAGAACTTATTTCATTAAAATCGCGTGAGAAACAAAAAAGATATAGTTGTTTAAGCTATAATTAAGTTACTTTTAAGGATTTTTTTTTTTGAAAAACGAAGGAAATCTCTCTTCTATTTACACTATAATAAATCTCTAGAAAATCGTGTCTTTACATCCAAGATTTCTAAAAAAAATGAGTGTACTTGGCGTTTGGAGTGTCGTAGAATCCATCGGCACCACTTTTTTCTGTTTGTCTGTTTGTCGGTTTGTCTGTATGATATCGATAATCTCGGAAACTAACGAACGGATTTTTATGAGACTTTCACGGATGGATAGCGTGTAATCCAGAAGGGAATATAGAACTTATCTCATTAAAATCGCGTGAGAAACAAAAAAGATATAGTTGTTTAAGCTATAATTAAGCTACTTTTAAGGATTTTGTTTTTTTTGAAAAACGAAGAAATCTATCTTCTTCTATCTATACTATAATAATAATAATAATAATAATAATCTATACTATAATAAATCTCTAGAAAATCGGTTCTGTACATCCAAGAATTAAAAAAAAAATGAGTGTACTTGACGTTTGGAATGTCGGAGAATCCATCGGCACCACTTTTTTCTGTTTGTCGGTTTGTCTGTTTGTCTGTATGATATCGATAATCTCGGAAACTAACGAATGGATTTTTATGAGACTTTCACAGATGGATAGTCTGTAATCCAGAAGGGAATCTAGAACTTATTTCATTAAAATCGCGTGAGAAACAAAAAAGATATAGTTGTTTAAGCTATAATTAAGCTACTTTTAAGGATTTCTTTTTTTGAAAAACGAAGGAAAATGCACTTAGTTTCCAAACAAATATCAAAGAATGCCTTTGCAAAGTTTTTTTTCAATTTCATATAAATTAAAAATCAAATTCAAGTATAGATACAGTGGCGTACCAAAAAAAAATTATTTCACGCTGCCATATTACGATAATCGGTTAAAATTAGGTTACCTAAAACCTCTAAATATGCGTACAATATGGGCACCAAACAATAGGGGAAGATCACAGGTTTCATTTGAATTTTGTGATATTTCGATTAATTAATCTATAACTGAGTTATCGGTCAAAATGTATTTGTTCCAAAATCTATAAATTTACCTACAATCTATCTATCTATCTTCTATCTCTCTATCTATCTTCTATCTATATATCTATCTATCTATACTATAACAAATCTCTAGAAAATCGTGTCTGTACATCCCAGATTTCTAAAAAAAATGAGTGTACTTGACGTTTGGAATGTCGTAGAATCCAGCGGCACCACTTTTTTCTGTTTGTCTGTATGATATCGATAACCTCGGAAACTAACGAATGGATTTTTATGATACTTTCACAGATGGATAGCCTGTAATCCAGAAGAGAATCTAGAACTTATTTCATTAAAATCGCATGAGAAACAAAAAAGATATAGTTGTTTAAGCTATAATTAAGCTAGTTTTAGGGATTTTTTTTTGAAAAACGAAGGAAAATGCACTTAGTTTCCAAACAAATATCAAAGAATGCCTTTGCAAAGTTTTTTTTTCAATTTCATATAAATTAAAAATCAAATTCATGAATAGATACAGTGGCGTACCAAAAAAAAAAATATTTTACGCTCCCATATTACGATAATCGTTTAAAATGAGGTTACCTAAAACCTCTAAATATGCGTACAATATGGGCATCAAACAATAGAGGAAGATCACAGGTTTCATTTGAATTTTGTGATATTTAGATAAATTAATCGATAACTGAGTTATCGGTGTATTTGCTCCAAAATCTATAAATTTACCTACAATCTATCTATCTTCTATCTATCTATCTATCTATCTATACTATAATAAATCTCTAGAAAATCGCGTCTGTACATCCAAGATTTCTAAAAAAAAATGAGTGTACTTGACTCTTGGAATGTCGTAGAATCCATCGGCACCACTTTTTTCTGTTTTTTGTTTGTCTGTTTGTCGGTTTGTCTGTTTGTCGGTTTGTCTGTTTGTCTGTATGATATCGATAATCTCGGAAACTAACGAATGCATTTTTATGAGACTTTCACAGATGGATAGCCTGTAATCCAGAAGGGAATCTATAACTTATTTCATTAAAATCGCGTGAGAAACAAAAAAGATATAGTTGTTTAAGCTATAGTTAAGCTACTTTTAAGGATTTTTTTTTTGAAAAACGAAGGAAAATGCACTTAGTTTCCAAACAAATATCAAAGAATGCCTTTGCAAAGTTTTTTTTCAATTTCATATAAATTAAAAATCAAATTCATGAATAGATACAGTGGCGTACCAAAAAAAAATTATTTACGCTCCCATATTACGATAATCGGTTAAAATGAGGTTGCCTAAAACCTCTAAATATGCGTACAATATGGGCATCAAACAATAGAGGAAGATCACAGGTTTCATTTGAATTTTGTGATATTTCGATAAATTTATCGATAACTGAGTTATCGGTCAAAATGTATTTGCTCCAAAATCTATAAATTTACCTACAATCTATCTATCTACCTATCTATCTTCTATTTATCTATCTATCTTCTATCTATCTATATAGCTATACTATAATAAATCTCTAGAAAATCGTGTCTGTACATCCAAGATTTCTAAAAAAAAATGAGTGCACTTGACGTTTGGAATGTCGTAGAATCCATCGGCGCCACTTTTTTCTGTTTGTCGGTTTGTCTGTTTGTCTGTATGATATCGATAATCTCGGAAACTATGAGACTTTCACAGGTGGATAGCCTGTAATCCAGAAGGGAATCTAGAACTTATTTCATTAAAATTGCGTGAGAAACAAAAAAGATATAGTTGTTTAAGCTATAATTAAGCTACTTTTAAGGATTTTTTTTTTTTTTGAAAAACGAAGGAAATCTATCTTCTATCTACAGTATAATAAATCTCTAGAAAATCGGTGTCTGTACATCCAAGATTTCTAAAAAAAATGAGTGTACTTGACGTTTGGAATGTCGTAGAATCCATCTTCACCACTTTTTTCTGTTTGTCTGTTTGTCGATTTGTCTGTTTGTCTGTATGATATCGATAATCTCGGAAACTAACAAATGGATTTATATGAGACTTTCACACATGGATAGCCTGTAATCCAGAAGGGAATCTAGAACTTATTTCATTAAAATCGCGTGAGAAACAAAAAAGATATAGTTGTTTAAGCTATAATTAAGCTACTTTTAGGGCTTTTTTTTTGAAAAACGAAGGAAAATGCACTTAGTTTCCAAACAAATATCAAAGAATGCCTTTGCAAAGTTTTTTTTTCAATTTCATATAAATTAAAAATAAAATTCATGAACAGATACAGTGGCGTACCAAAAAAAAATTATTTTCGCTCCCATATTACGATAATCGGTTAAAATGAGGTTACCTAAAACCTCTAAATATGCGTACAATATGGGCATCAAACAATAGAGGAAGATCACAGGTTTCATTTGAATTTTGTGATATTTCGATAAATTTATCGATAACTGAGTTATCGGTCAAAATGTATTTGCTCCAAAATCTATAAATTTACCTACAATCTATCTATCTATCTATCTTCTATCTATCTATCTATCTATACTATAATAAATTTCTAGAAAATCGTGTCTGTACATCAAGATTTCTAAAAAAAAAAAGAGTGTACTTGACGTTTGGAATGTCGTAGAATCCATCGGCACCACTTTTTTCTGTTTGTCTGTATGATATCGATATTTTCGGAAACTAACGAATGGATTTTTATGAGACTTTCACAGATGGATAGCCTGTAATCCAGAAGGGAATCTAGAACTTATTTCATTAAAATCGCGTGAGAAACAAAAAAGGTATAGTTGTTTAAGCTATAATTAAGCTACTTTTAAGGATTTTTTTTTTTGAAAAACGAAGGAAAATGCCCTTAGTTTCCAAACAAATATCAAAGAATGCCTTTGCAAAGTTTTTTTTTTTTTCAATTTCATATAATTTAAAAATCAAATTCATGAATAGATACAGTGGCGTACCAAAAAAAAAAATATTTTACGATCCCGTATTACGATAATCGGTTAAAATGAGGTTACCTAAAACCTCTAAATATGCGTACAATATGGGCATCAAACAATAGAGGAAGATCACAGGTCTCATTTGAATTTTGTGATATTTCGATAAACTAATCGATAACTGAGTTATCGGTCAAAATGTATTTGCTCCAAAATCTATAAATTTACCTACAATCTATCTATCTATATATCTCTCTTCTATCTATCTATCTATCTATACTATATTAAATCTCTAGAAAATCGTGTCTGTACATCCAAGACGTTTGGAATGTCGTAGAATCCATCGGCCCCACTTTTTTCTGTTTGTCTGTTTGTCTGTTTGTCGGTTTGTCTGTTTGTCTGTATGATATCGATAATCTCGGAAACTAACAAATGGATTTATATGAGACTTTCACACATTGATTGCCTGTACTCCAGAAGGGAATCTAGAACTTGTTTCATTAAAATCGGGGGAGAAACAAAAAAGATATAGTTGTTTAAGCTATAATTAAGCTACTTTTAAGGATTTTTTTTTTTTTTTTGAAAAACGAAGGAAATCTATCTTCTTCTATCTATACTATAATAATAATAATAATCTATACTATAATAAATCTCTCGAAAATCGTGTCTGTACATCCAAGATTTCTAAAAAAAATGAGTGTACTTGACGTTTGGAATGTCGTAGAATCCATCGGCACCACTTTTTTCTGTTTTTCTGTTTGTCTGTTTGTCGGTTATTTCTGTTTGTCGGTATGATATCGATAATTTCGGAAACTAACGGATGCATTTTTATGAGACTTTCACAGATGGATAGCCTGTAATCCAGAAGGGAATCTAGAAGTTATTTCATTAAAATCGCGTGAGAAACAAAAAAGATATAGTTGTTTAAGCTATAATTAAGCTACTTTTAAGGATTTTTTTTTGAAAAGCGAAGGAAAATGCTCTTAGTTTCCAAACAAATATCAAAGAATGCCTTTTCAAAGTTTTTTTTTCAATTTCATATAAATTAAAAATCAAATTCATGAATAGATACAGTGGCGTACCAAAAAAAAAAATATTTTACGATCCCGTATTACGATAATCGGTTAAAATGAGGTTACCTAAAACCTCTAAATATGCGTACAATATGGGCATCAAACAATAGAGGAAGATCACAGGTCTCATTTGAATTTTGTGATATTTCGATAAATTAATCGATAACTGAGTTATCGGTCAAAATGTATTTGCTCCAAAATCTATAAAATTACCTACAATCTATCTATCTATCTTCTTTCTATCTTCTATCTATCTATCTATCTATACTATAATAAATCTCTAGAAAATCGTGTCTGTACATCCAAGATTTCTAAAAAAAAACTGAGTGTACTTGACGTTTGGAACGTCATAGAATCCATCGGCACCACTTTTTTCTGTTTGTCTGTTTGTCTGTATGATATCGATAATCTCGGAAACTAATGTATGCATTTTTATGAGACTTTCACAGTTGGATAGCCTGTAACCCAGAAGGGAATCTAGAACTTATTTCATTAAAAGCGCGTGAGAAATAAAAAAGATATAGTTGTTTAAGCTATAATTAAACTACTTTTAAGGATTTTTTTTTTTGAAAAAGGAAGGAAATCTATCTTTTTCTATCTATACTATAATAATAATAATAATAATAATAATCTATACTATAATAAATATCTAGAAAATCGTGTCTGTACATCCAAGATTTCTAAAAAAAAAATGAGTGCACTTGACATTTGGAATGTCGTAGAATCCCTCGGCACCACTTTTTTCTATTTGTCGGTTTGTCTGTTTGTCTGTATGATATCGATAATCTCGGAAACTATGAGACTTTCACAGATGGATAGCCTGTAATCCAGAAGGGAATCTAGAACTTATTTCATTAAAATCGCGTGAGAAACAAAAAAGATATAGTTGTTTAAGCTATAATTAGCTACTTTTAAGGATTTTTTTTTTTTGAAAACCGAAGGAAATCTATCTTTTATCTACACTATAATAAATCTCTAGAAAATCGTGTCTGTACATCCAAGATTTCTAAAAAAAAATGAGTGTACTTGACGTTTGGAATGTCGTAGAATCCATCGGCACCACTTTTTTCTGTTTGTCTGTTTGTCGGTTTGCATGTATGATATCGATAATCTCGGAAACTAACATATGGATTTATATGGGACTGTCACACGTGGATAGCCTGTAACCCAGAAGGGAATCTAGAACTTATTTCATTAAAATCGCGGGAGAAACAAAAAAGATATAGTTGTTTAAGCTATAATTAAGCTACTTTTAAGGATTTTTTTTTTTGAAAAGCGAAGGAAATCTATCTTCTTCTAGCTATACTATAATAATAATAATAATAATAATAATCTATACTATAATAAATCTCTCGAAAATCGTGTCTGTACATCCAAGATTTCTAAAAAACAATGAGTGTACTTGACGTTTGGAATGTCGTAGAATCTATCGGCACCACTTTTTTCTGTTTGTCTGTTTGTCGGTTTGTCTGTTTGTCTGTATGATATCGATAATCTCGGAAAATAACGAATGGATTTTTATGAGACTTTCACAGATGGATAGCGTGTAATCAGGAAGGGAATCTAGAACTTATTTCATTAAAATCGCGTGAGAAACAAAAAAGATATAGTTGTTTAAGCTATAATTAAGCTACTTTTAAGGATTTTTTTTTTTTTGAAAAACGAAGGAAAATTCACTTAGTTTCCAAACAAATATCAAAGAATGCCTGTTTTTTTTTTTTCTTTATTTTTTTAAATTCATGAATAGATACAGTGGCGTACCAAAAAAAAAAATTATTTTACGCTCCCATATTACGATAATCGGTTAAAATGAGGTTACCTAAAACCTCTAAATATGCGTACAATATGGGCATCAAACAAAAGAGGAAGATCACAGGTCTCATTTGAATTTTGTGATATTTCGATAAATTAATCGATAACTGAGTTATCGGTCAAAATGTATTTGCTCCAAAATCTATAAATTTACCTACAATCTATCTATCTATCTATCTTCTATCTATCTATCTATCTATACTATAATAAATCTCTAGAAAATCGTGTTTGTACATCCAAGATTTCTAAAAAAAAATGAGTGTACTTGACGTTTGGAATGTCGTAGAATCCATCGGCACCACTTTTTTCTGTTTGTCTGTTTGTCTGTTTGTCTGTATGATATCGATAATCTCGGAAACTAACGTATGGATTTTTATGAGACTTTCAGAGATGGATAGCATGTAATCCAGAAGTGAATCTAGTACTTATTTCATTAAAATCGCGTGAGAAACAAAAAAGATATAGTTTTTTAAGCTATAATTAAGCTACTTTCAAGGATTTTTTTTTTTTTGAAAAACAGATGGATAGCCTGTAATCCAGAAGGGAATCTACAACTTATTTCATTAAAATCGCGTGAGAAACAAAAAAGATATAGTTGTTTAAGCTATAATTAAGCTACTTTTAAGGATTTTTTTTTGAAAAACGAAGGAAATCTATCTTCTATCTACACTATAATAAATCTCTAGAAAATCGTGTCTGTACAGCAAAGATTTCTAAAAAAAAAATGAGTGTACTTGACGTTTGGAATATCGTAGAATCCATCAGCACCACTTTTTTCTGTTTGTCGGTTGGTCTGTTTGTCTGTATGATATCGATAACCCCGGAAACTAAAGAATGGATTTTTATGAGACTTTCACAGATGGATAGCCTGTAATCCAGAAGGGAATCTGGAACTTATTTCATTAAAATCGCGTGAGAAACAAAAAAATATAGTTGTTTAAGCTATAATTAAGCTACTTTTAAGGATTTTTTTTTTTTGAAAAACGAAGGAAATCTATCTTCTTCTATCTATACTATAATAATAATAATAATAATACTATAATAAATCTCTAGAAAATCGTGTCTTTACATCCCAGATTTCTAAAAAAAATGAGTGTACTTGACGTTTGGAATGTCGTAGAATCCATCGGCACCACTTTTTTCTGTTTGTCTGTGTGTCTGTATGATATCGATAATCTCGGAAACTAACAAATGGATTCATATGAGACTTTCAAAGATGGATAGCCCGTAATCCAGAAGGGAATCTAGAACTTATTTCATTAGAATCGCATGAGAAACAAAAAAGATATAGTTGTTTAAGCTATAATTAAGCTACTTTTAAGGATTTTTTTTTGAAAAACGAAGGAAAATGCACTTAGTTTCCAAACAAATATCAAAGAATGCCTTTGCAAAGTTTTTTTTCAATTTCATATAAATTAAAAATCAAATTCATGAATAGATACAGTGGTGTACCAAAAAAAAATTATTTTACGCTCCCATATTACGATAATCGGTTAAAATGAGGTTACCTAAAACCTCTAAATATGCGTACAATATGGGCATTAAACAATAGAGGAAGATCACAGGTTTCATTTGAATTTTGTGATATTTCGATAAATTATTCGATAACTGAATTATCGGGCAAAATGTATTTGCTCCAAAATCTATAACTTTACCTACAATCTATCTATCTATCTATCTTCTATCTATCTATACTATAATAAATCTCTAGAAAATCGTGTCTGTACATCCAAGATTCCTAAAAAAAAATGAGTGTACTTGACGTTTGGAATGTCGTAGAATCCATCGGCACCACTTTTTTCTGTTTGTCTGTTTGTCGGTTTGTCTGTTTGTCGGTTTGTCTGTTTGTCTGTATGATATCGATAATCTCGGAAACTCACGAATGGATTTTTATGAGACTTTCACAGATGGATAGCGTGTAATCAGGAAGGGAATCTAGAACTTATTTCATTAAAATCGCGTGAGAAACAAAAAAGATATAGTTGTTTAAGCTATAATTAAGCTACTTTTAAGGATTTTTTTTTTTGAAAAACAAAGGAAATCTATCTTTTATCTACACTATAATAAATCTCTAGAAAATCGTGTCTGTACATCCAAGATTTCTAAAAAAAAATGAGTGTACTTGACGTTTGGAATGTCGTAGAATCCATCGGCACCACTTTTTTCTGTTTGTCTGTTTGTCGGTTTGCATGTATGATATCGATAATCTCGGAAACTAACAAATGGATTTATATGAGACTTTCACACGTGGATAGCCTGTAACCCAGAAGGGAATCTAGAACTTATTTCATTAAAATCGCGGGAGAAACAAAAAAGATATAGTTGTTTAAGCTATAATTAAGCTACTTTTAAGGATTTTTTTTTTTTGAAAAACGAAGGAAATCTATCTTCTCCTATCTATACTATAATAATAATAATAATAATAATAATAATAATAATAATAATAATAATCTATACTATAATAAATCTCTCGAAAATCGTGTCTGTACATCCAAGATTTCTAAAAAACAATGAGTGTACTTGACGTTTGGAATGTCGTAGAATCCATCGGCACCACTTTTTTCTGTTTGTCTGTTTGTCGGTTTGTCTGTTTGTCTGTATGATATCGATAATCTCGGAAAATAACGAATGGATTTTTATGAGACTTTCACAGATGGATAGCGTGTAATCAGGAAGGGAATCTAGAACTTATTTCATTAAAATCGCGTGAGAAACAAAAAAGATATAGTTGTTTAAGCTATAATTAAGCTACTTTTAAGGATTTTTTTTTTGAAAAACGAAGGAAAATGCACTTAGTTTCCAAACAAATATCAAAGAATGCCTTATTTTTTTTTTTTTTTTTATTTTTTTAAATTCATGAATAGATACAGTGGGATACCACAAAAAAAAAATTATTTTACGCTGGCATATTACGATAATCGGTTAAAATGAGGTTACCTAAAACCTCTAAATATGCGTACAATATGGGCATCAAACAAAAGAGGAAGATCACAGGTCTCATTTGAATATTGTGATATTTCGATAAATTAATCGATAACTGAGTTATCGGTCAAAATGTATTTGCTCCAAAATCTATAAATTTACCTACAATCTATCTATCTATCTATCTTCTATCTATCTTCTATCTATCTATCTATCTATACTATAATAAATCTCTAGAAAATCGTGTTTGTACATCCAAGATTTCTAAAAAAAAATGAGTGTACTTGACGTTTGGAATGTCGTAGAATCCATCGGCACCACTTTTTTCTGTTTGTCTGTTTGTCTGTATGATATCGATAATATCGGAAACTAACGTATGGATTTTTATGAGACTTTCAGAGATGGATAGCATGTAATCCAGAAGGGAATCTACAACTTATTTCATTAAAATCGCGTGAGAAACAAAAAAGATATAGTTGTTTAAGCTATAATTAAGCTACTTTTAAAGATTTTTTTTTGAAAAACGAAGGAAATCTATCTTCTATCTACACTATAATAAATCTCTAGAAAATCGTGTCTGTACATCCAAGATTTGGAATATCGTAGAATCCATCAGCTCCACTTTTTTCTGTTTGTCGGTTGGTCTGTTTGTCTGTATGATATCGATAACCCCGGAAACTAAAGAATGGATTTTTATGAGACTTTCACAGATGGATAGCCTGTAATCCAGAAGGGAATCTAGAACTTATTTCATTAAAATCGCGTGAGAAACAAAAAAATATAGTTGTTTAAGCTAAAATTAAGCTACTTTTAAGGATTTTTTTTTTTTGAAAAACGAAGGAAATCTATCTTCTTCTATCTATACTATAATAATAATAATAATAATAATAATACTATAATAAATCTCTAGAAAATCGTGTCTTTACATCCCAGATTTCTAAAAAAAAATGAGTGTACTTGACGTTTGGAATGTCGTAGTATCCATCGGCACCACTTTTTTCTGTTTGTCTGTGTGTCTGTATGATATCGATAATCTCGGAAACTAACAAATGGATTCATATGAGACTTTCAAAGATGGATAGCCCGTAATCCAGAAGGGAATCTAGAACTTATTTCATTAAAATCGCATGAGAAACAAAAAAGATATAGTTGTTTAAGATATAATTAAGCTACTTTTAAGGATTTTTTTTTGAAAAACGAAGGAAAATGCACTTAGTTTCCAAACAAATATCAAAGAATGCCTTTGCAAAGTTTTTTTTTCAATTTCATCTAAATTAAAAATCAAATTCATGAATAGATACAGTGGCGTACCAAAAAAAAATTATTTTACGCTCCCATATTACGATAATCGGTTAAAATGAGGTTACCTAAAACCTCTAAATATGCGTACAATATGGGCATTAAACAATAGAGGAAGATCACAGGTTTCATTTGAATTTTGTGATATTTCGATAAATTAATCGATAACTGAGTTATCGGGCAAAATGTATTTGCTCCAAAATCTATAACTTTACCTACAATCTATCTATGTATCTATCTATCTTCTATCTATCTATCTATCTATACTATAATAAATCTCTAGAAAATCGTGTCTGTACATCCAGGATTTCTAAAAAAAAATGAGTGTACTTGACGTTTGGAATGTCGTAGAATCCATCGGCACCACTTTTTTCTGTTTGTCTGTTTGTCGGTTTGTCTGTATGATATCGATAATCCCGGAAACTAACGAATGGTTTTTTATGGGACTTTCGCAGATGGATAGCCTGTAATCCAGAAGGGAATCTAGAACTTATTTCATTAAAAGCGCTTGAGAATCAAAAAAGATATAGTTGTTTAAGCTATAATTAAGCTACTTTTAAGGATTTTTTTTTTTTGAAAAACGAAGGAAATCTATCTTCTATCTACACTATAATAAATCTCTAGAAAATCATGTCTGTACATCCAAGATCTCTAAAAAAAATGAGTGTACTTGACGTTTGGAATATCGTAGAATCCACCGGCACCACTTTTTTCTGTTTGTCTGTTTGTCTGTATGATATCGATAATCTCGGAAACTAACAAATGGCTTTATATGAGACTTTCACAGATGGATAGCCTGTGATCCAGAAGGGAATATAGAACTTATTTCATTAAAATCGCGTGAGAAACAAAAAAGATATAGTCGTTTAAGCTATAATTAAGCTACTTTTAAGGATTTTTTTTTTTGAAAAACGAAGGAAAATGCACTTAGTTTCCAAACAAATATCAAAGAATGCCTTTGCAAAGTTTTTTTTCAATTTCATATAAACTAAAAATCAAATTCATGAATAGATACAGTGGCGTACCAAAAAAAAATTATTTTACGCTTCCATATTACGATAATCCGTTAAAATGAGGTTACGTAAAACCTCTAAATATGCTTACAATATGGGCATCAAACAATAGAGGACGGTCACAGGTTTCATTTGAATTTTGTGATATTTCAATAAATTAATCGATAACTGAGTTATCGGTCAAAATGTATTTGCTCCAAAATCTTTAAATTGAACTACAATATGAAATACTTTTAACTAAGATTTTAAACCTTTTACACGCGTTAATCAGGGACTCAAACCTTTTGGTGCAATTCGGTTTATCTATTCGCTGACAGGTGGCGAAAAGTTTTCGTGTGTACTGCGATGCTTTGGTAGTTGTGCGATTGGTTGTCGTACACATACACCAAATAAAATTAAAAAAAAATAAGGGCCACTTTAATATAAATACGCATCCCCAACAACGTCGGGTACCCTGCTAGTACTAAAATAAATCTCTAGAAAATCGTGTCTGTACTTCCAAGATTTCTAAAAAAATGAGTGTACTTGACGTTTGGAATATCGTAGAATCCATCGGCACCACTTTTATCTGTTTGTCTGTTTGTCGGTTTGTCTGTATGATATCGATAATCTGGGAAACTAACGAATGGAGTTTTGTGAAACTTTCACAGATGGATAGCCTGTAATCCAGAAGGGAATCTAGAACTTATTTCATTAAAATCGCGTGAGAAACAAAAAAGATATAGTTGTTTAAGCTATAATTAAGCTACTTTTAAGGATTTTTTTTTTGAAAAATGAAGGAAAATGCACTTAGTTTCCAAACAAATATCAAAGAATGCCTTTGCAAAGTTTTTTTCAATTTCATATAAATTAAAAATCAAATTCATGAATAGATACAGTGGCCTACCAAAAAAAAAAATTATTTCACATTGCCATATTACGATAATCGGTTAAAATGAGGTTACCTAAAACCTCTAAATATGCGTACAATATGGGCATCAAACAATAGAGGAAGATCACAGGTTTCATTTGAATTTTGTGATATTTAGATAAATTAATCGATAACTGAGTTATCGATCAAAATGTATTTGCTCCAAAATCTATAAATTTACCTACAATCTATTTATCTATCTATCTATCTTCTATCTATCTATACTATAATAAATCTCTAGAAAATCGTGTCTGTACATCCAAGATCTCTAAAAAAAAATAAGTGTACTTGACGTTTGGAATGTCGTAGAATCCATCGGCACCACTTTTTTCTGTTTGTCTGTATGATATCTATAATCTCGGAAACTAACGAATGGATTTTTATGAGACTTTCACATATGGATAGACTGTAATCCAGAAGGGAATCTAGAACTTATTTCATTAAAATCGCGTGAGAAACAAAAAAGATATAGTTGGTTAAGCTATAATTAAGCTACTTTTAAGGATTTTTTTTTTTTGAAAAACGAAGGAAAATACACTTAGTTTCCAAACAAATATCAAAGAATGCCTTTGCAAAGTTTTTTTTCAATTTCATATAAATTAAAAATCAAATTCATGAATAGATACAGTGGCGTACCAAAAAAAAATTATTTTACGCTCCCATATTACGATAATCGGTTAAAATGGGGTTACCTAAAACCTCTAAATATGCGTACAATATGGGCATCAAACAATAGAGGAGGATCACAGGTTTCATTTGAATTTTGTGATATTTCGATAAATAAATCGATAACTGAGTTATCGGTCCAAATGTATTTGCTCCAAAATCTATAAATTTACCTACAATCTATCTATCTTCTATCTATCTATCTATCTATACTATAATAAATCTCTAGAAAATCGTGTCTGTACATCCAAGATTTCTTAAAAAAAAAAATGAGTATACTTGACGTTTGGAATGTCGTAGAATCCCTCGGCACCACTTTTTTCTGTTTGTCGGTTTGTCTGTATGATACCGATAATATCGGAAACTAACGAATGGATTTTTATGAGACTTTCGGAGATGGATAGCCTGTAATCCAGAAGGGAATCTAGAACTTATTTCATTAAAATCGCGTGAGAAACAAAAATGATATAGTTGTTTAAGCTATAATTAAGCTACTTTTAAGGATTTTTTTTTTTAAAAAACGAAGGAAAATGCACTTAGTTTCCAAACAAATATCAAAGAACGCCCTTGCAAAGTTTTTTTCAATTTCATATAAATTAAAAATCAAATTCATGAATAGATACAGTGGCGTACCAAAAAAAAAAATTATTTTACGCTCCCATATTACGATAATCGGTTAAAATGAGGTTACCTAAAACCTCTAAATATGCGTACAATATGGGCATCAAACAATAGAGGAAGATCACAGGTTTCATTTGAATTCTGTGATATTTCGATAAATTAATAGGTAACTGAGTTATCGGTCAAAATGTATTTGCTCCAAAATCTATAAATTTATCTACAATCTATCTATCTTCTATCTATCTATCTATCTTCTATCTATCTATCTATCTATCTATACTATAATAAATCTCTAGAAAATCGTGTCTGTACATCCAAGATTTCTAAAAAAGAATGAGTGTACTTGACGCTTGGAATGTCGTAGAATCCATCGGCACCACTTTTTTCTGTTTGTCTGTATGATATCGATAATCTCGGAAACTAACGAATGGATTTTTATGAGACTTTCACAAATGGATAGCCTGTAATCCAGAAGGGAATCTAGAACTTATTTCATTAAAATTGCGTGAGAAACAAAAAAGATATGGTTGTTTAAGCTATAGTAAATCTACTTTTAAGGATTTTTTTTTGAAAAACGAAGGAAATCTATCTTCTATCTACACTATAATAAATCTCTAGAAAATCGTGTCTGTACACCCAAGATTTCTAAAAAAATGAGTGTACTTGACGTTTGGAATATCGTAGAATCCATCGGCACCACTTTTTTCTGTTTGTCCTTTTGTCTGTTTGTCTGTTTGTCTGTATGTTATCGATAATCTCGGAAACTAACAAATGGATTTATATGAGACTTTCACAGATGGATAGCGTATAACCCAGAAGGGAATCTAGAACTTATTTCATTAAAATCGCGTGAGAAACAAAAATGATATAGTTGTTTAAGCTATAATTAAGCTACTTTTAAGGATTTTTTTTTTTTGAAAAAACGAAGGAAAATGCACTTAGTTTCCAAACAAATATCAAAGAACGCCCTTGCAAAGTTTTTTTTCAATTTCATATAAATTAAAAATCAAATTCATGAATAGATATAGTGGCGTACCAAAAAAAATTATTTCACGCTGCCATATTACGATAATCGGTTAAAATGGGGTTACCTAAAACCTCTAAATATGCATACAATATGGGCATCAAACAATAGAGGAAGGTCACATGTTTAATATGAATTTTTTCATATTTCGATAAATTAATCGATAACTAAGTTATCGCTCAAAATGTATTTGCTCCAAAATCTTTAAATTTACCTACAATATGAAATACTTTTAGCTAAGATTTTAAACATTTTACACGCGTTAATCAGGGACTCAAACCTGTTTGTCTGTATGATATCGATAATCTCGGAAACTAACGAATGGATTTTTATGAGACTTTCACAAATGGATAGCCTGTAATCCAGAAGGGAATCTAGAACTTATTTCATTAAAATCGCGTGAGAAACAAAAAAGATATGGTCGTTTAAGCTATAATTAAGCTACTTTTAAGGATTTTTTTTTGAAAAACGAAGGAAATCTATCTTCTACCTACACTATAATAAATCTCTAGAAAATCGTGTCTGTACATCCAAGATTTCTAAAAAAATGAGTGTACTTGACGTTTGGAATATCGTAGAATCAATCGGCACCACTTTTTTCTGTTTGTCTGTTTGTCTGTATGATATCGATAATCCCGGAAACTAACGAATGGACTTTTATGAGACTTTCACAGATGGATAGCCTGTAATCCAGAAGGGAATCTAGAACTTATTTCATTAAAATCGTTTGAAAATCAAAAAAGATATAGTTGTTTAAGCTATAATTAAGTTACTTTGAAGGATTTTTTTTGAAAAACGAAGGAAATCTATTTTCTTCTATCTATACTATAATAATAATAATAATAATACTATAATAAATCTCTAGAAAATCGTGTCTGTATATCCAAGATTTCTAAACAAAAAAGTGTACTTGACGTTTGGAATGTCATAGAATCCATCGGCACCACTTTTTTCTGTTTGTCTGTTTGTCCTTTTGTCTGTTTGTCTGTATGATATCGATAAACTCGGAAACTAACGAATGGATTTTTATGAGACTTTCACAGATGGATAGCCTGTAATCCAGAAGCGAATCTAGAATTTATTTCATTAAAATCGCGTGAGAAACAAAAAAGATATAGTTGTTTAAGCTATAATTAAGCTACTTTTAAGGATTTTTTTTTTTTGAAAAACGAAGGAAAATGCACTTAGTTTCCAAACAAATATCAAAGAATGCCTTTGCAAAGTTTTTTTTCAATTTCCTGTAAATTAAAAATCAAATTCATGAATAAATACAGTGGCGTACCAAAAAAAATTATTTTACGCTCCCATATTACGATAATCGGTTAAAATAGGTTACCTAAAACCTCTAAATATGTGTACAATATGGGCATCAAACAATAGAGGAAGATCACAGGTCTCATTTGAATTTTGTGATATTTCGATAAATTAATCGATATCTGAGTTATCGGTCAAAATGTATTTGCTCCAAAATCTATAAATTTACCTACAATCTATCTATCTATCTATCTATCTTTTATCTATCTATCTATCTTCTATCTATCTATATATCTATACTATAAGAAATCTCTGTTTGTCTGTACGATATCGATAATCCTGGAAACTAACGAATGGATTTTTATGAGACTTTCACAGATGGATAGCCTGTAATCCAGAAGGGAATCTAGAACTTATTTCATTAAAATCGCGTGAGAAACAAAAAAGATATAGTTGTTTAAGCTATAATTAAGCTATTTTTAAGGATTTTTTTTTGAAAAACGAAGGAAAATGCACTTAGATTCCAAACCAATATCAAAGAATGCCTTTGCGAAGTTTTTTTTCAATTTCATATAAATTAAAAATCAAATTCATGAATAGATACAGTGGCGTACCACAAAAAAAAAAATTGTTTCACGCTGCCATATTACGATAATCGGTTAAAATGAGGTTACCTAAAACCTCTAAATATGCGTACAATATGGGCATCAAACAATAGAGGAAGATCACAGGTATCATTTGAATTTTGTGATATTTCGATAAATTAATCGATAACTAAGTTATCGCTCAAAATGTATTTGCTCCAAAATCTTTAAATTTACCTACAATATGAAATACTTTTAGCTAAGATTTTAAACATTGTACACGTGTTAATCAGGGACTCAAACCTTTTGGTGCAATTCGGTTTATCTATTCGCTGACAGATGGCGCAAAGTTTTCGTGTGTACTGCGATGCTTTGGTAGTTGTGCGATTGGTTGTCGTACACATACACTAAATAAAATTAAAAAAAAAATAAGGGCCACTTTAATATAAATACGCATCCCGAACTACGTCGGGTACCCTGCTAGTACTATAATAAATCTCTAGAAAATCGTGTCTGTACTTCCAAGATTTCTAAAAAAAAAATGAGTGTACTTGACGTTTGGAATGTCGTAGAATCCATCGGCACCACTTTTTCTGTTTGTCTGTATGATATCGATAATCTCGGAAACTAACGAATAGATTTTTATGAGACTTTCACAGATGGATAGCCTGTAATCCAGAAGGGAATCTAGAACTTATTTCATTAAAATCGCGTGAGAAACAAAAAAGATATAGTTGTTTAAGCTATAATTAAGCTACTTTTAAGGATTTTTTTTTGAAAAACGAAGGAAAATGCACTTAGTTTCCAAACAAATATCAAAGAATGCCTTTGCAAAGATTTTTTTCAATTTCATATAAATTAAAAATCAAATTCATGAATAGATACAGTGGCGTACCAAAAAAAAAATTATTTCACGCTGCCATATTACGATAATCGGTTAAAATGAGGTTACCTAAAACCTCTAAATATGCGTACAATATGGACATCAAATAATAGAGGAAGATCACAGGTTTCATTTGAATTTTGTGATATTTAGATAAATTAGATTAGTAGAATCCATCGGCACCACTTTTTTCTGTTTGTCTGTATGATATCGATAATCTCGGAAACTAACGAATGGATTTTTATGAGACTTTCACAGATGGATAGCATGTAATCCATAAGGGAATTTAGAGTATACTTCATTAAAATCGCGTGAGAAACAAAAAAGATATAGTTGTTTAAGCTATAATTAAGCTACTTTTAAGGATTTTTTTTTTTTAAAACGATGGAAAATGCACCTAGTTTCCATACAAATATCAAAGAATGCCTTTGCAAAGTTTTTTTTTTTCAATTTCATATAAATTAAAATCAAATTCATGAATAGATACAGTGGCGTACCAAAAAAAAAATATTTTACGCTCCCATATTACAATAATCGGTTAAAATAAGGTTACCTAAAAACTCTAAATATGCGTACAATATGGGCATCAAACAATTGAGGAAGATCACAGGTTTCATTTGAATTTTGTGATATTTCGATAAATTAATCGATAACTGAGTTATCGGTCAAAATGTATTTGCTCCAAAATCTATAAATTTACCTACAATCTATCTATCTATCTTCTATCTATCTATCAATCTTCTATCTGTCTATCTATCTATCTATCTATACTATAATAAATCTCTAGAAAATCGTGTCTGTACATCCAAGATTTCTAAAAAAAAATGAGTGTACTTGACGTTTGGAATGTCGTAGAATCCTTCGGCACCACTTTTTTCTGTTTGTCTGTATGATATCGATAATCTCGGAAACTAACGAATGGTTTTTATGAACTTATTTCATTAAAATCGCGTGAGAAAAAAAAAAGATATGGTTGTTTAAGCTATAATTAAGCTACTTTTAAGGATGTTTTTTTTGAAAAACGATGAAAAATGCACTTAGTTTCCAAACAAATATCAAAGAATGCCTTTGCAAAGTTTTTTTTCAATTTCATATAAATTAAAAATCAAATTCATGAATAGATACAGTGGCGTACCAAAAAAAATTATTTCACGCTGCCATATTACGATAATCGGTTAAAATGAGGTTACCTAAAACCTCTAAATATGCGTACAATATGGGCATCAAACAATGGGGGAAGATCACAGGTTTCATTTGAATGTTGTGATATTATATAAATTAATCGATAACTGAGTTATCGGTCAAAATGTATTTGCTCCAAAATCTATAAATTTATCTACAATCTATCTATCTATCTATCTATCTTCTATCTATCTATCTATACTATAATAAATCTCTAGAAAATCGTGTCTGTACATCCAAGATTTCTAAAAAAAAAATGAGTGTACTTGAAGTTTGGAATGTCGTAGAATCCATCGGCACCACTTTTTTCTGTTTGTCTGTTTGTCTGTATGATATCGAAAATCTGGGAAACTAACGAATGGATTTTTATGAGACTTTCACAGGTGGATAGCCTGTAATCCAGAAGGGAATCTAGAACTTATTTCATTAAAATCGCGGGAGAAACAAAAAATATATAGTTGTTTAAGTTATAATTAAGCTACTTCTAAGGATTTCTTTTTGAAAAACGAAGGAAAATGCACCTAGTTTCCAAAGAAATATCAAAGAATGCCTTTGCAAATTTTTTTTTCAATTTCATATAAATTAAAAATCAAATTCATGAATAGATACAGTGGAGTACCAAAAAAAATTATTTTACGCTCCCATATTACGATAATCCGTTAAAATGAGGTTACATAAAACCTCTAAATATGCGTACAATATGGGCACCAAACAATAGAGGAAGATCACAGGTTTCATTTGAATTTTGTGATATTTCGATAAATTAATCGATAACTGAGTTATCGGTCAAAATGTATTTGCTCCAAAATCTATAAATTTACCTACAATCTATCTATCTATCTATCTATCTTCTATCTATCTTCTATCTATCTATCTATACTATAATAAATCTCTAGAAAATCGTGTCTGTACATCCAAGATTTCTAAAAAAAAACTGAGTGTACTTGACGTTTGGAATGTCATAGAATCCATCGGCACCACTTTTTTCTGTTTGTCTGTTTGTCTGTATGATATCGATAATCTCGGAAACTAACGTATGGATTTTTATGAGACTTTCACAAGTAGATAGCCTGTAACCCAGAAGGGAATCTAGAACTTATTTCATTAAAATTGCGTGAGAAATAAAAAAGATATAGTTGTTTAAGCTATAATTAAGCTACTTTTAAGGGTTTTTTTTTTTTTGAAAAACGAAGGAAATCTGTCTTCTATCTACACTATAATAAATCTCTAGAAAATCGTGTCTGTACATCCAAGATTTCTAATAAAAAAATGAGTGTACTTGACGTTTGGAATGTCGTAGAATCCATCCGCACCAGTTTTTTCTGTTTGTCTGTTTGTCTGTATGATATCGACAATCTCGGAAACTGACGAATGGATTTTTATGAGACTTTCACAGATGGATAGCCTGTAATCCAGAAGGGAATCTAGAACTTATTTCATTAAAAGCGCGTGAGAAACAAAAAAGATATAGTTGTTTAAGCTATAATTAAGCTACTTTTATGGGTTTTTTTTTTTTTTGAAAAACGAAGGAAATCTATCTTCTATCTACACTATAATAAATCCCTAGAAAATCGTGTCTGTACATCCAAGATTTCTAAAAAAAAAAATGAGTGTACTTGACGTTTAGAATGTCGTAGATTCCATCGGCACCACTTTTTTCTGTTTGTCTGTTTGTCTGTATGATATCGATAATCTCGGAAACTAACGTATGGATTTTTATGAGACTTTCACAAGTAGATAGCCTGTAACCCAGAAGGGAATCTAGAACTTATTTCATTAAAATTGCGTGAGAAACAAAAAAGATATAGTTGTTTAAGCTATAATTAAGCTACTTGTAAGGATTTTTTTTTTTTTGAAAAACGAAGGAAAATGCACTTAGTTTCCAAACAAATATCAAAGAATGCCTTTGCAAAGTTTTTTTTCAATTTCCTGTAAATTAAAAATCAAATTCATGAATAAATACAGTGGCGTAGCAAAAAAAATTATTTTACGCTCCCATATTACGATAATCGGTTAAAAGGAGGTTACCTAAAACTTCTAAATATGTGTACAATATGGGCATCAAACAATAGAGGAAGATCACAGGTCTCATTTGAATTTTGTGATATTTCGATAAATTAATCGATATCTGAGTTATCGGTCAAAATGTATTTGCTCCAGAATCTATAAATTTACCTACAATCTATCTATCTATCTATCTATCTTTTATCTATCTATCTATCTTCTATCTATCTATATATCTATACTATAAGAAATCTCTGTTTGTCTGTACGATATCGATAATCCCGGAAACTAACGAATGGATTTTTATGAAACTTTCACAGATGGATAGCCTGTAATCCAGAAGGGAATTTAGAACTTATTTCATTAAAATCGCGTGAGAAACAAAAAAGATAGAGTTGTTTAAGCTATAATTAAGCTAGTTCTAAGGATTTTTTTTTTTGAAAAACGAAGGAAAATGCACATAGATTCCAAACAAATATCAAAGAATGCCTTTGCGAAGTTTTTTTTCAATTTCATATAAACTAAAAATCAAATTAATGAATAGATACAGTGGCGTACCACAAAAAAAAAATTGTTTCACGCTGCCATATTACGATAATCGGTTAAAATGAGGTTACCTAAAACCTCTAAATATGCGTACAATATGGGCATCAAATAATAGAGGAAGATCACAGGTATCATTTGAATTTTGTGATATTTCGATAAATTAATCGATAACTAAGTTATCGCTCAAAATGTATTTGCTCCAAAATCTTTAAATTTACCTACAATATGAAATACTTTTAGCTAAGATTTTAAACATTTTACACGTGTTAATCAGGGACTCAAACCTTTTGGTGCAATTCGGTTTATCTATTCGCTGACAGGTGGCGCAAAGTTTTCGTGTGTACTGCGATGCTTTGGTAGTTGTGCGATTGGTTGTCGTACACATACACTAAATAAAATTTAAAAAAAAATAAGGGCCACTTTAATATAAATACGCATCCCGAACTACATACGTCGGGTACCCTGCTAGTACTATAATAAATCTAGAACTTATTTCATTAAAATCGCGTCAGAAACAAAAAATATATATTTGTTTAAGCTATAATTAAGCTACTTTTAAGGATTTTTTTTTGAAAAACGAAGTAAATCTATCTTCTTCTATCTATACCATAATAATAATAATAACAATAATAATAATAATAATACTATAATAAATCTCTAGAAAATCGTGTCTGTACATCCAAGATTTCTAAAAAAAAATGAGTGTACTTGACGTTTGGAATGTCGTAGAATCCATCGGCACCACTTTTTTCTGTTTGTCTGTTTGTCGGTTTGTCTGTTTGTCTGTTTGATATCGATAATCCCGGAAACTAACGAATGGATTTTTATGAGACTTTCACAGATGGATAGCTTGTAATCCAGAAGGGAATCTATAACTTATTTCATTAAAATCGCATGAGAAACAAAAAAGATATAGTTATTTAAGCTATAATTAAGCTACTTTTAAGGATTTTTTTTTGAAAAACGAAGGAAAATACACTTAGTTTCCAAACAAATATCAAAGAATGCCTTTGCAAAGTTTTTTTCAGCTTCATATAAATTAAAATTTAAATTCATGAATAAATACAGTGGCGTACCAAAAAAAATTATTTCACGCTGAAATATTACGATAATCGGTTAAAATGAGGTTACCTAAAACCTCTAAATATGCTTACAATATGGGCATCAAACAATAGAGAAAGGTCACAGGTTTCATTTGAATTTTGTGATATTTCGATAAATAAATCGATAACTGAGTTATCGGTCAAAATGTATTTGCTCCAAAATCTTTAAATTTAACTACAATATGAAATACTTTTAGCTAAGATTTTAAACCTTTTACACGCGTTAATCAGGGACTCACACCTTTTGGTGCAATTCGGTTTATCTATTCGCTGACAGGTGGCGCAAAGTTTTCCTGTGTACTGCGATGCTTTGGTAGTTGTGCGATTGGTTGTCGTACACATACACTAAATAAAATTAAAAAAAAAGTAAGGGCCACTTTAATATAAATACGCATCCCGAACTACGTCGGGTACCCTGCTAGTACTATAATAAATCTCCAGAAAATCGTGTCTGTACTTCCAAGATTTCTAAAAAAAATTAGTGTACTTGACGTTTGGAATGTCGTAGAATCTATCGGCACCACTTTTTTCTGTTTGTCTGTTTGTCTGTATGATATCGATAATCTCGGAGACTAACGAATGGATTTTTATGAGACTTGGATAGCCTGTAATCCAGAAGGGAATCTAGAACTTATTTCATTAAAATCGCGTGAGAAACAAAAAAGATATAGTTGTTTAAGCTATAATTAAGCTACTTTTAAGGATTTTTTTTTTGAAAAACGAAGGAAAATGCACTTAGTTTCCAAACAAATATCAAAGAATGCATTTGCAAAGTTTTTTTCAATTTCATATAAATTAAAAATCAAATTCATGAATAGATACAGTAGCGTACCAAAAAAAAAATTATTTCACGCTGCCATATTACGATAATCGGTTAAAATGAGGTTACCCAAAACCTCTAAATATGCGTACAATATGGGCATCAAAAAATAGAGGAAGATCACATGTTTCATTTGAATTTTGTGATATTTAGATAAATTAATCGATAACTGAGTTATCGGTCAAAATGTATTTCCTCCAAAATCTATAAATTTACCTACAATCTATCTATCTAATAATTAAGCTACTTTTAAGGATTTTTTTTGGAAAACGAAGGAAATCTATCTTCTATCTACATTATAATAAATCTCTAGAAAATCGTATCTGTACATCCAAGATTTCTAAAAAAAATGAGTGTACTTGACGTTTGGAATGTCGTAGAATCCATCGGCACCACTTTTTTCTGTTTTTCTGTTTGTCGGTTTGTCTGTTTGTCTGTATGATATCGATAATCTCGGAAACTACCGGATGCATTTTTATGAGACTTTCACAGATGGATAGCCTGTAATCCAGAAGGGAATCTATAAATTTACCTACAATCTATCTATCTATCTATCTTCTATCTATCTTCTATCTATCTATCTATCTATGCTATAATAAATCTCTAGAAAATCGTGTTTGTACATCCAAGATTTCATGAAGTTAATTTAGTGACCTTTAATAATGTATCTGTGAGTTAAGCTGGCTCGAGGTCAGGTGTAATAAAACACTAGAAGTTCTTGTATAACAGATATATTTCGATTACCTTCGGTAATCGTCCTCAGGGTAACTATTAACAATAAAAAACAACATGAAAATTATAATCAAACAATATATCACAAATAACAATAATTTTTCTAATTACATACATTTATTTCACTTTTTCACTATCTGACGTGGAGTATTATACTGTTTATTTTTTGTCAACAAGTGTCTGTACGACTGTGCAGTATTATCAATATCTGTTTTGTAGTTAATTCGTATGTTTGAAGGTGTGTTAACGATATGTAACATTTCTAATGTGTACCTCTTCTTCCATTTATCTTCTTTCTCAATAACTGAAGCGTCGTCGAAGTTCGGACTGTGATAACTGCTGGCACAGTGGGCCATGAGAGCTGTTTTATGGTTCTTAGTAGAATAACGTTGTTTGTAATCAGATTTGTGTTGTGACAGTCAAGTTTTTAATTTTGCTTTGGTTGTGCCCACATAAATCTTATTGCACGATTCTTTATCATTACCTTTGCAAGGAATTTTATATACAACATCGCTTTTTTCGGTGTTTGGTATTTTTGATTTTGTTTTATTGAAAATATGTTTTAGAGTGTTTATTGGTTTATTACCGAAGGTAATCGAAATATATCGGTTATACAAGAACTTCTAGTGTTTTATTACACCTGACCTCGAGCCAGCTTAACTCACAGATACATCCAAGATTTCTAAAAAAAAATGAGTGTACTTGACGTTTGGAATGTCGTAGAATCCATCGGCACCACTTTTTTCTGTTTGTCTGTTTGTATGTTTGTCTGTATGATATCGATAATCTCGGAAACTAACGGATGGATTTTTATGAGACTTTCAGAGATGGATAGCCTGTAATCCAGAAGTGAATCTAGTACTTATTTCATTAAAATCGCGTTAGAAACAAAAAAGATATAGTTGTTTAAGCTATAATTAAGCTACTTTCAAGGATTTTTTTTTTTTGAAAAACAGATGGATAGCCTGTAATCCAGAAGGGAATCTACAACTTATTTCATTAAAATCGCGTGAGAAACAAAAAAGATATAGTTGTTTAAGCTATAATTAAGCTACTTTTAAGGATTTTTTTTTGAAAAACGAAGGAAATCTATCTTCTATCTACACTATAATAAATCTCTAGAAAATCGCGTCTGTACATCCAAGATTTATAAAAAAAAAATGAGTGTACTTGACGTTTGGAATATCGTAGAATCCATCAGCACCACTTTTTTCTGTTTGTCGGTTGGTCTGTTTGTCTGTATTGTCATGTAGTAGTTTTCGCACTTACCTTACCACATACCTATTCACGTATAAAATAAAGTAACACTGAATTCATGGATGGCTACGCATGTAAGCGTGGATAATATTAGTTTGCGTTTTTAATTAACGTTTAAAAGAATTCACAGAGTTTAATGAATAATATTTTAATCAAATATATATTTATTGAAAATGTATGATCGTTGATTGCTGAAGGTTCAACTTTTCTTCACGGCGGCTACTACACGACTCTCCTCTCGTTTTTGTACATCAACGACAGTTGTAGCGTATGTAGGTTTAGATCAGTGTCGTATTACAATGGCATTTCTAGTGTTGGATAGAGGTTACGTGACAGCTCGGCCTTTCCTGACTAGATATCGACCTCGATGTCTTCGTCGCTTGAATCGTCGATATCTAATTCTGGGCAAGTGCTACACCACGGTTTGATTTTATCGACGGTGTATACTGAACAGAATTTCTTTGACGTGACTTGATAACCAGGTATATCTTCGATGAGGTATCTATCGTTGCCCAAAACTTTTCGAATAATATAGGGGCCACGATACTTCGGCTCCAGTTTTCGTGATTCGCCTACAGACGATGGTTCGTTCTCAATGACGACGAGATCGTTTTCGACGTGTATTTTCGGTGTTGCATGTTTTCGATCAAATCTCTGCTTCCACTTTTCATGTTCGTTGTTTATATTAATTGCGGCTTGTTCGTGCTTATCGGTGATTGTCGTTGTTGGTTTTGTTTCTATATCATCCTGAATTGCGGCTATAATTTGATTCTGGATAACATCTCGAAGGTTGAAGTCAAATACAAGTTGATTCGGGGTAAAACCCGTTGTTGAATTTTTCTGGGAATTTACGGACCATTGCAGGTTTCGGAGCGTTAAATTTAGGCTCTTCTGTTGTTGTTCGTATAAAACGAAAGTATAAGCTGGTTGGCGCGCTCCACCTGACCGTTTGCTCTTGGAGTTTGCAATGCGGTTTTTATATGTTGTATGTTGTTATTGTCGCAATAAGACTCAAGTGCTTTGGACGTGAACGCCGTACCCCTATCAGATACGATCTGCGATGGAAGTCCAAAGTAACTAGTCATTTCGTTGAGTGTTTTAAGTACGTGAATCGTTTTTGTATCTCGAACAGCTTTAACTATGAGAAATTTACTAAATGAATCGGAAATCGCGAGTACGTAGCAATTTCCACGTTTACTTTTCACAAATGGACCCATGTGGTCGATATGTATTCGATAAAAAGGAATAGGTTTAACTTCGCTGTAATGGAGACTACCTTCGGTTTTTCCTGAGCGTTGTTTCTTATAGAAGCAATCGACACATGCGGAAATATATTGCTTTACATATTTTCGCATTTGCGGAAACCAATACGCCTGCTTAAGGCGCTCTAACGTTTTTTCTACTGCTTGGTGCCCTACTTTGTCATGACAGTATTGTAATATACGCCACCGTACAGCTTTTGGCACTACAAACTTAAGTCCGTCTGGCTGTTTTCGGTAAAGTCGATGATTTTGAAGTTGATATTCTAGTTTAATTTGATTCGCTTCAGCAGCTTTATTTTAACCATTCAAAACAGATATAATGTTGTGCAATTTTTCATCCTGTAATTGCATCGTTAGCAACCAATCCTCCACGTTTGCGGTTACTTTCAGTACTAACCCGACTGGTTCAATTTCCCTACTGGGTTCGTTTGGCATGCGGCTAAGCGCATCAACATGTTGAAGTCGAGAACCCTGACGATGAACACATTCGAAATCGTATTCAAGTAGCTTAAGCCACCATCGAGCAATTTTTGGCTTAAGCTCCTTGTTTTCTTTAACGTGTGCAATAGCAGAGCAATCTGTTACTACACGGAAACGCTTACCTAATAGGTATATTCGGAATCGCTCTAATGTTTCTACAACAGCTAGAACTTCGAGTTCATAGCTGTGACATTTACTTTCGCTAGCGGTACAATGACGACTATAATAAAAAACTGGTTTCCAATTTTTCCCGTCTGACGACTGCAATAACACGCCTGCAAGCCCTAAGCTGCTTGCATCTGTATGAACTTCATGTTGAGAATTAATGTCGTATAATGCGAGGATAGGCTCAGCTGCTAATATTTTAATGAGCGTCGTGAACGCGTTTTGTTGGTTTTCCCCCAGACAAAATTGTCAACATTTTCTTTGTGCAAAAGTTTTGTTAAAGTTTAGCGATTAGGGAATAGTTTTCAACAAACTTACGGAAGAATCCTGTAAGGCCGAGGAATCTTCTTACTTCTGTTATATTTTTGGGTTTCGGAAAATTTAATATAGCGTTAATTTTTGTCTTACCCGGTGTGATTCCATTTTCATCTATAACATGTCCCAAATGCTCGATTTTCTTTTCTAAAAATTTGCATTTGTCGATGCGTAACGTGAGATTTGCTTCTCTTAACAAAATAAAAAATTTTCGCAATCGATTTAGTCCTTCTTCAATCGTTCTGCTCGGTATTATCACGTCATCTAAATACACAAGCACTTCGTTTGCTGGCATTTTCGACACTATATTGTTCATTACGCACTGAAACACAGCTGGCGCATTGACGAGACCAAAGGGCATTCTATTAAATTCATAATGTCCGTCTGTCGTAACAAACGCGGTAAATTTTTTTGAATTTTCTTCAATTTCGATCTGGTGGTACCCCATTCTTAAATCGAGGGTTGTGAAATATGTATTACCGGCTAACTGAGCAAACTGCTCTTCCATGTTCGGCATAGGGAACAGTTGTTTAATGGTTATTTTATTTAAACATCTATAATCAATGCATAACCGATGATCACCACTCTTCTTGTCAACGAGCACGACCGGTGAAGAGTATGGCGATTCACTTTGACGTATAATATCGTCTTCGAGTAATTCCGAGATTATTTTCGTAATTATAGGTCTTTTCGCGAACGGCACACGATACGGTTTGAGACATATAGGTACGTCAGTATTCAATTTAATACTCATTTTGGCAATAGCACATTTTCCAATTTCGGAAACATTATTCGCGAATACATCGCCGTAATTGTTTATCAGTTTATCAAGCGTTTTACGTTCATTTTCGTTTAAATCGCCGCACGCGTTAATCAATTGTATACGTTCAATTGTACATTTGTCACCTTCGATAACTAATCGCTTATCAGCGCGACATAAAACATCTTTACCCAAAAGCACATTTTCTTTAATTAAATTATCGTCAACTATTAGTAAGGTCAGAAACAATTTTATTGTTATCGATCACAAGAGGAACTCTTACTTTTCCCGAGCAAACGTATTCACCACCCGCAAAACCGTGTAGTTTGGTGTTATATTCTTCACACACTCCTACTTCTTCGGCGAATGATTTTTTTATTAGAGTACATGTACTACCCGGATCCACGATGGATTTCGTTTCCTGTCCGTTTACTAAAATAATTTTTATGATATTTTCAGATTTTTCACACCGCATTGTATTTTCTAAAATTTTATTTATATCTTTTGCCTTTGATGGACACTTATCGGTGGTATGCGACGTACGATTGCAATTAGCACAACGTGCTCTGGACAATTAGTAGAATAATGCCCGAATTTTGGACAATTATAGCACTTTATATTTTCCAATGCTACCTTTACACGCGGCGTCGTCTTTTGTTTGTTTTCGTTGATATTCGATTCACGCGTATTAGGATTATTTCGCGCCAGTTGCACAAAGTTTTTCGTTTCTTTTCAATTGTCTTCGGTTCATTATAAATGCAATAGCTTTACTATATCACGGAGTAAGTCTTGACAACACTTATATTCGTTAGATATTTTTCTTTTTAAATCGATATCGTTAATTCCATTAACAATATGGCGCACAATACAGGGCTCCGTAGTCCACCTTTTGTACCGAGCGCCAACATTCGATAATAATATTCCGTCGGTGTCTCCGCGTTTTGACGTTTCGTTTGAGACATTTTTAAATGCACGTCGGCTTCGTTGTCGATATGCGGAAAATCTAATAAAAACTTGTTCAAAAATTGTGGCCACGAAACAAAAAACGCATTGTTGCGTGTCGATCCACAATTTGGCTGAACCACGCATTTTTTGTTGTAATGCAAAAAGTAAAACACTTTCATTCCATTGGGTACGTTTCTTTTAATAGTTCTACACGTTTAACAAATTGTCGCGAATTCAACGATTTATCTGAAGTCGGATCAAAAATTGGCAACAGCTCAATTATGTCACGAATATGACTTTGATAAGGCGAATTGTTATATAAACCGGGAGTGTAATGCCCATAAGCATATGGCGCATTTTGTGGTGGCACAGCATTACGCACGTTGCTGTATGACATTGGCACACTGGTATATATTGCATTATTTCGTATATTTTGATTTGGCACAGCACTTGTTGCATAACCCGTATTTGCCGATTCCCATTGCGAAGGAATGGCTTGCGAGGTACGTGGTGGTATATAATTTGACGCGGTAGTGTACACTGCTGGTACAGGAGACGACGATATTATACGCTCCAAATTTCTTGACACGGCGTTCGGTCTTGGAGTTGATAATTGCAAATGCAATTCCGATATTGTCCTTTCTAAATTAGAAACGCGCTGTATTACCGAGAAATCGTTTTGCATTAACGTTTCTTCATCGCTTTCATTATTTTCACCATTCATATGCTGCATTAAACGTTCTAACAATTCGTTTTTCCGTCCGGAAGTAGACAAACCAAACCGTTTTTCAATTCTTGCACCTTCATTTTTCGTAAAGACATTTTGCACTTTTGTTTTGATTATTATAATACGTAAAATCAACCCCTTTCAATCGTGGTAGCTAATGCACTTATTAAACAGAGTGAACACTATTACTCTGATAATCAATTTCTCTTTTTAGTTTTGTTTCGTTTGTTTTTTCTTATTCGCACAAAATCTTATTAGAATTTTTTCTTTCATATGAGAATGTAAAAGAGATCGCACGCTTTTACTTCAGTTTTATCGTTTGCTTTTAACTTCATTCGTACAAAAGCACTATTATGTTCTGTCTAACTTATTTTAACTTGTTGAGAGTGTAAAAGAGATCGCAAGCTTTTACTTTACTTTCTTCGTTTGCTTTAACTTCATTCGTACAAAAGCACTATTTTGTTCTCTCTAACTTATTTTAACGTGTGGTATAACGTGTGGTAAGCTCGTCTTTTTTCTTTACATACATTTATTTATTATGCACGAATATGCGTGTAGTGAAAATTTGTTTAAATTAACCGATTTAACTTTGACCAAATTCGTTTTGTAGCATAAACGCTGCTACTTCCAAAAGTTCGCATACATACCGACGTTATTTCAAATCGCGCACGACAAAACTGCATTCGCGATGGACAAAGCGTATGCCCACAACAGCATAAATACACGATTTGAAACGTTTTTTTGCAAGTCTCACATGCAAACGTTCATGGTAGTCTCAATCACAAATACATATGTATATACCTACATATGTATATTCGTTTTAAAGCATTTCGCACATGCTTAACGTTTGTACATATAATCTTATATATGCAATTATCGGACTTTTCACTACAGCACTTCACTTCACTTATATGAAAAGCATTTTTTTTCTTATTTTCTTAAACGTTTGCGTTTGAAGGGGAGTTCGATCCCTACTTCTGAATAATTGTCATGTAGTAGTATTCGCACTTACCTTACCACATACCTATTCACGTATAAAATAAAGTAACACTGAATTCATGGATGGCTACGCATGTAAGCGTGGATAATATTAGTTTGCGTTTTTAGTTAACGTTTAAAAGAATTCAGAGAGTTTAATGAATAATATTTTAATCAAATATATGTTGAAACGCTAGCCTTGCCGTTCCTCAGATTATAGCTTATATGATTGGCAGAGCCAACAATTCCTTATTTTTGTTGTAGCGACCGCGTCTACTCTTCCAAATGGACCTGGCCAATGATTAGGACGAGAGTCGCACACAGAATTGTAGACAATCGAATAAAAACGCGTGTACTAATATTTCGTTTGTATGTATGCTTTGACCGCGTCTACTCTTCCAAATGGACCTGTCCAATAATTAGGACGAGAGTCGCACACAGAATTGTAGACAATCGAATAAAACACGTGTACTAATATTTCGTTTGTATGTATGCTTTATTGATGCTAGTTGACCAAAGCAATATTGGACGAACTAACAGGTAAGGCAGTCAAACGAGAATGGCTGTCAATTACATTGCTTACACAGTATTTATAGGCGATCATGACGATGCTGATCGTCAGTGATGCATTTTTAAGGCATTACTGTGCGCAGCACAGAGTGGTATTTTCAAAAAACATTACAACGAGTCTACAAGTAAAACATTGAACATAGCATTTATCGTATACTACAAGTAAAATGAAACAAATATCATTGGTGACATTAATCATGGTTGTTACAGTCTCCCCCTAGGATACAGAAATCGACCCGATGATGTATCCTATTTATTGGTCTTTCGAGGACGTCCTCGGCGTCTTATCATGTTTACCGGAGCTTCGGGAACGTTGACAGAACTACGATATGGTGTCAGTGATGATGCATGGTATGTACCCAGTGGATACTGGAGATTGTCCTCATGAGCAATTACGTAGGAGGTAGAACCTTGTTTGTCAATAATTACGTAAGGCCCATCTCGTCGTGGAATAAATTTTGATGTTATACCCTTTGCAGCATTACTCAAAATATGAGTGGTCACAAGCACCTTAGCTCCAATTTCTAAACCTTCTTGGTCCCGTCTTTGGTTATTCGTGACGGCTTTGTTAGTGTCTTGTTGCTTTCGTTCGCATTCTTGCGTGGCTCTGAACATCTCAGCGAGTGTACTTAGGTACGGCGTGATTTCAGCAATGAAGTTTTCCGAATGGACGATAGCTCTTAAGTCATGGTTGACGTCGTCGATTGTACGCAATTCACGCGCAAACGTAAGATAAGCGGCGGTATGACCAGTACTTTGGCAGCGTGTTGTGTTCATTGCGAACCGTATGGCGGGCAGCCTCTCCGCCCAATCGCGATGATTTGTTCCTACCAAAATGGACAGCTGCGTCTTCAGGTCTCGATTCTTCCGCTCTACCGGATTCGCTTGTGGATGGTAGAATGGCGTAAATACTTGGCGTATGCCCAGGCAGAAGGCAATTTTCTGCATCACACCGGATACGAATTGCACACCGTTGTCGCTGATTATTCGTCTAGGGACTCCATAGCGTAGGAATACCTCGTCTATAAGCGTTTTTGCGCAGCTCTCGGCAGAAGCTTCTTTTAGTGGAAAGAGCTCCACCCAACGGCTAGCGACATCTTCCACAATATAAATCCACTGCATTCCGTTCGCATCCGGTGGTAATGGTCCAAACAGATCAATGCCTACGGCTTCAAAACGTTGTTTACTGGAGTTTGTTTGGTATAGGCCCATTGGCTTCAGGTTCGTTATCTTATAGCGCTGGCATTCAACGCATTTTTTGACATGATTCTCAATATCCTTCCGCATACCTGGCCAATAATAACGCGATGATACCTTTGACATAGTCCGGTCGATTCCATAATGTCCAGCAGTGTCTTTGTTGTGATACGTATTTAAAATATCTGGAACTTCGGACTTCGGAACGACCAGCTGTGCATCCTCGTTCTCTTCGTCGCTGTAACAATAGAGTATGCCATCGTTCATCGTATATCCTCTCTTGGCCCAATGTACCGCATCATCAGTCTCACCCTCGAAACAATCAATAATACCTTTTAGTGTGGGATCACTGAGTTGGCTGTCGCGGATTTCCTTCGCTCCACGGCGTGGAAGATCAATAGCAAATGAGCATATATGACACGGTTCTTTGGTTTCGTGTCTATCTTCACAAGGTGGCCTTGACAACATGTCTGCCACAACATTTATTTTTCCAGGCTTATAGTCAATATTTAAATTATATGGTTGGAGGAGTAATGCCCATCGGGCTAGGCGTCCGGTTGGTGACTTTAGCGTCATTAACCATTTAAGCGGCCGATGGTCCGTGATGAGTTTTACCTCGGATCCTTCAATGTAGCCACGATACTTTTGGACAGCCCACACTATGGCAAGAGCTTCCCTCTCAATGGTAGAGTAATTTTGCTCTGCTTTTGTTAAGAGTCTACTCGCGTATTCTACGGGGTGTTCATACAGACCCTCCCCCTGGATCAAAACTGCTCCTAATGCGTAACCGCTAGCGTCGGTTTTTATGATGTTTGGCATGTTTTCGTCGATTTGTTTTAGGATAGGCG
This sequence comes from Eurosta solidaginis, assembly GCF_040869045.1. Lineage (NCBI taxonomy): Eukaryota > Metazoa > Arthropoda > Insecta > Diptera > Tephritidae > Eurosta > Eurosta solidaginis. The sequence goes on from NC_090319.1 coordinate 149,212,635, forward strand.
ATGTTATCAACAGCTGCTTTAGCTTGTCAAACGCCGCTTGTTGTTCATCTGTCCATACCCAAGATGCATTCTTTTTAATCAGCTGTGAAAGTGGTTTTGCAACATCCGCGAATTGGGGTACGAAACGCCTGTACCACGAACACGCTTGGAGGAACGATAGTAGCCCTTTTACATTTTTAGGAGGATTACGCAGAGATATTGCGGCGACCTTTTCTGGATCTACTCGTATGCCATCTGACGTTAAGATGTGCCCTAGGTACTTAACTTCGCGGCAGGCAAACCGGCACTTCCTTTTATTGACCTTAAGACCAAATTGCTTAATTCGATCGAAAAGCATATTGGGCTCTCGAAGATGCTCTTCGAAACTGACCGAGCATAGAATTATATCGTCCAAGTATGCAAATAAAGTTACGTTGTTTAGAGACCTTTTGAGTCGATCAATCAACCGCTGAAACGTTGCTGGCGCATTTTGTAGACCAAAAGGCATGCGTGTGAACTTATACATACCAAACGGCGTAACGAACGCGGTCTTGTCCTGGTCTTCTTTCTTCACACCGATTTGCCAATAGCCAGCCTGTAGATCCAACGTTGACATAAAATTGGTAGCTTTTGCTTCATGCAGCAAGTCGTCAACCCGTGGAAGAGGATACCGATCCGGCTTGGTAATGGCGTTTAACTCTCGGTAATCGATGCAAATACGTATGTCGCCTGATTTCTTGGGCACGATAACCACAGGTGCTGCCCATGGTGATTTGCACTCTATGATAACACCAACCCTCAGCATTTCGGTTATTTCTTTCTTTAATAGAGCCTTTCGGTGCGGTGCCAATCGATATGGTGGCAAAGCGATTGGCAGATGTTCGCCTGTATCGATGCTGTGCACGGCAAATGGTGTTGCGAATGTTGATTCTTCGAATACTTCATTATGCTGAGATAGTACCTTTTCCAGCTCAACGCTCTGTTGCATAGTTAGATCGCAAACATCTGTCTTACTTTTAACACTCAATTCAAGGGAGTTCAACGAGAAGAAGTTCTCTTCGCAAAACTTTTCATAGCCGCTAATCTTTACCTTTATTGGAGGTGCAAATAGACGAGATGTATTCTCGGGCGTAGATTCGCCAACTGGGAGTGAATTCTGAAATATTCGCTGTACTAAACGTGGAGAGTAGTCGTTGGAATTTGAACGTTTCTCTTTTACTGATGGCCCATAGTTTACTTTGGGACATATTTCTGGAGAATCGGCATCGTCGATGTTAGTATCACGCCTTATGACGTAGCTTACGAAGTTTGAATATTCGTTTAGAGCCTTAGTTCGAGGCGATTGCCGATTGCTCGTTACCACATGCGCACCAGCTATGTCTATAGCAAACGGTAGACTACTCCCACTTGGAGCGGCGAAATCATATTTTGTTCTGGGTTCATCTTCGAAATACCAGTATCGTTGTGCCATATTCAGCACAATGTGTGCTTGTTCCAAAAAGTCCGATCCGATTAAGGTACGATTCTTTGTAGCATTTGGAAGCGATATCATTCGAATTTTCCGAACCCTATTGCCGATAGTAATGTCGCAAATGGTTGATAACACTTTTTGCGTGGTCGTGCTTCCATCTGCCAATATGACGTCAGCCAAGACATCTTGGAAAACACACCCCTTGCTCGATAATACTTTCTTTAAATTAGCGCTGGCAACAGAAGTTTTCGCTCCAGTGTCGAAGAGAGCTTCACCTGTCATCCCAAACATCTCTATGTGAACTAGCGGACTGGATCTTCCAACAATGGTAGTGTTCACCGCATTAAACGCTAGATATTGAGGACTGTCTTTACTGTGCCCGCTACATTTTGTGCAATTCGCGCGGTACACTCCCGGTGCTCCACAGCCGTAGCATGCAAACGCAGGTGTACGTTTGATTTGCGGCGCTGTTCCGCTTGAACTTGCCACTGTTGATTGTTGCTGAGCCTGCTGCTCCTTTTTCTTTTTTAGACACACGTCCACTGTATGCCCTCGTAATCGGCAGAAAGAGCACCTCTTGGGCCCATCCGCGCGTTCCGCCTTCTCACCTGGTGCCGTCGGAAGTTGATTGGATTCGGCCAGAAACAATTCCGCATCACGGCAACGCGATATAAGTTGGTCAAATGTCGAGAATGCATCACGATGCACACGATCTCTAATTTTCATGGATAAGAGGCCGTAGATCATATTCAACTGCACCACTTCGCTGATGCTATCTTTGAGTTGAGAGAACAACAGCCGCTTTTTGCAGATAAAACTGTCGGTAGCTTCGCGTACTTGCTGCTTATGCTCAAAAATATTTAAGTAAATCTTCCAGTCGGGTGTTGGAGGAGAAAATGTTGCTCGTATCAATTGCATGGCGTCGTCGAATGTTGAAACGGATTCTTTTATTCCCATCCACCAAGTTGCTGCATAGTCTTCGAGCAATAGCGGCATCCCACGAAATGCATCGGCGTCAGAAATTGTTTCTATATCTTTGTATACTGTTACAGCAGCAACAAATTCCTCTACCGTTGCTGGATCCCGTTGCCTTTTAAAGCGTGATGTACACTTTGTAAAAGAACCGCTTTTACCGCCGCTTGAAACCGCCTCCAGTATTTGGGAAAATTGTTCGGGTGAAAATGTCGCCATTTTGTGCACGCTAGTCGGTTCGTTGTCGAGATTCGAGGCCACTAAGTTGGGCGCCAATGAAACGCTAGCCTTGCCGTTCCTCAGATTATAGCTCATAGGATTGGCAGAGCCAATCGCGTCTACTCTTCCAAATGGACCTGTCCACTGATTAGGACGAGAGTCGCACACAGAATTGTAGACAATCGAATAAAAACGCGTGTACTAATATTTCGTTTGTATGTATGCTTTGACCGCGTCTACTCTTCCAAATGGACCTGTCCAATAATTAGGACGAGAGTCGCACACAGAATTGTAGACAATCGAATAAAACACGTGTACTAATATTTCGTTTGTATGTATGATTTATTGATGCTAGTTGACCAAAGCAATATTGGACGAACTAACAGGTAAGGCAGTCAAACGAGAATGGCCGTCAATTACATTGCTTACACAGTATTTATAGGCGATCATGACGATGCTGATCGTCAGTGATGCATTTTTAAGGCATTACTGTGCGCAGCACAGAGTGGTATTTTCACAAAACATTACAACGAGTCTACATGTAAAACATTGAACCTAGCATTTATCGTATACTACAAGTAAAATGAAACAAATATCATTGATGACATTAATCATGGTTGTTACAATGTTTATTGAAAATGTATGATCGTTGATTGCTGAAGGTTCAACTTTTCTTCACGGCGGCTACTACACGACTCTCCTCTCGTTTTTGTACATCAACGACAGTTGTAGCGTATGTAGGGTTGTCGTAGGTTTAGATCAGGGTCGTATTACAATGGCATTTCTAGTGTTGGATAGAGGTTACGTGACAGTATGATATCGATAACCCCGGAAACTAAAGAATGGATTTTTATGAGACTTTCACAGATGGATAGCCTGTAATCCAGAAGGGAATCTAGAACTTATTTCATTAAAATCGCGTGGGAAACAAAAAAATATAGTTGTTTAAGCTATAATTAAGCTACTTTTAAGGATTTTTTTTTTTTTTTGAAAAACGAAGGAAATCTATCTTCTTCTATCTATACTATAACAATAATAATAATAATAATAATAATAATACTATAATAAATCTCTAGAAAATCGTGTCTGTACATCCCAGATTTCTAAAAAAAAATGAGTGTACTTGACGTTTGGAATGTCGTAGAATCCATCGGCACCACTTTTTTCTGTTTGTCTGTGTGTCTGTATGATATCGATAATCTCGGAAACTAACAAATGGATTCATATGAGACTTTCAAAGATGGATAGCCCGTAATCCAGAAGGGAATCTAGAACTTATTTCATTAAAATCGCATGAGAAACAAAAAAGATATAGTTGTTTAAGCTATAATTAAGCTACTTTTAAGGATTTTTTTTTTTGAAAAAAGAAGGAAAATGCACTTAGTTTCCAAATATATATCAAAGAATGCCTTTGCAAAGTTTTTTTTCAATTTCATATAAATTAAAAATCAAATTCATGAATAGATACAGTGGCGTACCAAAAAAAAATTATTTTACGCTCCCATATTACGATAATCGGTTAAAATGAGGTTACCTAGAACCTCTAAATATGCGTACAATATGGGCATCAAACATTAGAGGAAGGTCACAGGTTTCATTTGAATTTTGTGATATTTCGATAAATTAATCGATAACTGAGTAATCGGGCAAAATGTCTTTGCTCCAAAATCTATAACTTAACCTCCACTTTTTTCTGTTTGTTTGTTTGTCTGTTTGTCTGTTTGTCTGTATGATATCGACAATCTCGGAAACTAACAAATGGATTTATATGAGACTTTCACAGATGAGTATCCTGTAATCCAGAATGGAATCTATAACTTATTTCATTAAAATCGCGTGAGAAACAAAAAAGATATAGTTGTTTAAGCTATAATTAAGCTACTTTTAAGGATTTTTTTTTTTTTTTTGAAAAAACGAAGGAAAATACACTTAGTTTCCAAACAAATATCAAAGAATGCCTTTGCAAAGTTTTTTTCAGCTTCATATAAATTAAAATTCAAATTCATGAATAGATACAGTGGCGTACCAAAAAAAATTATTTCACGCTGCCATATTACGATAATCGGTTAAAATAAGGTTACCTAAAACCTCTAAATATGCATACAATATGGGCATCAAACAATAGAGGAAGGTCACAAGTTTCATTTGAATTTTGTGATATTTCGATAAATTAATCGATAACTGAGTTATCGGTCAAAATGTATTTGCTCAAAATCTTTAAATTTACCTACAATATGAAATACTTTTAGCTAAGATTTTAAAAATTTTACACGTGTTAATCAGGGACTCAAACCTTTTGGTGCAATTCGGTTTATCTATTCGCTGACAGGTGGCGCAAAGTTTTCGTATGTACTGCGATGCTTTGGTAGTTGCGCGATTGGTTGTCGTACACATACATTAATTAAAATTAAAAAAAAATAAGGGCCACTTTAATTAAAATACGCATCCCGAACAACGTCGGGTACCCTGCTAGTACTATAATAAATCTCTAGAAAATCGTGTCTGTACTTCCAAGATTTCTAAAAAAAAAAAATAAGTGTACTTGACGTCTGGAATGTCGTAGAATCCATCGGTACCGCTTTTTTCTGTTTGTCTGTATGATATCGATAATCTCGGAAACTAACGAATGCATTTTTATGAGAATGTCACAGATGGATAGCCTGTAATCCAGAAGGGAATCTAGAAATTATTTCGTTAAAGTCGCGTCAGAAACAAAAAAGATATAGTTGTTTAAGCTATAATTAAGCTACTTTTAAGGATTTTTTTTTTGAAAAACGAAGGAAAATGCACTTAGTTTCCAAACAAATATCAAAGAATGCCTTTGCAAAGTTTTTTTCAATTTCATATAAATTAAAAATCAAATTCATGAATAGATACAGTGGCGTACCAAAAAAAAAAATTATTTTACGCTCCCATATTACGATAATCGGTTAAAATGAGGTTACCTAAAACCTCTAAGTATGCGTACAGTATGGGCATCAAACAATAGAGGAATATCACAGGTTTCATTTGAATTTTGTGATATTTCGATAAATCAATCGATAACTGAGTTATCGGTCAAAATGTATTTGCTCCAAAATCTATAAATTTACCTACAATCTATCTATCTATCTATCTTCTATCTGTCTATCTATACTATAATAAATCTCAAGAAAATCGTGTCTGTACATCCAAGATTTCTATAAAAAAAATGAGTGTACTTGACGTTTGGAATGTCGTAGAATCCATCGGCACCACTTTTTTCTGTTTGTCTGTTTGTCGGTTTGTCTGTTTGTCTGTATGATATCGATAATCTCGGAAACTAACGAATGGATTTTTATGAGACTTTCGCAGATGGATAGCTTGTAATCCAGAAGGGAATCTAGAACTTATTTCGTTAAAATCGCGTGAGAAACAAAAAAGATATAGTTGTTTAAGCTATAATTAAGCTACTTTTAAGGATTTTTTTTTGAAAAACGAAGGAAAATGCACTTTGTTTCCAAACAAATATCAAAGAATGCCTTTGCAAAGCTTTTTCCATTTCATATAAATTAAAAATCAAATTCATGAATAGATACAGTGGCGTAACAAAAAAAAATTATTTTACGCTCCCATTTTACGATAATCTGTTAAAATTAGGTTACCTAAAACCTCTAAATATGCGTACAATATGGGCATCAAACAATAGAGGAATATCACAGGTTTCATTTAAATTTGGTTGTATTTCGATAAATTAATCGATAACTGAGTTATCGGTCAAAATGTATTTGCTCCAAAATCTATAAATTTACCTAAAATCTATCTATCTTCTATCTATCTATCTATACTATAATAAATCTCTAGAAAATCATGTGTGTACATCCAAGATTTCTAAAAAAAAAAATGAGTGTACTTGACGTTTGAAATGTCGTAGAATCCATCGGCACCACTTTATTCTGTTTGTCTGTTTGTCGGTTTGTCTGTTTGCCTGCATGATATCGATAATCTCGGAAACTAACGAATGGATGTTTATGAGACTTTCAGAGATGGATAGCCTGTAATCCCGAAGGGAATCTAGAACTTATTTCATTAAAATCGCGTGAGAAACAAAAAAGATATAGTTGTTTAAGCTATAATTAAGCTATTTTTAAGGATTTTTTTTTGAAAAAACGAAGGAAATCTATCTTCTATCTACACTATAATAAATCTCTAGAAAATCGTGTCTGTACATCGAAGATTTCTAAAAAAAAATGAGTGTACTTGACGTTTGGAATATCGTAGAATCCATCGGCACCACTTTTTTCTGTTTGTCTGTTTGTCCTTTTGTCTGTTTCCAAGATTTAAAAAAACAAAATGAGTGTACTTGACGTTTGGAATGTCGTAGAATCAATCCATTGGCACCACTTTTTTCTGTTTGTTTGTTTGTCTGTTTGTCTGTATGATATCGACAATCTCGGAAACTAACAAATGGATTTATATGAGACTTTCACAGATGAGTATCCTGTAATCCAGAATGGAATCTATAACTTATTTCATTAAAATCGCGTGAGAAACAAAAAAGATATAGTTGTTTAAGCTATAATTAAGCTACTTTTAAGGATTTTTTTTTTTTTGATAAACGAAGGAAAATACACTTAGTTTCCAAACAAATATCAAAGAATGCCTTTGCAAAGTTTTTTTCAGCTTCATATAAATTAAAATTCAAATTCATGAATAGATACAGTGGCGTACCAAAAAAAATTATTTCACGCTGCCATATTACGATAATCGGTTAAAATGAGGTTACCTAAAACCTCTAAATATGCATACAATATGGGCATCAAACAATAGAGGAAGGTCACAAGTTTCATTTGAATTTTGTGATATTTCGATAAATTAATCGATAACTGAGTTATCGGTCAAAATGTATTTGCTCAAAATCTTTAAATTTACCTACAATATGAAATACTTTTAGCTAAGATTTTAAACATTTTACACGTGTTAATCAGGGACTCAAACCTTTTGGTGCAATTCGGTTTATCTATTCGCTGACAGGTGGCGCAAAGTTTTCGTATGTACTGCGATGCTTTGGTAGTTGCGCGATTGGTTGTCGTACACATACATTAATTAAAATTAAAAAAAAATAAGGGCCACTTTAATTTAAATACGAATCCCGAACAACGTCGGGTACCCTGCTAGTACTATAATAAATCTCTAGAAAATCTTCTGTACTTCCAAGATTTCTAAAAAAAAAATGAGTGTACTTGACGTCTGCAATGTCGTAGAATCCATCGGTACCACTTTTTTCTGTTTGTCTGTATGATATCGATAATCTCGGAAACTAACGAATGGATTTTTATGAGAGTGTCACAGATGGATAGCCTGTAATCCATAAGGGAATCTAGAACTTACTTCATTAAAATCGCGTGAGAAACAAAAAAGATATAGTTGTTTAAGCTATAATTAAGCTAATTTTAAGGATTTTTTTTTTGAAAAACGAAGGAAAATGCACTTTGTTTCCAAACAAATATCAAAGAATGCCTTTGCAAAGTTTTTTTTTCAATTTCATATAAATTAAAAATCAAATTCATGAATAGATACAGTGGCGTAACAAAAAAAAATTATTTTTCGCTCCCATTTTACGATAATCTGTTAAAATTAGGTTACCTAAAACCTCTAAATATGCGCACAATATGGGCATCAAACAATAGAGGAATATCACAGGTTTCATTTAAATTTTGTGATATTTCGATAAATTAATCGATAACTGAGTTATCGGTCAAAATGTATTTGCTCCAAAATCTATAAATTTATCTAAAATCTATCTATCTTCTATCTATCTATCTATACTATAATAAATCTCTAGAAAATCGTGTCTGTACATCCAAGATTTCTAAAAAAAATGAGTGTACTTGACGTTTGGAATGTCGTAGAATCCATCGGCACCACTTTTTTCTCTTTGTCTGTTTGTCGGTTTGTCTGTATGATATCGATAATCTCGGAAACTAACGAATGGATTTTTATGAGACTTTCACAAATGGATAGCCTGTAATTCAGAAGGGAATCTAGAACTTACTTCATTAAAATCGCGTGAGAAACAAAAAAGATATAGTTGTTTAAGCTATAATTAAGCTACTTTTAAGGATTTTTTTTTTTTGAAAAACGAAGGAAAATGCACTTAGTTTCCAAACAAATATCAAAGAATGCATTTACAAAGTTTTTTTCAATTTCATATAAATTAAAAATAAAATTCATGAATAGATACAGTGGCGTACCAAAAAAAAAAATTATTTCACGCTGCCATATTACGATAATCGGTTAAAATGAGGTTACCTAAAACCTCTAAGTATGCGTACAGTACGGGCATCAAACAATAGAGGAAGATCACAGGTTTCATTTGAATTTTGTGATATTTAGATAAATTAATCGATAACTGAGTTATCGCTCAAAATGTATTTCCTCCAAAATCTATAAATTTACCTACAATCTATCTATCTATCTATACTATAATAAATCTCTAGAAAATCGTGTCTGTACATCCAAGATTTCTAAAAAAAAAATGAGTGTACTTGACGTTTGGAATGTCGTAGAATCCATCGCCACCACTTTTTTCTGTTTGTCTGTATGATGTCGATAATCTCGGAAACTAACGAATGGATTTTTACGAGACTTTCACAGATGGATAGCCTGTAATCTATAAGGGAATCTAGAACTTACTTCATTAAAATCGCGTGAGAAACAAAAAAGATATAGTTGCTTAAGCTATAATTAAGCTACTTTTAAGGATTTTTTTTTTTGAAAAACGAAGGAAAATGCACCTAGTTTCCAAACAAATATCAAAGAATGCTTTTGCAAAGTTTTTTTTCAATTTCATATAAATTAAAAATCAAATTCATGAATAGATACAGTGGCGTACCAAAAAAAAATTATTTTACGCTCCCATATTACGATAACCGGTTAAAATGAGGTTACCTAAAACTTCTAAATATGCGTACAATATGGGCATCAAACAATAGAGGAAGATCACAGGTTTCATTTGAATTTTGTGATATTTCGATAAATTAATCGATAACTGAGTTATCGGTCAAAATGTATTTGATCCAAAATCTATAAATTTAACTACAATCTATCTATCTATCTATCTATCTTCTATCTATCTATCTATCTATACTATAATAAATCTCTAGAAAATCGTGTCTGTACATCCAAGATTTCTAAAAAAAAAAATGAGCGTACTTGACGTTTGGAATGTCGTAGAATCCATCGGCACCCCTTTTTTCTGTTTGTCTGTTTGTCGGTTTGTCTGTTTGTCTGTATGATATCGATAATCTCGGAAACTAACGTATGGATTTTTACGAGACTTTCACAAGTGGATAAGCCTGTAACCCAGAAGGGAATCTATAACTTATTTCATTAAAATCGCGTGAGAAACAAAAAAGATATAGTTGTTTAAGCTATAATTAAGCTACTTTTAAGGATTTTTTTTTTTTGAAAAACGAAGGAAATCTATCTTCTTCTATCTATACTATAATAATAATCTATACTATAATAAATCTCTCGAAAATCGTGTCTGTACATCCAAGATTTCTAAAAAAAAATGAGTGTACTTGACGTTTGGAATGTCGTAGAATCCATCGGCACCACTTTTTTCTGTTTTTCTGTTTGTCTGTTTGTCGGTTTGTCTGTATGATATCGATAACCTCGGAAACTAACGGATGCATTTTTATGAGACTTTCACAGATGGATAGCCTGTAATCCAGAAGGGAATCTAGAAGTTATTTCATTAAAATCGCGTGAGAAACAAAAAAGATATAGTTGTTTAAGCTATAATTAAGCTACTTTTAAGGATTTTTTTTTGAAAAACGAAGGAAAATGCCCTTAGTTTCCAAACAAATATCAAAGAATGCCTTTGCAAAGTTTTTTTTTCAATTTCATATAAATTAAAAATCAAACTCCTGAATAGATACAGTGGCGTACCAAAAAAAAAATTTATTTTACGCTCCCGTATTACGATAATCGGTTAAAATGAGGTTACCTAAAACCTCTAAATATGCGTCCAATATGGGCATCAAACAATAGAGGAAGATCACAGGTCTCATTTGAATTTAGTGATATTTCGATAAATTAATCGATAACTGAGTTATCGGTCAAAATGTATTTGCTCCAAAATCTATAAATTTACCTACAATCTATCTATCTATCTATCTATCTATCTATCTATACTATAATAAATCTCTAGAAAATCGTGTCTGTACATCCAAGATTTCTAAAAAAAAACTGAGTGTACTTGACGTTTGGAATGTCATAGAATCCATCGGCACCACTTTTTTCTGTTTGTCTGTTTGTCTGTATGATATCGATAATCTCGGAAACTAACGTATGGATTTTTATGAGACTTTCACAAGTGGATAGCCTGTAACCCAGAAGGGAATCTAGAACTTATTTCATTAAAATCGCGTGAGAAATAAAAAAATATAGTTGTTTAAGCTATAATTAAGCTACTTTTAAGGAGTTTTTTTTTTTTTGAAAAACGAAGGAAATCTATCTTTTTCTATCTATACTATAATAATAATAATAATAATCTATACTATAATAAATCTCTAGTTTGTCTGTTTGTCTGTATGATATCGATAATCTCGGAAACTAACGTATGGATTTTTATGAGACTTTCAGAGATGGATAGCCTGTAATCCAGAAGTGAATCTACAACTTATTTCATTAAAATCGCGTGAGAAACAAAAAATATATAGTTGTTTAAGCTATAATTAAGCTACTTTTAAGGATTTTTTTTTGAAAAACGAAGGAAATCTATCTTTTTCTATCTATACTATAATAATAATAATAATAATCTATACTATAATAAATCTCTAGTTTGTCTGTTTGTCTGTATGATATCGATAATCTCGGAAACTAACGTATGGATTTTTATGAGACTTTCAGAGATGGATAGCCTGTAATCCAGAAGTGAATCTACAACTTATTTCATTAAAATCGCGTGAGAAACAAAAAAGATATAGTTGTTTAAGCTATAATTAAGCTACTTTCAAGGATTTTTTTTTTTTGAAAAACAGATGGATAGCCTGTAATCCAGAAGAGAATCTACAACTTATTTCATTAAAATCGCGTGAGAAACAAAAAATATATAGTTGTTTAAGCTATAATTAAGCTACTTTTAAGGATTTTTTTTTGAAAAACGAAGGAAATCTATCTTTTATAGTGTAGATAAATAGAATAAATCTCTAGAAAATCGTGTCTGTACATCCAAGATTTCTAAAAAAAAAATGAGTGTACTTGACGTTTGGAATATCGTAGAATCCATCAGCACCACTTTTTTCTGTTTGTCGGTTGGTCTGTTTGTCTGTATGATATCGATAATCCCGGAAACTAAAGAATGGATTTTTATGAGACTTTCACAGATGGATAGCCTGTAATCCAGAAGGGTATCTAGAACTTATTTCATTAAAATCGCGTGGGAAACAAAAAAATATAGTTGTTTAAGCTATAATTAAGCTACTTTTAAGGATTTTTTTTTTTGAAAAACGAAGGAAATATATCTTCTTCTATCTATACTATAATAATAATAATAATAATAATAATAATAATAATAATAATACTATAATAAATCTCTAGAAAATCGTGTCTGTACATCCCAGATTTCTAAAAAAAAATGAGTGTACTTGACGTTTGGAATGTCGTAGAATCCATCGGCACCACTTTTTTCTGTTTTTCTGTTTGTCTGTTTGTCGGTTTGTCTGTATGATATCGATAACCTCGGAAACTAACGGATGCATTTTTATGAGACTTTCACAGATGGATAGCCTGTAATCCAGAAGGGAATCTAGAAGTTATTTCATTAAAATCGCGTGAGAAACAAAAAAGATATAGTTGTTTAAGCTATAATTAAGCTACTTTTAAGGATTTTTTTTTGAAAAACGAAGGAAAATGCACTTTGTTTCCAAACAAATATCAAAGAATGCCTTTGCAAAGCTTTTTCCATTTCATATAAATTAAAAATCAAATTCATGAATAGATACAGTGGCGTAACAAAAAAAAATTATTTTACGCTCCCATTTTACGATAATCTGTTAAAATTAGGTTACCTAAAACCTCTAAATATGCGTACAATATGGGCATCAAACAATAGAGGAATATCACAGGTTTCATTTAAATTTGGTTGTATTTCGATAAATTAATCGATAACTGAGTTATCGGTCAAAATGTATTTGCTCCAAAATCTATAAATTTACCTAAAATCTATCTATCTTCTATCTATCTATCTATACTATAATAAATCTCTAGAAAATCATGTGTGTACATCCAAGATTTCTAAAAAAAAAAATGAGTGTACTTGACGTTTGAAATGTCGTAGAATCCATCGGCACCACTTTATTCTGTTTGTCTGTTTGTCGGTTTGTCTGTTTGCCTGCATGATATCGATAATCTCGGAAACTAACGAATGGATGTTTATGAGACTTTCAGAGATGGATAGCCTGTAATCCCGAAGGGAATCTAGAACTTATTTCATTAAAATCGCGTGAGAAACAAAAAAGATATAGTTGTTTAAGCTATAATTAAGCTATTTTTAAGGATTTTTTTTTGAAAAAACGAAGGAAATCTATCTTCTATCTACACTATAATAAATCTCTAGAAAATCGTGTCTGTACATCGAAGATTTCTAAAAAAAAATGAGTGTACTTGACGTTTGGAATATCGTAGAATCCATCGGCACCACTTTTTTCTGTTTGTCTGTTTGTCCTTTTGTCTGTTTCCAAGATTTAAAAAAACAAAATGAGTGTACTTGACGTTTGGAATGTCGTAGAATCAATCCATTGGCACCACTTTTTTCTGTTTGTTTGTTTGTCTGTTTGTCTGTATGATATCGACAATCTCGGAAACTAACAAATGGATTTATATGAGACTTTCACAGATGAGTATCCTGTAATCCAGAATGGAATCTATAACTTATTTCATTAAAATCGCGTGAGAAACAAAAAAGATATAGTTGTTTAAGCTATAATTAAGCTACTTTTAAGGATTTTTTTTTTTTTGATAAACGAAGGAAAATACACTTAGTTTCCAAACAAATATCAAAGAATGCCTTTGCAAAGTTTTTTTCAGCTTCATATAAATTAAAATTCAAATTCATGAATAGATACAGTGGCGTACCAAAAAAAATTATTTCACGCTGCCATATTACGATAATCGGTTAAAATGAGGTTACCTAAAACCTCTAAATATGCATACAATATGGGCATCAAACAATAGAGGAAGGTCACAAGTTTCATTTGAATTTTGTGATATTTCGATAAATTAATCGATAACTGAGTTATCGGTCAAAATGTATTTGCTCAAAATCTTTAAATTTACCTACAATATGAAATACTTTTAGCTAAGATTTTAAACATTTTACACGTGTTAATCAGGGACTCAAACCTTTTGGTGCAATTCGGTTTATCTATTCGCTGACAGGTGGCGCAAAGTTTTCGTATGTACTGCGATGCTTTGGTAGTTGCGCGATTGGTTGTCGTACACATACATTAATTAAAATTAAAAAAAAATAAGGGCCACTTTAATTTAAATACGAATCCCGAACAACGTCGGGTACCCTGCTAGTACTATAATAAATCTCTAGAAAATCTTCTGTACTTCCAAGATTTCTAAAAAAAAAATGAGTGTACTTGACGTCTGCAATGTCGTAGAATCCATCGGTACCACTTTTTTCTGTTTGTCTGTATGATATCGATAATCTCGGAAACTAACGAATGGATTTTTATGAGAGTGTCACAGATGGATAGCCTGTAATCCATAAGGGAATCTAGAACTTACTTCATTAAAATCGCGTGAGAAACAAAAAAGATATAGTTGTTTAAGCTATAATTAAGCTAATTTTAAGGATTTTTTTTTTGAAAAACGAAGCAAAATGCACTTTGTTTCCAAACAAATATCAAAGAATGCCTTTGCAAAGTTTTTTTTTCAATTTCATATAAATTAAAAATCAAATTCATGAATAGATACAGTGGCGTAACAAAAAAAAATTATTTTACGCTCCCATTTTACGATAATCTGTTAAAATTAGGTTACCTAAAACCTCTAAATATGCGCACAATATGGGCATCAAACAATAGAGGAATATCACAGGTTTCATTTAAATTTTGTGATATTTCGATAAATTAATCGATAACTGAGTTATCGGTCAAAATGTATTTGCTCCAAAATCTATAAATTTATCTAAAATCTATCTATCTTCTATCTATCTATCTATACTATAATAAATCTCTAGAAAATCGTGTCTGTACATCCAAGATTTCTAAAAAAAAATGAGTGTACTTGACGTTTGGAATGTCGTAGAATCCATCGGCACCACTTTTTTCTCTTTGTCTGTTTGTCGGTTTGTCTGTATGATATCGATAATCTCGGAAACTAACGAATGGATTTTTATGAGACTTTCACAAATGGATAGCCTGTAATTCAGAAGGGAATCTAGAACTTACTTCATTAAAATCGCGTGAGAAACAAAAAAGATATAGTTGTTTAAGCTATAATTAAGCTACTTTTAAGGATTTTTTTTTTTTGAAAAACGAAGGAAAATGCACTTAGTTTCCAAACAAATATCAAAGAATGCATTTACAAAGTTTTTTTCAATTTCATATAAATTAAAAATAAAATTCATGAATAGATACAGTGGCGTACCAAAAAAAAAAATTATTTCACGCTGCCATATTACGATAATCGGTTAAAATGAGGTTACCTAAAACCTCTAAGTATGCGTACAGTACGGGCATCAAACAATAGAGGAAGATCACAGGTTTCATTTGAATTTTGTGATATTTAGATAAATTAATCGATAACTGAGTTATCGCTCAAAATGTATTTCCTCCAAAATCTATAAATTTACCTACAATCTATCTATCTATCTATACTATAATAAATCTCTAGAAAATCGTGTCTGTACATCCAAGATTTCTAAAAAAAAAATGAGTGTACTTGACGTTTGGAATGTCGTAGAATCCATCGCCACCACTTTTTTCTGTTTGTCTGTATGATGTCGATAATCTCGGAAACTAACGAATGGATTTTTACGAGACTTTCACAGATGGATAGCCTGTAATCTATAAGGGAATCTAGAACTTACTTCATTAAAATCGCGTGAGAAACAAAAAAGATATAGTTGCTTAAGCTATAATTAAGCTACTTTTAAGGATTTTTTTTTTTTTGAAAAACGAAGGAAAATGCACCTAGTTTCCAAACAAATATCAAAGAATGCTTTTGCAAAGTTTTTTTTCAATTTCATATAAATTAAAAATCAAATTCATGAATAGATACAGTGGCGTACCAAAAAAAAATTATTTTACGCTCCCATATTACGATAACCGGTTAAAATGAGGTTACCTAAAACTTCTAAATATGCGTACAATATGGGCATCAAACAATAGAGGAAGATCACAGGTTTCATTTGAATTTTGTGATATTTCGATAAATTAATCGATAACTGAGTTATCGGTCAAAATGTATTTGATCCAAAATCTATAAATTTAACTACAATCTATCTATCTATCTATCTATCTTCTATCTATCTATCTATCTATACTATAATAAATCTCTAGAAAATCGTGTCTGTACATCCAAGATTTCTAAAAAAAAAAATGAGCGTACTTGACGTTTGGAATGTCGTAGAATCCATCGGCACCCCTTTTTTCTGTTTGTCTGTTTGTCTGTTTGTCGGTTTGTCTGTTTGTCTGTATGATATCGATAATCTCGGAAACTAACGTATGGATTTTTACGAGACTTTCACAAGTGGATAAGCCTGTAACCCAGAAGGGAATCTATAACTTATTTCATTAAAATCGCGTGAGAAACAAAAAAGATATAGTTGTTTAAGCTATAATTAAGCTACTTTTAAGGATTTTTTTTTTTTGAAAAACGAAGGAAATCTATCTTCTTCTATCTATACTATAATAATAATCTATACTATAATAAATCTCTCGAAAATCGTGTCTGTACATCCAAGATTTCTAAAAAAAAATGAGTGTACTTGACGTTTGGAATGTCGTAGAATCCATCGGCACCACT
This sequence comes from Eurosta solidaginis, assembly GCF_040869045.1. Taxonomy (NCBI): domain Eukaryota; kingdom Metazoa; phylum Arthropoda; class Insecta; order Diptera; family Tephritidae; genus Eurosta; species Eurosta solidaginis. The sequence continues at coordinate 149,229,283 of NC_090319.1, forward strand.
TTTTTCTGTTTTTCTGTTTGTCTGTTTGTCGGTTTGTCTGTATGATATCGATAACCTCGGAAACTAACGGATGCATTTTTATGAGACTTTCACAGATGGATAGCCTGTAATCCAGAAGGGAATCTAGAAGTTATTTCATTAAAATCGCGTGAGAAACAAAAAAGATATAGTTGTTTAAGCTATAATTAAGCTACTTTTAAGGATTTTTTTTTGAAAAACGAAGGAAAATGCCCTTAGTTTCCAAACAAATATCAAAGAATGCCTTTGCAAAGTTTTTTTTTCAATTTCATATAAATTAAAAATCAAACTCCTGAATAGATACAGTGGCGTACCAAAAAAAAAATTTATTTTACGCTCCCGTATTACGATAATCGGTTAAAATGAGGTTACCTAAAACCTCTAAATATGCGTCCAATATGGGCATCAAACAATAGAGGAAGATCACAGGTCTCATTTGAATTTAGTGATATTTCGATAAATTAATCGATAACTGAGTTATCGGTCAAAATGTATTTGCTCCAAAATCTATAAATTTACCTACAATCTATCTATCTATCTATCTATCTATCTATCTATACTATAATAAATCTCTAGAAAATCGTGTCTGTACATCCAAGATTTCTAAAAAAAAACTGAGTGTACTTGACGTTTGGAATGTCATAGAATCCATCGGCACCACTTTTTTCTGTTTGTCTGTTTGTCTGTATGATATCGATAATCTCGGAAACTAACGTATGGATTTTTATGAGACTTTCACAAGTGGATAGCCTGTAACCCAGAAGGGAATCTAGAACTTATTTCATTAAAATCGCGTGAGAAATAAAAAAATATAGTTGTTTAAGCTATAATTAAGCTACTTTTAAGGAGTTTTTTTTTTTTTGAAAAACGAAGGAAATCTATCTTTTTCTATCTATACTATAATAATAATAATAATAATCTATACTATAATAAATCTCTAGTTTGTCTGTTTGTCTGTATGATATCGATAATCTCGGAAACTAACGTATGGATTTTTATGAGACTTTCAGAGATGGATAGCCTGTAATCCAGAAGTGAATCTACAACATATTTCATTAAAATCGCGTGAGAAACAAAAAATATATAGTTGTTTAAGCTATAATTAAGCTACTTTTAAGGATTTTTTTTTGAAAAACGAAGGAAATCTATCTTTTTCTATCTATACTATAATAATAATAATAATAATAATAATCTATACTATAATAAATCTCTAGTTTGTCTGTTTGTCTGTATGATATCGATAATCTCGGAAACTAACGTATGGATTTTTATGAGACTTTCAGAGATGGATAGCCTGTAATCCAGAAGTGAATCTACAACTTATTTCATTAAAATCGCGTGAGAAACAAAAAAGATATAGTTGTTTAAGCTATAATTAAGCTACTTTCAAGGATTTTTTTTTTTTGAAAAACAGATGGATAGCCTGTAATCCAGAAGAGAATCTACAACTTATTTCATTAAAATCGCGTGAGAAACAAAAAATATATAGTTGTTTAAGCTATAATTAAGCTACTTTTAAGGATTTTTTTTTGAAAAACGAAGGAAATCTATCTTTTATAGTGTAGATAAATAGAATAAATCTCTAGAAAATCGTGTCTGTACATCCAAGATTTCTAAAAAAAAAATGAGTGTACTTGACGTTTGGAATATCGTAGAATCCATCAGCACCACTTTTTTCTGTTTGTCGGTTGGTCTGTTTGTCTGTATGATATCGATAATCCCGGAAACTAAAGAATGGATTTTTATGAGACTTTCACAGATGGATAGCCTGTAATCCAGAAGGGTATCTAGAACTTATTTCATTAAAATCGCGTGGGAAACAAAAAAATATAGTTGTTTAAGCTATAATTAAGCTACTTTTAAGGATTTTTTTTTTTGAAAAACGAAGGAAATATATCTTCTTCTATCTATACTATAATAATAATAATAATAATAATAATAATAATAATAATAATACTATAATAAATCTCTAGAAAATCGTGTCTGTACATCCCAGATTTCTAAAAAAAAATGAGTGTACTTGACGTTTGGAATGTCGTAGAATCCATCGGCACCACTTTTTTCTGTTTGTCTGTGTGTCCGTATGATATCGATAATCTCGGAAACTAACAAATGGATTCATATGAGACTTTCAAAGATGGATAGCCCGTAATCCAGAAGGGAACCTAGAACTTATTTCATTAAAATCGCATGAGAAACAAAAAAGATATAATTGTTTAAGCTATAATTAAGCTACTTTTAAGGATTTTTTTTTTGAAAAAAGAAGGAAAATGCACTTAGTTTCCAAATAAATATCAAAGAATGCCTTTGCAAAGTTTTTTTTCTATTTCATATAAACTAAAAATCAAATTCATGAATAGATACAGTGGCGTACCAAAAAAAAAATTATTTTACGCTCCCATATTACGATAATCGGTTAAAATGAGGTTACCTAAAACCTCTAAATATGCTTACAATATGGGCATCAAACATTAGAGGAAGGTCACAGGTTTCATTTGAATTTTGTGATATTTCGATAAATTAATCGATAACTGAGTTATAGGGCAAAATGTATCTGCTCTAAAATCTATAACTTTACCTACAATCTATCTATCTATCTATCTTCTATCTATCTATCTATCTATACTATAATAAATCTCTAGAAAATCGTGTCTGTACATCCAAGATTTCTAAAAAAATGGGTGTACTTGACGTTTGGAATGTCGTAGAATCCATCGGCACCACTTTTTCTGTTTGTCTGTTTGTCTGTATGATATCGATAATCTCGGAAACTAACGAATGGATTTTTATGAGAATTTCACAGATGGATAGCCTGTAATCCAGAAGGGAATCTAGAACTTATTTCGTTAAAATCGCGTGAGAAACAAAAAAGATGTAGTTGTTTAAGCTATAATTAAGCTAATTTTAAGGATTTTTTTTTTGAAAAACGAAGGAAAATGCACTTTGTTTCCAAACAAATATCAAAGAATGCCTTTGCAAAGTTTTTTTTTCAATTTCATATAAATTAAAAATCAAATTCATGGATAGATACAGTGGCGTAACAAAAAAAAATTATTTTACGCTCCCATTTGACGATAATCTGTTAAAATTAGGTTACCTAAAACCTCTAAATATGCGTACAATATGGGCATCAAACAATAGAGGAATATCACAGGTTTCATTTAAATTTTGTGATATTTCGATAAATTAATCGATAACTGAGTTATCGGTCAAAATGTATTTGATCCAAAATCTATAAATTTACCTAAAATCTATCTATCTATCTATCTTCTATCTATCTATCTATACTATAATAAATCTCTAGAAAATCGTGTCTGTACATCCAAGATTTCTAAAAAAAAAAATGAGTGTACTTGACGTTTGGAATGTCGTAGAATCCATCGGCACCACTTTATTCTGTTTGTCTGTTTGTCGGTTTGTCTGTTTGTCTGCATGATATCGATAATCTCGGAAACTAACGAATGGATGTTTATGAGACTTTCAGAGATGGATAGCCTGTAATCCCGAAGGGAATCTAGAACTTATTTCATTAAAATCGCGTGAGAAACAAAAAAGATATAGTTGTTTAAGCTATAATTAAGCTATTTTTAAGGATTTTTTTTTGAAAAAACGAAGGAAATCTATCTTCTATCTACACTATAATAAATCTCTAGAAAGTCGTGTCTGTACATCCAAGATTTCTAAAAAAAAAATGAGTGTACTTGACGTTTGGAATGTCGTAGAATCAATCCATTGGCACCACTTTTTTCTGTTTGTTTGTTTGTCTGTATGATATCGACAATCTCGGAAACTAACAAATGGATTTATATGAGACTTTCACAGATGAGTATCCTGTAATCCAGAATTGAACTTGACGTTTGGAATATCGTAGAATCCATCGGCACCACTTTTTTCTGTTTTTCTGTTTGTCCTTTTGTCTGTTTGTCTGTTTGTCTGTATGTTATCGATAATCTCGGAAACTAACAAATGGATTTATATGAGACTTTCACAGATAGATAGCGTATGATCCAGAAGGGAATCTAGAACTTATTTCATTAAAATCGCGTGAGAAACAAAAAAGATATAGTTGTTTAAGCTATAATTAAGCTACTTTTAAGGATTTTTTTTTTTTGAAAGACGAATGAAATCTATCTTCTTCTATCTATACTATAATAATAATAATAATAATAATAATAATAATAATAAAAATAATAATACTATAATAAATCTCTAGAAAATCGTGTCTGTACATCCAAGATTTAAAAAAAAAAATGAGTGTACTTGACGTTTGGAATGTCGTAGAATCAATCCATTGGCACCACTTTTTTCTGTTTGTTTGTTTGTCTGTATGATATCGACAATCTCGGAAACTAACAAATGGATTTATATGAGACTTTCACAGATGAGTATCCTGTAATCCAGAATTGAATCTAAAACTTATTTCATTAAAATCGCGTGAGAAACAAAAAAGATATAGTTGTTTAAGCTATAATTAAGCTACTTTTAAGGATTTTTTTTTTTTTTTTGTGAAAAACGAAGGAAAATACACTTAGTTTCCAAACAAATATCAAAGAATGCCTTTGCAAAGTTTTTTTCAGCTTCATATAAATTAAAATTCAAATTCATGAATAGATACAGTGGCGTACCAAAAAAAATTATTTCACGCTGCCATATTACGATAATCGGTTAAAATAAGGTTACCTAAAACCTCTAAATATGCATACAATATGGGCATCAAACAATAGAGGAAGGTCACAAGTTTCATTTGAATTTTGTGATATTTCGATAAATTAATCGATAACTGAGTTATCGGTCAAAATGTATTTGCTCAAAATCTTTAAATTTACCTACAATATGAAATACTTTTAGCTAAGATTTTAAACATTTTACACGTGTTAATCAGGGACTCAAACCTTTTGGTGCAATTCGGTTTATCTATTCGCTGACAGGTGGCGCAAAGTTTTCGTATGTACTGCGATGCTTTGGTAGTTGCGCGATTGGTTGTCGTACACATACATTAATTAAAATTAAAAAAAAATAAGGGCCACTTTAATTTAAATACGCATCCCGAACAACGTCGGGTACCCTGCTAGTACTATAATAAATCTCTAGAAAATCGTGTCTGTACTTCCAAGATTTCTAAAAAAAAAAATGAGTGTACTTGACGTCTGGAATGTCGTAGAATCCATCGGTACCGCTTTTTTCTGTTTGTGTGTATGATATCGATAATCTCGGAAACTAACGAATGCATTTTTATGAGAATGTCACAGATAGATAGCCTGTAATCCAGAAGGGAATCTAGAACTTATTTCGTTAAAATCGCGTCAGAAACAAAAAAGATATAGTTGTTTAAGCTATAATTAAGCTACTTTTAAGGATTTTTTTTTTTGAAAAACGAAGGAAAATGCACTTAGTTTCCAAACAAATATCAAAGAATGCCTTTGCAAAGTTTTTTTCAATTTCATATAAATTAAAAATCATATTCATGAATAGATACAGTGGCGTACCAAAAAAAAAAATTATTTTACGCTCCCATATTACGATAATCGGTTAAAATGAGGTTACCTAAAACCTCTAAGTATGCGTACAGTATGGGCATCAAACAATAGAGGAAGATCACAGGTTTCATTTGAATTTTGTGATATTTCGATAAATTAATCGATAACTGAGTTATCGGTCAAAATGTATTTGCTCCAAAATCTATAAATTTACCTACAATCTATCTATCTATCTATCTTCTATCTGTCTATCTATACTATAATAAATCTCAAGAAAATCGTGTCTGTACATCCAAGATTTCTATAAAAAAAATGAGTGTACTTGACGTTTGGAATGTCGTAGAATCCATCGGCACCACTTTTTTCTGTTTGTCTGTTTGTCGGTTTGTCTGTTTGTCTGTATGATATCGACAATCTCGGAAACTAACAAATGGATTTATATGAGACTTTCACAGATGAGTATCCTGTAATCCAGAATGGAATCTATAACTTATTTCATTAAAATCGCGTGAGAAACAAAAAAGATATAGTTGTTTAAGCTATAATTAAGCTACTTTTAAGGATTTTTTTTTGAAAAACGAAGGAAAATGCACTTAATTTCCAAACAAATATCAAAGAACGCCTTTGCAAAGTTTTTTTTCAATTTCATATAAATTAAAAATCAAATTCATGAATAGATACAGTGACGTACCAAAAAAAAATTATTTTACGCTCCCATATTACGATAATCGGTTAAAATGAGGTTACCTAAAACCTCTAAATATGCGTAAAATATGGGCATCAAACAATAGAGGAAGATCACAGGTTTCATTTGAATTCTGTGATATTTCGATAAATTTATCGATAACTGAGTTATCGGTCAAAATGTATTTGCTCCAAAATCTATAAATTTACCTACAATCTATCTATCTATCTATCTATCTTCTACCTATCTATCTATCTATACTATAATAAATCTCTAGAAAATCGTGTCTGTACATCCAATATTTAAAAAAAAAAAATGAGTGTACTTGACGCTTGGAATGTCGTAAAATCCATCGGCACCACTTTTTTCTCTTTGTCTGTTTGTCGGTTTGTCTGTATGATATCGATAATCTCGGAAACTAACGGATGGATTTTTATGAGACTTTCACAAATGGATAGCCTGTAATCCAAAAGGGAATCTAGAACTTATTTCATTAAAAGCGCGTGAGAAACAAAAAAGATATAGTTGTTTAAGCTATAATTAAGCTACTTTTAAGAATTTGTTTTTTTTGAAAAACGAAGGAAATCTATCTTCTATCTACATTATAATAAATCTCTAGAAAATCGTGTCTGTACATCCAAGATTTCTAAAAAAAATGAGTGTTCTTGACGTTTGGAATATCGTAGAATCCATCGGCACCACTTTTTTCTGTTTTTCGGTTTGTCTGTATGATATCGATAATCCCGGAAACTAACGAATGGATTTTTATGAGACTTTCGCAGATGGATAGCTTGTAATCCAGAAGGGAATCTAGAACTTATTTCATTAAAATCGCTTGAGAATCAAAAAAGATATAGTTGTTTAAGCTATAATTAAGCTACATTTAAGGATTTTTTTTTTTTGAAAAACGAAGGAAATCTATCTTCTATCTACACTATAATAAATCTCTAGAAAATGATGTCTGTACATCCAAGATTTCTAAAAAAAAAATGAGTGTACTTGACGTTTGGAATATCGTAGAATCCATCGGCACCACTTTTTTCTGTTTGTCTGTTTGTCTGTATGATATCGATAATCTCGGAAACTAACAAATGGCTTTATATGAGACTTTCACAGATGGATAGCCTGTAATCCAGAAGGGAATCTAGAAATTATTTCGTTAAAATCGCGTGAGAAACAAAAAAGATATAGTTGTTTAAGCTATAATTAAGCTACTTTTAAGGATTTTTTTTTTTGAAAAACGAAGGAAATCTATCTTCTATCTACACTATAATAAATCTCTAGAAAATGATGTCTGTACATCCAAGATTTAAAAAAAAAAATGAGTGTACTTGACGTTTGGAATATCGTAGAATCCATCGGCACCACTTTTTCTGTTTGTCTGTATGATATCGATAATCTCGGAAACTAACGAATGGATTTTTATGAGACTTTCACAGATGGATAGCCTGTAATCCAGAAGGGAATCTAGAACTTATTTCATTAAAATCGCGTGAGAAACAAAAAAGATATAGTTGTTTAAGCTATAATTAAGCTACTTTTAAGGATTTTTTTTTTGAAAAACGAAGGAAAATGCACTTTGTTTCCAAACAAATATCAAAGAATGCCTTTGCAAAGTTTTTTTTTCAATTTCATATAAATTAAAAATCAAATTCATGAATAGATACAGTGGCGTAACAAAAAAAAAATTATTTTACGCTCCCATTTTACGATAATCTGTTAAAATTAGGTTACCTAAAACCTCTAAATATGCGTACAGTATGGGCATCAAACAATAGAGGAATATCACAGGTTTCATTTAAATTTTGTGATATTTCGATAAATTAATCGATAACTGAGTTATCGGTCAAAATGTATTTGCTCCAAAATCTATAAATTTACCTAAAATCTATCTATCTATCTATCTTCTATCTATCTATCTATACTATAATAAATCTCTAGAAAATCGTGTCTGTACATCCAAGATTTCTAAAAAAAAAAATGAGTGTACTTGACGTTTGGAATGTCGTAGAATCCATCGGCACCACTTTATTCTGTTTGTCTGTTTGTCTGTTTGTCTGCATGATATCGATAATTTCGGAAACTAAAGAATGGATGTTTATGAGACTTTCAGAGATGGATAGCCTGTAATCCCGAAGGGAATCTAGAACTTATTTCATTAAAATCGTGTGAGAAACAAAAAAGATATAGTTGTTTAAGCTATAATTAAACTATTTTTAAGGATTTTTTTTTTGAAAAAACGAAGGAAATCTATCTTCTATCTACACTATAATAAATCTCTAGAAAATCGTGTCCGTACATCCAAGATTTCTAAAAAAAAAATGAGTGTACTTGACGTTTGGAATATCGTAGAATCCATCGGCACCACTTTTTTCTGTTTGTCTGTTTGTCCTTTTGTCTGTTTGTCTGTATGTTATCGATAATCTCGGAAACTAACAAATGGATTTATATGAGACTTTCACAGATGGATAGCGTGTAATCCAGAAGGGAATCTAGAACTTATTTCATTAAAATCGCGTGAGAAAGAAAAAAGATATAAGCTATAATTAAGCTACTTTTAAGGATTTTTTTTTTTGAAAGACGAAGGAAATCTACCTTCTTTTATCTATACTATAATAATAATAATAATAATAATAATAATAATAATAATACTATAATAAATCTCTAGAAAATCGTGTCTGTACATCCAAGATTTAAAAAAAAAAAATGAGTGTACTTGACGTTTGGAATGTCGTAGAATCAATCCATTGGCACCACTTTTTTCTGTTTGTTTGTTTGTCTGTTTGTCTGTTTGTCTGTTTGTCTGTTTGTCTGTATGATATCGACAATCTCGGAGACTAACAAATGGATTTATATGAGACTTTCACAGATGAGTATCCTGTAATCCAGAATGGAATCTATAACTTATTTCATTAAAATCGCGTGAGAAACAAAAAAGATATAGTTGTTTAAGTTATAATTAAGCTACTTTTAAGGATTTTTTTTTTGTGAAAAACGAAGGAAAATACACTTAGTTTCCAAACAAATATCAAAGAATGCCTTTGCAAAGTTTTTTTCAGCGTCATATAAATTAAAATTCAAATTCATGAATAGATACAGTGGCGTACCAAAAAAAATTATTTCACGCTGCCATATTACGATAATCGGTTAAAATGAGGTTACCTAAAACCTCTAAATATGCATACAATATGGGCATCAAACAATAGAGGAAGGTCACAAGTTTCATTTGAATTTTGTGATATTTCGATAAATTAATCGATAACTGAGTTATCGGTCAAAATGTATTTGCTCAAAATCTTTAAATTTACCTACAATATGATATACTTTTAGCTAAGATTTTAAACATTTTACACGTGTTAATTAGGGACTCAAACCTTTTGGTGCAATTCGGTTTATCTATTCGCTGACAGGTGGCGCAAAGTTTTCGTATGTACTGCGATGCTTTGGTAGTTGCGCGATTGGTTGTCGTACACATACATTAATTAAAATTAAAAAAAAAAATAAGGGCCACTTTAATTTAAATACGCATCCCGAACAACGTCGGGTACCCTGCTAGTACTATAATAAATCTCTAGAAAATCGTGTCTGTACTTCCAAGATTTCTAAAAAAAAAAAATGAGTGTACTTGACATCTGGAATGTCGTAGAATCCATCGGTACCACTTTTTTCTGTTTGTCTGTATGATATCGATAATCTCGGAAACTAACGAATGGATTTTTATGAGAATGTCACAGATGGATAGCCTGTAATCCAGAAGGGAATCTAGAACTTATTTCGTTAAAATCGCGTCAGAAACAAAAAAGATATAGTTGTTTAAGCTATAATTAAGCTACTTTTAAGGATTTTTTTTTTGAAAAACGAAGGAAAATGCACTTAGTTTCCAAACAAATATCAAAGAATGCCTTTGCAAAGTTTTTTTTCAATTTCATATAAATTAAAAATCAAATTCATGAATAGATACAGTGGCGTACCAAAAAAAAATTATTTTACGCTCCCATATTACGATAATCGGTTAAAATGAGGTTACCTAAAACCTCTAAGTATGCGTACAGTATGGGCATCAAACAATAGAGGAAGATCACAGGTTTCATTTGAATTTTGTGATATTTCGATAAATTAATCGATAACTGAGTTATCGGTCAAAATGTATTTGCTCCAAAATCTATAAATTTGCCTACAATCTATCTATCTATCTATCTTCTATCTGTCTATCTATACTATAATAAATCTCAAGAAAATCGTGTCTGTACATCCAAGATTTCTAAAAAAAAAAATGAGTGTACTTGACGTTTGGAATGTCGTAGAATCCATCGGCACCACTTTTTTCTGTTTGTCTGTTTGTCGGTTTGTCTGTTTGTCTGTATGATATCGATAATCTCGGAAACTAACGGATGCATTTTTATGAGACTTTCACAGATGGATAGCCTGTAATCCAGAAGGGAATCTAGAAGTTATTTCATTAAAATCGCGTGAGAAACAAAAAAGATATAGTTGTTTAAGCTATAATTAAGCTACTTTTAAGGATTTTTTTTTGAAAAACGAAGGAAAATGCACTTAGTTTCCAAACAAATATCAAAGAATGCCTTTGCAAAGTTTTTTTTCAATTTCATATAAATTAAAAATCAAATTCATGAATAGATACAGTGGCGTACCAAAAAAAAATTATTTTACGCTCCCATATTACGATAATCGGTTAAAATGAGGTTACCTAAAACCTCTAAGTATGCGTACAATATGGGCATCAAACAATAGAGGAAGATCACAGGTTTAATTTGAATTCTGTGATATTTCGATAAATTTATCGATAACTGAGTTATCGGTCAAAATGTATTTGCTCCAAAATCTATAAATTTACCTACAATCTATCTATCTATCTTCTATCTATCTTCTATCTATCTATACTATAATAAATCTCTAGAAAATCGTGTGTGTACATCCAAGATTTTTTAAAAAAAAATGAGTGTACGTGACGCTTGGAATGTCGTAGAATCCATCGGCACCACTTTTTTCTCTTTGTCTGTTTGTCGGTTTGTCTGTATGATATCGATAATCCCGGAAACTAACGAATGGATTTTTATGAGACTTTCGCAGATGGATAGCCTGTAATCCAGAAGGGAATCTAAAACTTATTTCATTAAAATCGCTTGAGAATCAAAAAAGATATAGTTGTTTAAGCTATAATTAAGCTACTTTTAAGGATTTTTTTTTTTGAAAAACGAAGGAAAATGCACTTAGTTTCCAAACAAATCTCAAAGAATGCCTTTGCAAAGTTTTTTTTCAATTTCATATAAACTAAAAATCAAATTCATGAATAGATACAGTGGCGTACCAAAAAAAAATTATTTTACGCTCCCATATTGCGATAATCGGTTAAAATGAGGTTACCTAAAACCTCTAAATATGCTTACAATATGGGCATCAAACAATAGAGGAAGATCACAGGTTTCATTTGAATTCTGTGATATTTCGATAAATTTATCGATAACTGAGTTATCGGTCAAAATGTATTTGCTCAAAATCTTTAAATTTACCTACAATATGAAATACTTTTAGCTAAGATTTTAAACATTTTACACGTGTTAATCAGGGACTCAAACCTTTTGGTGCAATTCGGTTTATCTATTCGCTGACAGGTGGCGCAAAGTTTTCGTATGTACTGCGATGCTTTGGTAGTTGCGCGATTGGTTGTCGTACACATACATTAATTAAAATTAAAAAAAAATAAGGGCCACTTTAATTTAAATACGCATCCCGAACAACGTCGGGTACCCTGCTAGTACTATAATAAATCTCTAGAAAATCGTGTCTGTACTTCCAAGATTTCTAAAAAAAAAAATGAGTGTACTTGACGTCTGGAATGTCGTAGAATCCATCGGTACGGCTTTTTTCTGTTTGTCTGTTTGTCGGTTTGTCTGTATGATATCGATAATCTCGGAAACTAACGGATGGATTTTTATGAGACTTTCACAAATGGATAGCCTGTAATCCAAAAGGGAATCTAGAACTTATTTCATTAAAAGCGCGTGAGAAACAAAAAAGATATAGTTGTTTAAGCTATAATTAAGCTACTTTTAAGGATTTTTTTTTTTTGAAAAACGAAGGAAATCTATCTTCTATCTACATTATAATAAATTTCTAGAAAATCGTGTCTGTACATCCAAGATTTCTAAAAAAAATGAGTGTTCTTGACGTTTGGAATATCGTAGAATCCATCGGCACCACTTTTTTCTGTTTTTCGGTTTGTCTGTATGATATCGATAATCCCGGAAACTAACGAATGGATTTTTATGAGACTTTCGCAGATGGATAGCTTGTAATCCAGAAGGGAATCTAGAACTTATTTCATTAAAATCGCTTGAGAATCAAAAAATATATAGTTGTTTAAGCTATAATTAAGCTACATTTAAGGATTTTTTTTTTTTGAAAAACGAAGGAAATCTATCTTCTATCTACACTATAATAAATCTCTAGAAAATGATGTCTGTACATCCAAGATTTCTAAAAAAAAAATGAGTGTACTTGACGTTTGGAATATCGTAGAATCCATTGGCACCACTTTTTTCTGTTTGTTTGTTTGTCTGTATGATATCGACAATCTCGGAAACTAACAAATGGATTTATATGAGACTTTCACAGATGAGTATCCTGTAATCCAGAATTGAATCTAAAACTTATTTCATTAAAATCGCGTGAGAAACAAAAAAGATATAGTTGTTTAAGCTATAATTAAGCTACTTTTAAGGATTTTTTTTTTTTTTTTGTGAAAAACGAAGGAAAATACACTTAGTTTCCAAACAAATATCAAAGAATGCCTTTGCAAAGTTTTTTTCAGCTTCATATAAATTAAAATTCAAATTCATGAATAGATACAGTGACGTACCAAAAAAAAATTATTTTACGCTCCCATATTACGATAATCGGTTAAAATGAGGTTACCTAAAACCTCTAAATATGCGTACAATATGGGCATCAAACAATAGAGGAAGATCACAGGTTTCATTTGAATTCTGTGATATTTCGATAAATTTATCGATAACTGAGTTATCGGTCAAAATGTATTTGCTCCAAAATCTATAAATTTACCTACAATCTATCTATCTATCTATCTGTCTTCTACCTATCTATCTATCTATACTATAATAAATCTCTAGAAAATCGTGTCTGTACATCCAATATTTAAAAAAAAAAAAAATGAGTGTACTTGACGCTTGGAATGTCGTAAAATCCATCGGCACCACTTTTTTCTCTTTGTCTGTTTGTCGGTTTGTCTGTATGATATCGATAATCTCGGAAACTAACGGATGGATTTTTATGAGATTTTCACAAATGGATAGCCTGTAATCCAATAGGGAATCTAGAACTTATTTCATTAAAAGCGCGTGAGAAACAAAAAAGATATAGTTGTTTAAGCTATAATTAAGCTACTTTTAAGGATTTTTTTTTTTTTGAAAAACGAAGGAAATCTATCTTCTATCTACATTATAATAAATCTCTAGAAAATCGTGTCTGTACATCCAAGATTTCTAAAAAAAACGAGTGTTCTTGACGTTTGGAATATCGTAGAATCCATCGGCACCACTTTTTTCTGTTTTTCGGTTTGTCTGTATGATATCGATAATCCCGGAAACTAACGAATGGATTTTTATGAGACTTTCGCAGATGGATAGCTTGTAATCCAGAAGGGAATCTAGAACTTATTTCATTAAAATCGCTTGAGAATCAAAAAAGATATAGTTGTTTAAGCTATAATTAAGCTACATTTAAGGATTTTTTTTTTTTTGAAAAACGAAGGAAATCTATCTTCTATCTACACTATAATAAATCTCTAGAAAATGATGTCTGTACATCCAAGATTTCTAAAAAAAAAATGAGTGTACTTGACGTTTGGAATATCGTAGAATCCATCGGCACCACTTTTTTCTGTTTGTCTGTTTGTCTGTATGATATCGATAATCTCGGAAACTAACAAATGGCTTTATATGAGACTTTCACAGATGGATAGCCTGTAATCCAGAAGGGAATCTAGAAATTATTTCGTTAAAATCGCGTGAGAAACAAAAAAGATATAGTTGTTTAAGCTATAATTAAGCTACTTTTAAGGATTTTTTTTTTTGAAAAACGAAGGAAATCTATCTTCTATCTACACTATAATAAATCTCTAGAAAATGATGTCTGTACATCCAAGATTTAAAAAAAAAAATGAGTGTACTTGACGTTTGGAATATCGTAGAATCCATCGGCACCACTTTTTCTGTTTGTCTGTATGATATCGATAATCTCGGAAACTAACGAATGGATTTTTATGAGAATTTCACAGATGGATAGCCTGTAATCCAGAAGGGAATCTAGAACTTATTTCGTTAAAATCGCGTGAGAAACAAAAAAGATATAGTTGTTTAAGCTATAATTAAGCTACTTTTAAGGATTTTTTTTTTGAAAAACGAAGGAAAATGCACTTTGTTTCCAAACAAATATCAAAGAATGCCTTTGCAAAGTTTTTTTTTCAATTTCATTTAAATTAAAAATCAAATTCATGAATAGATACAGTGGCGTAACAAAAAAAAATTATTTTACGCTCCCATTTTACGATAATCTGTTGAAATTAGGTTACCTAAAACCTCTAAATATGCGTACAGTATGGGCATCAAACAATAGAGGAATATCACAGGTTTCATTTAAATTTTGTGATATTTCGATAAATTAATCGATAACTGAGTTATCGGTCAAAATGTATTTGCTCCAAAATCTATAAATTTACCTAAAATCTATCTATCTATCTATCTTCTATCTATCTATCTATACTATAATAAATCTCTAGAAAATCGTGTCTGTACATCCAAGATTTCTAAAAAAAAAAATGAGTGTACTTGACGTTTGGAATGTCGTAGAATCCATCGGCACCACTTTATTCTGTTTGTCTGTTTGTCTGTTTGTCTGCATGATATCGATAATTTCGGAAACTAAAGAATGGATGTTTATGAGACTTTCAGAGATGGATAGCCTGTAATCCCGAAGGGAATCTAGAACTTATTTCATTAAAATCGTGTGAGAAACAAAAAAGATATAGTTGTTTAAGCTATAATTAAACTATTTTTAAGGATTTTTTTTTTGAAAAAACGAAGGAAATCTATCTTCTATCTACACTATAATAAATCTCTAGAAAATCGTGTCTGTACATCCAAGATTTCTAAAAAAAAAATGAGTGTACTTGACGTTTGGAATATCGTAGAATCCATCGGCACCACTTTTTTCTGTTTGTCTGTTTGTCCTTTTGTCTGTTTGTCTGTATGTTATCGATAATCTCGGAAACTAACAAATGGATTTATATGAGACTTTCACAGATGGATAGCGTGTAATCCAGAAGGGAATCTAGAACTTATTTCATTAAAATCGCGTGAGAAACAAAAAAGATATAAGCTATAATTAAGCTACTTTTAAGGATTTTTTTTTTTGAAAGACGAAGGAAATCTACCTTCTTTTATCTATACTATAATAATAATAATAATAATAATAATAATAATAATAATACTATAATAAATCTCTAGAAAATCGTGTCTGTACATCCAAGATTTAAAAAAAAAAAAATGAGTGTACTTGACGTTTGGAATGTCGTAGAATCAATCCATTGGCACCACTTTTTTCTGTTTGTTTGTTTGTCTGTTTGTCTGTTTGTCTGTTTGTCTGTATGATATCGACAATCTCGGAGACTAACAAATGGATTTATATGAGACTTTCACAGATGAGTATCCTGTAATCCAGAATGGAATCTATAACTTATTTCATTAAAATCGCGTGAGAAACAAAAAAGATATAGTTGTTTAAGTTATAATTAAGCTACATTTAAGGATTTTTTTTTTGTGAAAAACGAAGGAAAATACACTTAGTTTCCAAACAAATATCAAAGAATGCCTTTGCAAAGTTTTTTTCAGCTTCATATAAATTAAAATTCAAATTCATGAATAGATACAGTGGCGTACCAAAAAAAATTATTTCACGCTGCCATATTACGATAATCGGTTAAAATGAGGTTACCTAAAACCTCTAAATATGCATACAATATGGGCATCAAACAATAGAGGAAGGTCACAAGTTTCATTTGAATTTTGTGATATTTCGATAAATTAATCGATAACTGAGTTATCGGTCAAAATATATTTGCTCAAAATCTTTAAATTTACCTACAATATGATATACTTTTAGCTAAGATTTTAAACATTTTACACGTGTTAATCAGGGACTCAAACCTTTTGGTGCAATTCGGTTTATCTATTCGCTGACAGGTGGCGCAAAGTTTTCGTATCTACTGCGATGCTTTGGTAGTTGCGCGATTGGTTGTCGTACACATACATTAATTAAAATTGAAAAAAAAATAAGGGCCACTTTAATTTAAATACGCATCCCGAACAACGTCGGGTACCCTGCTAGTACTATAATAAATCTCTAGAAAATCGTGTCTGTACTTCCAAGATTTCTAAAAAAAAAAAATGAGTGTACTTGACATCTGGAATGTCGTAGAATCCATCGGTACCACTTTTTTCTGTTTGTCTGTATGATATCGATAATCTCGGAAACTAACGAATGGATTTTTATGAGAATGTCACAGATGGATAGCCTGTAATCCAGAAGGGAATCTAGAACTTATTTCGTTAAAATCGCGTCAGAAACAAAAAAGATATAGTTGTTTAAGCTATAATTAAGCTACTTTTAAGGATTTTTTTTTTGAAAAACGAAGGAAAATGCACTTAGTTTCCAAACAAATATCAAAGAATGCCTTTGCAAAGTTTTTTTTCAATTTCATATAAATTAAAAATCAAATTCATGAATAGATACAGTGGCGTACCAAAAAAAAATTATTTTACGCTCCCATATTACGATAATCGGTTAAAATGAGGTTACCTAAAACCTCTAAGTATGCGTACAGTATGGGCATCAAACAATAGAGGAAGATCACAGGTTTCATTTGAATTTTGTGATATTTCGATAAATTAATCGATAACTGAGTTATCGGTCAAAATGTATTTGCTCCAAAATCTATAAATTTGCCTACAATCTATCTATCTATCTATCTTCTATCTGTCTATCTATACTATAATAAATCTCAAGAAAATCGTGTCTGTACATCCAAGATTTCTAAAAAAAAAATGAGTGTACTTGACGTTTGGAATGTCGTAGAATCCATCGGCACCACTTTTTTCTGTTTGTCTGTTTGTCGGTTTGTCTGTTTGTCTGTATGATATCGATAATCTCGAAGACTAATGGAATGGATTTTTATGAGACTTTCAGAGATGGATAGCCTGTAATCCAGAAGGGAATCTAGAACTTATTTCATTAAAATCGCGTGAGAAACAAAAATGATATAGTTGTTTAAGCTATAATTAAGCTACTTTTAAGGATTTTTTTTTGAAAAACGAAGGAAAATGCACTTAATTTCCAAACAAATATCAAAGAACGCCTTTGCAAAGTTTTTTTTCAATTTCATATAAATTAAAAATCAAATTCATGAATAGATACAGTGACGTACCAAAAAAAATTATTTTACGCTCCCATATTATGATAATCGGTTAAAATGAGGTTACCTAAAACCTCTAAATATGCGTACCATATGGGCATCAAACAATAGAGGAAGATCACAGGTTTCATTTGAATTCTGTGATATTTCGATAAATTTATCGATAACTGAGTTATCGGTCAAAATGTATTTGCTCCAAAATCTATAAATTTACCTACAATCTATCTATCTATCTTCTATCTATCTTCTATCTATCTATACTATAATAAATCTCTAGAAAATCGTGTGTGTACATCCAAGATTTTTAAAAAAAAAATGAGTGTACTTGACGCTTGGAATGTCGTAGAATCCATCGGCACCACTTTTTTCTCTTTGTCTGTTTGTCGGTTTGTCTGTATGATATCGATAATCTCGGAAACTAACGAATGGATTTTTATGAGACTTTCACAAATGGATAGCCTGTAATCCAGAAGGGAATCTAGAACTTATTTCATTAAAATCGCGTGAGAAACAAAAAAGATATAGTTGTTTAAGCTATAATTAAGCTACTTTTAAGGATTTTTTTTTTTTGAAAAACGAAGGAAATCTATCTTCTATCTACACTATAATAAATCTCTAGAAAATCGTGTCTGTACATCCAAGATTTCTAAAAAAAAATGAGTGTACTTGACGTTTGGAATATCGTAGAATCCATCGGCACCACTTTTTTCTGTTTGTCTGTTTGTCGGTTTGTCTGTATGATATCGATAATCCCGGAAACTAACGAATGGATTTTTATGAGACTTTCGCAGATGGATAGCCTGTAATCCAGAAGGGAATCTAGAACTTATTTCATTAAAATCGCTTGAGAATCAAAAAAGATATAGTTGTTTAAGCTATAATTAAGCTACTTTTAAGGATTTTTTTTTTGAAAAACGAAGGAAATCTATCTTCTATCTACACTATAATAAATCTCTAGAAAATGATGTCTGTACATCCAAGATTTCTAAAAAAAAAATTTGTGGAATTGACGTTTGGAATATCGTAGAATCCATCGGCACCACTTTTTTCTGTTTGTCTGTTTGTCTGTGTGATATCGATAATCTCGGAAACTAACAAATGGCTTTATATGAGACTTTCACAGATGGATAGCCTGTAATCCAGAAGGGAATCTAGAACTTATTTCATTAAAAGCGCGTGAGAAACAAAAAAGATATAGTTGTTTAAGCTATAATTAAGCTACTTTTAAGGATTTTTTTTTTTTTGAAAAACGAAGGAAAATGCACTTAGTTTCCAAACAAATATCAAAGAATGCCTTTGCAAAGTTTTTTTTCAATTTCATATAAACTAAAAATCAAATTCATGAATAGATACAGTGGCGTACCAAAAAAAAATTATTTTACGCTCCCATATTACGATAATCGGTTAAAATGAGGTTACCTAAAACCTCTAAATATGCTTACAATATGGGCATCAAACAATAGAGGAAGGTCACAGGTTTCATTTTAATTTTGTGATATTTCAATAAATTAATCGATAACTGAGTTATCGGTCAAAATGTATTTGCTCCAAAATCTTTAAATTGAACTACAATATGAAATACTTTTAACTAAGATTTTAAACCTTTTACACGCGTTAATCAGGGACTCACCTTTTGGTGCAATTCGGTTTATCTATTCGCTGGCAGGTGGCGCAAAGTTTTCGTGTGTACTGCGATGCTTTGGTAGTTGTGCGATTGGTTGTCGTACACATACACTAAATAAAATTAAAAAAAAAAATAAGGGCCACTTTAATATAAATACGCATCCCGAACAACGTCGGGTACCCTGCTAGTACTACAATAAATCTCTAGAAAATCGTGTCTGTACTTCCAAGATTTCTAAAAAATGAGTGTACTTGACGTTTGGAATATCGTAGAATCCATCGGCACCACTTTTTTCTGTTTGTCGGTTTGTCTGTATGATATCGATAATCTGGCAAACTAACGAATGGATTTTTATAAAACTTTCACAGATGGATAGCCTGTAATCCAGAAGGGAATCTAGAACTTATTTCATTAAAATCGCGGGAGAAACAAAAAAGATATAGTTGTTTAAGCTATAATTAAGCTACTTTTAAGGATTTTTTTTTTGAAAAACGAAGGAAAATGCACTTAGTTTCCAAACAAATATCAAAGAATGCCTTTGCAAAGTTTTTTTTCAATTTCATATAAATTAAAAATCAAATTCATGAATAGATACAGTGGCCTACCAAAAAAAAAAATTATTTCACATTGCCATATTACGATAATCGGTTAAAATGAGGTTACCTAAAACCTCTAAGTATGCGTACAATATGGGCATCAAACAATAGAGGAAGATCACAGGTTTCATTTGAATTTTGTGATATTTAGATAAATTAATCGATAACTGAGTTATCGGTCAAAATGTATTTGCTCCAAAATCTATAAATTTACCTACAATCTATTTATCTATCTATCTATCTTCTATCTATCTATACTATAATAAATCTCTAGAAAATCGTGTCTGTACATCCCAGATTTCTAAAAAAAAATGAGTGTACTTGACGTTTGGAATGTCGTAGAATCCATCGGCACCACTTTTTTCTGTTTGTCTGTGTGTCCGTATGATATCGATAATCTCGGAAACTAACAAATGGATTCATATGAGACTTTCAAAGATGAATAGCCCGTAATCCAGAAGGGAATCTAGAATTTATTTCATTAAAATCGCATGAGAAACAAAAAAGATATAGTTGTTTAAGCTATAATTAAGCTACTTTTAAGGATTTTTTTTTTGAAAAAAGAAGGAAAATGCACTTAGTTTCCAAATAAATATCAAAGAATGCCTTTGCAAAGTTTTTTTTCCATTTCATATAAACTAAAAATCAAATTCATGAATAGATACAGTGGCGTACCAAAAAAAAAATTATTTTACGCTCCCATATTACGATAATCGGTTAAAATGAGGTTACCTAAAACCTCTAAATATGCTTACAATATGGGCATCAAACATTAGAGGAAGGTCACAGGTTTCATTTGAATTTTGTGATATTTCGATAAATTAATCGATAACTGAGTTATAGGGCAAAATGTATCTGCTCCAAAATCTATAACTTTACCTACAATCTATCTATCTATCTATCTTCTATCTATCTATCTATCTATACTATAATACATCTCTAGAAAATCGTGTCTGTACATCCAAGATTACTAAAAAAATGGGTGTACTTGACGTTTGGAATGTCGTAGAATCCATCGGCACCACTTTTTCTGTTTGTCTGTTTGTCTGTATGATATCGATAATCTCGGAAACTAACGAATGGATTTTTATAAAACTTTCACAGATGGATAGCCTGTAATCCAGAAGGGAATCTAGAACTTATTTCATTAAAATCGCGTGAGAAACAAAAAAGATATAGTTGTTTAAGCTATAATTAAGCTACTTTTAAGGATTTTTTTTTTGAAAAACGAAGGAAAATGCACTTAGTTTCCAAACAAATATCAAAGAATGCCTTTGCAAAGTTTTTTTTCAATTTCATATAAATTAAAAATCAAATTCATGAATAGATACAGTGGCCTACCAAAAAAAAAAATTATTTCACATTGCCATATTACGATAATCGGTTAAAATGAGGTTACCTAAAACCTCTAAGTATGCGTACAATATGGGCATCAAACAATAGAGGAAGATCACAGGTTTCATTTGAATTTTGTGATATTTAGATAAATTAATCGATAACTGAGTTATCGGTCAAAATGTATTTGCTCCAAAATCTATAAATTTACCTACAATCTATTTATCTATCTATCTATCTTCTATCTATCTATACTATAATAAATCTCTAGAAAATCGTGTCTGTACATCCCAGATTTCTAAAAAAAAATGAGTGTACTTGACGTTTGGAATGTCGTAGAATCCATCGGCACCACTTTTTTCTGTTTGTCTGTGTGTCCGTATGATATCGATAATCTCGGAAACTAACAAATGGATTCATATGAGACTTTCAAAGGTGAATAGCCCGTAATCCAGAAGGGAATCTAGAATTTATTTCATTAAAATCGCATGAGAAACAAAAAAGATATAGTTGTTTAAGCTATAATTAAGCTACTTTTAAGGATTTTTTTTTTGAAAAAAGAAGGAAAATGCACTTAGTTTCCAAATAAATATCAAAGAATGCCTTTGCAAAGTTTTTTTTCCATTTCATATAAACTAAAAATCAAATTCATGAATAGATACAGTGGCGTACCAAAAAAAAAATTATTTTACGCTCCCATATTACGATAATCGGTTAAAATGAGGTTACCTAAAACCTCTAAATATGCTTACAATATGGGCATCAAACATTAGAGGAAGGTCACAGGTTTCATTTGAATTTTGTGATATTTCGATAAATTAATCGATAACTGAGTTATAGGGCAAAATGTATCTGCTCCAAAATCTATAACTTTACCTACAATCTATCTATCTATCTATCTTCTATCTATCTATCTATCTATACTATAATACATCTCTAGAAAATCGTGTCTGTACATCCAAGATTACTAAAAAAATGGGTGTACTTGACGTTTGGAATGTCGTAGAATCCATCGGCACCACTTTTTCTGTTTGTCTGTTTGTCTGTATGATATCGATAATCTCGGAAACTAACGAATGGATTTTTATGAGAATTTCACAGATGGATAGCCTGTAATCCAGAAGGGAATCTAGAACTTATTTCGTTAAAATCGCGTGAGAAACAAAAAAGATATAGTTGTTTAAGCTATAATTAAGCTACTTTTAAGGATTTTTTTTTTGAAAAACGAAGGAAAATGCACTTTGTTTCCAAACAAATATCAAAGAATGCCTTTGCAAAGTTTTTTTTCAATTTCATATAAATTAAAAATCAATTTCATGGATAGATACAGAGGCGTAACAAAAAAAATTATTTTACGCTCCCATTTTACGATAATCTGTTAAAATTAGGTTACCTAAAACCTCTAAATATGCGTACAATATGGGCATCAAACAATAGAGGAATATCACAGGTTTCATTTAAATTTTGTGATATTTCGATAAATTAATCGATAACTGAGTTATCGGTCAAAATGTATTTGCTCCAAAATCTATAAATTTACATAAAATCTATCTATCTATCTATCTTCTATCTATCTATCTATACTATAATA
This sequence comes from Eurosta solidaginis, assembly GCF_040869045.1. NCBI lineage: Eukaryota > Metazoa > Arthropoda > Insecta > Diptera > Tephritidae > Eurosta > Eurosta solidaginis. The sequence goes on from NC_090319.1 coordinate 149,252,118, forward strand.
AATCTCTAGAAAATCGTGTCTGTACATCCAAGATTTCTAAAAAAAAAATGAGTGTACTTGACGTTTGGAATGTCGTAGAATCCATCGGCACCACTTTATTCTGTTTGTCTGTTTGTCGGTTTGTCTGTTTGTCTGCATGATATCGATAATCTCGGAAACTAACGAATGGATGTTTATGAGACTTTCACAGATAGATAGCGTATAATCCAGAAGGGAATCTAGAACTTATTTCATTAAAATCGCGTGAGAAACAAAAAAGATATAGTTGTTTAAGCTATAATTAAGCTACTTTTAAGGATTTTTTTTTTTTGAAAGACGAAGGAAATCTATCTTCTTCTATCTATACTATAATAATAATAATAATAATAATAATAATAATAATAAAAATAATAATACTATAATAAATCTCTAGAAAATCGTGTCTGTACATCCAAGATTTAAAAAAAAAAATGAGTGTACTTGACGTTTGGAATGTCGTAGAATCAATCCATTGGCACCACTTTTTTCTGTTTGTTTGTTTGTCTGTATGATATCGACAATCTCGGAAACTAACAAATGGATTTATATGAGACTTTCACAGATGAGTATCCTGTAATCCAGAATGGAATCTATAACTTATTTCATTAAAATCGCGTGAGAAACAAAAAAGATATAGTTGTTTAAGCTATAATTAAGCTATTTTTAAGGATTTTTTTTTTGAAAAAACGAAGGAAATCTATCTTCTATCTACACTATAATAAATCTCTAGAAAGTCGTGTCTGTACATCCAAGATTTCTAAAAAAAAAAATGAGTGTACTTGACGTTTGGAATATCGTAGAATCCATCGGCACCACTTTTTTCTGTTTGTCTGTTTGTCCTTTTGTCTGTTTGTCTGTTTGTCTGTATGTTATCGATAATCTCGGAAACTAACAAATGGATTTATATGAGACTTTCACAGATAGATAGCGTATAATCCAGAAGGGAATCTAGAACTTATTTCATTAAAATCGCGTGAGAAACAAAAAAGATATAGTTGTTTAAGCTATAATTAAGCTACTTTTAAGGATTTTTTTTTTGAAAGACGAAGGAAATCTATCTTCTTCTATCTATACTATAATAATAATAATAATAATAATAATAATAATAATAATAATAAAAATAATAATACTATAATAAATCTCTAGAAAATCGTGTCTGTACATCCAAGATTTAAAAAAAAAAATGAGTGTACTTGACGTTTGGAATGTCGTAGAATCAATCCATTGGCACCACTTTTTTCTGTTTGTTTGTTTGTCTGTATGATATCGACAATCTCGGAAATTAACAAATGGATTTATATGAGACTTTCACAGATGAGTATCCTGTAATCCAGAATGGAATCTATAACTTATTTCATTAAAATCGCGTGAGAAACAAAAAAGATATAGTTGTTTAAGCTATAATTAAGCTACTTTTAAGGATTTTTTTTTTTTTTTTGTGAAAAACGAAGGAAAATACACTTAGTTTCCAAACAAATATCAAAGAATGCCTTTGCAAAGTTTTTTTCAGCTTCATATAAATTAAAATTCAAATTCATGAATAGATACAGTGGCGTACCAAAAAAAATTATTTCACGCTGCCATATTACGATAATCGGTTAAAATAAGGTTACCTAAAACCTCTAAATATGCATACAATATGGGCATCAAACAATAGAGGAAGGTCACAAGTTTCATTTGAATTTTGTGATATTTCGATAAATTAATCGATAACTGAGTTATCGGTCAAAATGTATTTGCTCAAAATCTTTAAATTTACCTACAATATGAAATACTTTTAGCTAAGATTTTAAACATTTTACACGTGTTAATCAGGGACTAAAACCTTTTGGTGCAATTCGGTTTATCTATTCGCTGACAGGTGGCGCAAAGTTTTCGTATGTACTGCGATGCTTTGGTAGTTGCGCGATTGGTTGTCGTACACATACATTAATTAAAATTAAAAAAAAATAAGGGCCACTTTAATTTAAATACGCATCCCGAACAACGTCGGGTACCCTGCTAGTACTATAATAAATCTCTAGAAAATCGCGTCTGTACTTCCAAGATTTCTAAAAAAAAAAATGAGTGTACTTGACGTCTGGAATGTCGTAGAATCCATCGGTACCGCTTTTTTCTGTTTGTGTGTATGATATCGATAATCTCGGAAACTAACGAATGCATTTTTATGAGAATGTCACAGATAGATAGCCTGTAATCCAGAAGGGAATCTAGAACTTATTTCGTTAAAATCGCGTCAGAAACAAAAAAGATATAGTTGTTTAAGCTATAATTAAGCTACTTTTAAGGATTTTTTTTTTGAAAAACGAAGGATCAAAGAATGCCTTTGCAAAGTTTTTTTCAATTTCATATAAATTAAAAATCATATTCATGAATAGATACAGTGGCGTACCAAAAAAAAAAATTATTTTACGCTCCCATATTACGATAATCGGTTAAAATGAGGTTACCTAAAACCTCTAAGTATGCGTACAGTATGGGCATCAAACAATAGAGGAAGATCACAGGTTTCATTTGAATTTTGTGATATTTCGATAAATTAATCGAAAACTGAGTTATCGGTCAAAATGTATTTGCTCCAAAATCTATAAATTTACCTACAATCTATCTATCTATCTATCTTCTATCTGTCTATCTATACTATAATAAATCTCAAGAAAATCGTGTCTGTACATCCAAGAGTTCTATAAAAAAAATGAGTGTACTTGACGTTTGGAATGTCGTATAATCCATCGGCACCACTTTTTTCTGTTTGTCTGTTTGTCGGTTTGTCTGTTTGTCTGTATGATATCGACAATCTCGGAAACTAACAAATGGATTTATATGAGACTTTCACAGATGAGTATCCTGTAATCCAGAATGGAATCTATAACTTATTTCATTAAAATCGCGTGAGAAACAAAAAAGATATAGTTGTTTAAGCTATAATTAAGCTACTTTTAAGAATTTTTTTTTGAAAAACGAAGGAAAATGCACTTAATTTCCAAACAAATATCAAAGAACGCCTTTGCAAAGTTTTTTTTCAATTTCATATAAATTAAAAATCAAATTCATGAATAGATACAGTGACGTACCAAAAAAAAATTATTTTACGCTCCCATATTACGATAATCGGTTAAAATGAGGTTACCTAAAACCTCTAAATATGCGTACAATATGGGCATCAAACAATAGAGGAAGATCACAGGTTTCATTTGAATTCTGTGATATTTCGATAAATTTATCGATAACTGAGTTATCGGTCAAAATGTATTTGCTCCAAAATCTATAAATTTACCTACAATCTATCTATCTATCTATCTATCTTCTACCTATCTATCTATCTATACTATAATAAATCTCTAGAAAATCGTGTCTGTACATCCAATATTTAAAAAAAAAAATGAGTGTACTTGACGCTTGGAATGTCGTAAAATCCATCGGCACCACTTTTTTCTCTTTGTCTGTTTGTCGGTTTGTCTGTATGATATCGATAATCTCGGAAACTAACGGATGGATTTTTATGAGACTTTCACAAATGGATAGCCTGTAATCCAGAAGGGAATCTAGAACTTATTTCATTAAAAGCGCGTGAGAAACAAAAAAGACATAGTTGTTTAAGCTATAATTAAGCTACTTTTAAGGATTTTTTTTTTTTTGAAAAACGAAGGAAATCTATCTTCTATCTACATTATTATAAATCTCTAGAAAATCGTGTCTGTACATCCAAGATTTCTAAAAAAAATGAGTGTACTTGACGTTTGGAATATCGTAGAATGCATCGGCACCACTTTTTTCTGTTTTTCGGTTTGTCTGTATGATATCGATAATCCCGGAAACTAACGAATGGATTTTTATGAGACTTTCGCAGATGGATAGCTTGTAATCCAGAAGGGAATCTAGAACTTATTTCATTAAAATCGCTTGAGAATCAAAAAAGATATAGTTGTTTAAGCTATAATTAAGCTACATTTAAGGATTTTTTTTTTTTTGAAAAACGAAGGAAATCTATCTTCTATCTACACTATAATAAATCTCTAGAAAATGATGTCTGTACATCCAAGATTTCTAAAAAAAAAATGAGTGTACTTGACGTTTGGAATATCGTAGAATCCATCGGCACCACTTTTTTCTGTTTGTCTGTTTGTCTGTATGATATCGATAATCTCGGAAACTAACAAATGGCTTTATATGAGACTTTCACAGATGGATAGCCTGTAATCCAGAAGGGAATCTAGTAATTATTTCGTTAAAATCGCGTGAGAAACAAAAAAGATATAGTTGTTTAAGCTATAATTAAGCTACTTTTAAGGATTTTTTTTTAGAAAAACGAAGGAAATCTATCTTCTATCTACACTATAATAAATCTCTAGAAAATGATGTCTGTACATCCAAGATTTTAAAAAAAAAATGAGTGTACTTGACGTTTGGAGTATCGTAGAATCCATCGGCACCACTTTTTCTGTTTGTCTGTATGATATCGATAATCTCGGAAACTAACGAATGGATTTTTATGAGAATTTCACAGATGGATAGCCTGTAATCCAGAAGGGAATCTAGAACTTATTTCGTTAAAAGCGCGTGAGAAACAAAAAAGATATAGTTGTTTAAGCTATAATTAAGCTACTTTTAAGGATTTTTTTTTTGAAAAACGAAGGAAAATGCACTTTGTTTCCAAACAAATATCAAAGAATGCCTTTGCAAAGTTTTTTTTTCAATTTCATATAAATTAAAAATCAAATTCATGAATAGATACAGTGGCGTAACAAAAAAAAATTATTTTACGCTCCCATTTTACGATAATCTGTTAAAATTAGGTTACCTAAAACCTCTAAATATGCGTACAGTATGGGCATCAAACAATAGAGGAATATCACAGGTTTCATTTAAATTTTGTGATATTTCGATAAACTAAACGATAACTGAGTTATCGGTCAAAATGTATTTGCTCCAAAATCTATAAATTTACCTAAAATCTATCTATCTATCTATCTTCTATCTATCTATCTATACTATAATAAATCTCTAGAAAATCGTGTCTGTACATCCAAGATTTCTAAAAAAAAAATGAGTGTACTTGACGTTTGGAATGTCGTAGAATCCATCGGCACCACTTTATTCTGTTTGTCTGTTTGTCTGTTTGTCTGCATGATATCGATAATTTCGGAAACTAAAGAATGGATGTTTATGAGACTTTCAGTGATGGATAGCCTGTAATCCCGAAGGTAATCTAGAACTTATTTCATTAAAATCGTGTGAGAAACAAAAAAGGTATAGTTGTTTAAGCTATAATTAAACTATTTTTAAGGATTTTTTTTTTGAAAAAACGAAGGAAATCTATCTTCTATCTACACTATAATAAATCTCTAGAAAATCGTGTCTGTACATCCAAGATTTCTAAAAAAAAATGAGTGTACTTGACGTTTGGAATATCGTAGAATCCATCGGCACCACTTTTTTCTGTTTGTCTGTTTGTCCTTTTGTCTGTTTGTCTGTATGTTATCGATAATCTCGGAAACTAACAAATGGATTTATATGAGACTTTCACAGATGGATAGCGTGTAATCCAGAAGGGAATCTAGAACTTATTTCATTAAAATCGCGTGAGAAACAAAAAAGATATAAGCTATAATTAAGCTACTTTTAAGGATTTTTTTTTTGAAAGACGAAGGAAATCTATCTTCTTTTATCTATACTATAATAATAATAATAATAATAATAATAATAATACTATAATAAATCTCTAGAAAATCGTGTCTGTACATCCAAGATTTAAAAAAAAAAAATGAGTGTACTTGACGTTTGGAATGTCGTAGAATCAATCCATTGGCACCACTTTTTTCTGTTTGTTTGTTTGTCTGTTTGTCTGTATGATATCGACAATCTCGGAAACTAACAAATGGATTTATATGAGACTTTCACAGATGAGTATCCTGTAATCCAGAATGGAATCTATAACTTATTTCATTAAAATCGCGTGAGAAACAAAAAAGATATAGTTGTTTAAGTTATAATTAAGCTACCTTTAAGGATTTTTTTTTTTGTGAAAAACGAAGGAAAATACACTTAGTTTCCAAACAAATATCAAAGAATGCCTTTGCAAAGTTTTTTTCAGCTTCATATAAATTAAAATTCAAATTCATGAATAGATACAGTGGCATACCAAAAAAAATTATTTCACGCTGCCATATTACGATAATCGGTTAAAATGAGGTTACCTAAAACCTCTAAATATGCATACAATATGGGCATCAAACAATAGAGGAAGGTCACAAGTTTCATTTGAATTTTGTGATATTTCGATAAATTAATCGATAACTGAGTTATCGGTCAAAATGTATTTGCTCAAAATCTTTAAATTTACCTACAATATGATATACTTTTAGCTAAGATTTTAAACATTTTACACGTGTTAATCAGGGACTCAAACCTTTTGGTGCAATTCGGTTTATCTATTCGCTGACAGGTGGCACAAAGTTTTCGTATGTACTGCGATGCTTTGGTAGTTGCGCGATTGGTTGTCGTACACATACATTAATTAAAATTTAAAAAAAAATAAGGGCCACTTTAATTTAAATACGCATCCCGAACAACGTCGGGTACCCTGCTAGTACTATAATAAATCTCTAGAAAATCGTGTCTGTACTTCCAAGATTTCTAAAAAAAAAATGAGTGTACTTGACATCTGGAATTTCGTAGAATCCATCGGTACCACTTTTTTCTGTTTGTCTGTATGATAATCTCGGAAACTAACGAATGGATTTTTATGAGAATGTCACAGATGGATAGCCTGTAATCCAGAAGGGAGTCTAGAACTTATTTCGGTAAAATCGCGTCAGAAACAAAAAAGATATAGTTGTTTAAGCTATAATTAAGCTACTTTTAAGGATTTTTTTTTTGAAAAACGAAGGAAAATGCACTTAGTTTCCAAACAAATATCAAAGAATGCCTTTGCAAAGTTTTTTTTCAATTTCATATAAATTAAAAATCAAATTCATGAATAGATACAGTGGCGTACCAAAAAAAAATTATTTTACGCTCCCATATTACGATAATCGGTTAAAATGAGGTTACCTAAAACCTCTAAGTATGCGTACAGTATGGGCATCAAACAATAGAGGAAGATCACAGGTTTCATTTGAATTTTGTGATATTTCGATAAATTAATCGATAACTGAGTTATCGGTCAAAATGTATTTGCTCCAAAATCTATAAATTTGCCTACAATCTATCTATCTATCTATCTTCTATCTGTCTATCTATACTATAATAAATCTCAAGAAAATCGTGTCTGTACATCCAAGATTTCTAAAAAAAAATGAGTGTACTTGACGTTTGGAATGTCGTAGAATCCATCGGCACCACTTTTTTCTGTTTGTCTGTTTGTCGGTTTGTCTGTTTGTCTGTATGATATCGATAATCTCGAAGACTAATGGAATGGATTTTTATGAGACTTTCAGAGATGGATAGCCTGTAATCCAGAAGGGAATCTAGAACTTATTTCATTAAAATCGCGTGAGAAACAAAAATGATATAGTTGTTTAAGCTATAATTAAGCTACTTTTAAGGATTTTTTTTTGAAAAACGAAGGAAAATGCACTTAATTTCCAAACAAATATCAAATAACGCCTTTGCAAAGTTTTTTTTCAATTTCATATAAATTAAAAATCAAATTCATGAATAGATACAGTGACGTACCAAAAAAAATTATTTTACGCTCCCATATTACGATAATCGGTTAAAATGAGGTTACCTAAAACCTCTAAATATGCGTACAATATGGGCATCAAACAATAGAGGAAGATCACAGGTTTCATTTGAATTCTGTGATATTTCGATAAATTTATCGATAACTGAGTTATCGGTCAAAATGTATTTGCTCCAAAATCTATAAATTTACCTACAATCTATCTATCTATCTTCTATCTATCTTCTATCTATCTATACTATAATAAATCTCTAGAAAATCGTGTCTGTACATCCAAGATTTCTAAAAAAAAATGAGTGTACTTGACGTTTGGAATATCGTAGAATACATCGGCACCACTTTTTTCTGTTTGTCTGTTTGTCGGTTTGTCTGTATGATATCGATAATCCCGGAAACTAACGAATGGATTTTTATGAGACTTTCGCAGATGGATAGCCTGTAATCCAGAAGGGAATCTAGAACTTATTTCATTAAAATCGCTTGAGAATCAAAAAAGATATAGTTGTTTAAGCTATAATTAAGCTACTTTTAAGGATTTTTTTTTTGAAAAACGAAGGAAATCTATCTTCTATCTACACTATAATAAATCTCTAGAAAATGATGTCTGTACATCCAAGATTTCTAAAAAAAAAATTTGTGTACTTGACGTTTGGAATATCGTAGAATCCATCGGCACCACTTTTTTCTGTTTGTCTGTTTGTCTGTGTGATATCGATAATCTCGGAAACTAACAAATGGCTTTATATGAGACTTTCACAGATGGATAGCCTGTAATCCAGAAGGGAATCTAGAACTTACTTCATTAAAATCGCGTGAGAAACAAAAAAGATATAGTTGTTTAAGCTATAATTAAGCTACTTTTAAGGATTTTTTTTTTGAAAAACGAAGGAAAATGCACTTAGTTTCCAAACAAATATCAAAGAATGCCTTTGCAAAGTTTTTTTTCAATTTCATATAAACTAAAAATCAAATTCATGAATAGATACAGTGGCGTACCAAAAAAAAATTATTTTACGCTCCCATATTACGATAATCGGTTAAAATGAGGTTACCTAAAACCTCTAAATATGCTTACAATATGGGCATCAAACAATAGAGGAAGGTCACAGGTTTCATTTTAATTTTGTGATATTTCAATAAATTAATCGATAACTGAGTTATCGGTCAAAATGTATTTGCTCCAAAATCTTTAAATTGAACTACAATATGAAATACTTTTAACTAAGATTTTAAACCTTTTACACGCGTTAATCAGGTACTCACCTTTTGGTGCAATTCGGTTTATCTATTCGCTGGCAGGTGGCGCAAAGTTTTCGTGTGTACTGCGATGCTTTGGTAGTTGTGCGATTGGTTGTCGTACACATACACTAAATAAAATAAAAAAAAAAATAAGGGCCACTTTAATATAAATACGCATCCCGAACAACGTCGGGTACCCTGCTAGTACTACAATAAATCTCTAGAAAATCGTGTCTGTACTTCCAAGATTTCTAAAAAAATGAGTGTACTTGACGTTTGGAATATCGTAGAATCCATCGGCACCACTTTTTTCTGTTTGTCGGTTTGTCTGTATGATATCGATAATCTGGCAAACTAACGAATGGATTTTTATAAAACTTTCACAGATGGATAGCCTGTAATCCAGAAGGGAATCTAGAACTTATTTCATTAAAATCGCGTGAGAAACAAAAAAGATATAGTTGTTTAAGCTATAATTAAGCTACTTTTAAGGTTTTTTTTTTTGAAAAACGAAGGAAAATGCACTTAGTTTCCAAACAAATATCAAAGAATGCCTTTGCAAAGTTTTTTTTCAATTTCATATAAATTAAAAATCAAATTCATGAATAGATACAGTGGCCTACCAAAAAAAAAATTATTTCACATTGCCATATTACGATAATCGGTTAAAATGAGGTTACCTAAAACCTCTAAATATGCGTACAATATGGGCATCAAACAATAGAGGAAGATCACAGGTTTCATTTGAATTTTGTGATATTTAGATAAATTAATCGATAACTGAGTTATCGGTCAAAATGTATTTGCTCCAAAATCTATAAATTTACCTACAATCTATTTATCTATCTATCTATCTTCTATCTATCTATACTATAATAAATCTCTAGAAAATCGTGTCTGTACATCCAAGATTTCTAAAAAAAAATAAGTGTACTTGACGTTTGGAATGTCGTAGAATCCATCGGCACCACTTTTTTCTGTTTGTCTGTATGATATCTATAATCTCGGAAACTAACGGATGGATTTTTATGAGACTTCGACAGATGGATAGCCTGTAATCCAGAAGGGAATCTAGAACTTATTTCATTAAAATCGCGTGAGAAACAAAAAAGATATAGTTGTTTAAGCTATAATTAAGCTACTTTTAAGGATTTTTTTTTTTGAAAAACGAAGGAAAATACACTTAGTTTCCAAACAAATATCAAAGGATGCCTTTGCAAAGTTTTTTTTCAATTCATATAAATTAAAAATCAAATTCATGAATAGATACAGTGGCGTATCAAAAAAAAATTATTTTACGCTCCCATATTACGATAATCGGTTAAAATGGGGTTACGTAAAACCTCTAAATATGCGTACAATATGGGCATCAAACAATAGAGGAAGATCACAGGTTTCATTTGAATTTTCTGATATTTCGATAAATTAATCGATAACTGAGTTATCGGTCCAAATGTATTTGCTCCGAAATCTATAAATTTACCTACAATCTATCTATCTATCTATCTTCTATTTATCTATCTATCTATACTATAATAAATCTCTAGAAAATCGTGTCTGTACATCCAAGATTTCTTAAAAAAAAAAATGAGTATACTTGACGTTTGGAATGTCGTAGAATCCCTCGGCACCACTTTTTTCTGTTTGTCGGTTTGTCTGTATGATACCGATAATATCGAAAACTAACGAATGGATTTTTATGAGACTTTCAGAGATGGATACCTTGTAATCCAGAAGGGAATCTAGAACTTATTTCATTAAAATCGCGTGAGAAACAAAAATGATATAGTTGTTTTAGCTATAATTAAGCTACTTTTAAGGATTTTTTTTTTTGAAAATACGAAGGAAAATGCACTTAGTTTCCAAACAAATATCAAAGAATGCCTTTGCAAATTTTTTTTTCATTTTCATATAAATTAAAAATTAAATTCATGAATAAATACAGTGGCGTACCAAAAAAAAAAATTATTTTACGCTCCCATATTACGATAATCGGTTAAAATGAGGTTACCTAAAACCTCTAAATATGCCTACAATATGGGCATCAAACAATAGAGGAAGATCACAGGTTTCATTTGAATTCTGTGATATTTCGATAAATTAATAGGTAACTGAGTTATCGGTCAAAATGTATTTGATCCAAAATCTATAAATTTACCTACAATCTATCTATCTATATATCTATCTTCTATCTATCTATCTATCTTCTATCTATCTATCTATCTATACTATAATAAATCTCTAGAAAATCGTGTCTGTACATCCAAGAATTCTAAAAAAAGAATGAGTGTACTTGACGCTTGGAATGTCGTAGAATCCATCGGCACCATTTTTTTCTGTTTGTCTGTTTGTCGGTTTGTCTGTTTGTCTGTATGATATCGATAATCTCGGAAACTAGCGAATGGATTTTTATGAGACTTTCACAAATGGATAGCCTGTAATCCAGAAGGGAATCTAGAACTTATTTCCTGAAAATCCCGTGAGAAACAAAAAAGATATAGTTGTTTAAGCTATAATTAAGCTACTTTTAAGGATTTTTTTTTTTTAAAAACGAAGGAAAATGCACTTAGTTTCCAAACAAATATCAAAGAATGCCTTTGCAAATTTTTTTTTCATTTTCATATAAATTAAAAATTAAATTCATGAATAAATACAGTGGCGTACCAAAAAAAATTATTTTACGCTCCCATATTACGATAATCGGTTAAAATTAGGTAACCTAAAACTTCTAAATATGTGTACAATATGGGCATCAAACAATAGAGGAAGATCACAGGTTTCATTTGAATTTTGTGATATTTCGATAAATTAATCGATAACTGAGTTATCGGTCAAAATGTGTTTGCTCCAAAATTTATAAATTTTCCTACAATCTATCTATCTATCTATACTATAATAAATCTTTAGAAAATCGTGTCTGTACATCCAAGATTTCTAAAAAAAAAATGAGTGTACTTGACGTTTGGAATGTCGTTGACTCCATCGGCACCACTTTTTTCTGTTTGTCTGTATGATATCGATAATCTCGGAAACTAACAAATGGATTTTTATGAGACTTTCACAGATGGATAGCCTGTAATCTAGAAGGGAATCTAGAACTTATTTCATTAAAATCGCGTGAGAAACAAAAAAGATATAGGTGTTTAAGCTATAATTAAGCTACTTTTAAGAATTTTTTTTTTTTTGAAAAACGAAGGAAAATACACTTAGTTTCCAAACAAATATCAAAGAATGACTTTGCAAAGTTTTTTTCAGCTTCATATAAATTAAAATTCAAATTCATGAATAGATACAGTGGCGTACCAAAAAAAATTATTTCGCGCTGCCATATTACGATATTCGGTTAAAATGAGGTTACCTAAAACCTCTAAATATGCATACAATATGGCCATCAAACAATAGAGGAAGGTCACATGTTTCATATGAATTTTTTCATATTTCGATAAATTAATCGATAACTAAGTTATCGCTGAAAATGTATTTGCTCCAAAATCTTTAAATTTACCTACAATATGAAATACTTTTAGCTAAGATTTTAAACATTTTACACGCGTTAATCAGGGACTGAAACCTTTTGGTGCAATTCGGTTTATCTATTCGCTGACAGGTGGCGCAAAGTTTTCGTGTGTACTGCGATGCTTTGGTAGTTGTGCGATTGGTTGTCGTACACATACACTAAATAAAATTTAAAAAAAAAATAAGGGCCACTTTAATTTAAATACGCATCCCGAACAACGTCGGGTACCCTGCTAGTACTATAATAAATCTCTAGAAAATCGAGTCTGTACTTCCAAGATTTCTAAAAAAAAAAATGAGTGTACTTGACCTTTGGAATGTCGTAGAATCCATCGGCACCACTTTTTTTTTTTTGTCTGTTTGTCTGTATGATATCGATAATCTCGGAAACTAAGAAATGGATTTTTATATGACTTTCACGGATGAATAGCCTGTAATCCAGAAAGGAATCTAGAACTTATTTCGTTAAAATCGCGTGAGAAACAAAAAAGATATAGTTGTTTAAGCTATAATTAAGCTACTTTTAAGGATTTTTTTTTGAAAAACGAAGGAAAATGTACTTAGTTTCCAAACAAATATCAAAGAATGCCTTTGCAAAGTTTTTTTCAATTTCTTATAAACTAAAAATCAAATTCATGAATAGATACAGTGGCGTACCAAAAAAAAATTATTTTACGCTCCCATATTACGATAATCGATTAAAATGGGGTTACCTAAAAATATGCGTACAATATGGGCATCAAACAATAGAGGAAGATCACAGGTTTCATTTGAATTTTGTGATATTTCGATAAATTAATCGATAACTGAGTTATCGGTCAAAATGTATTTGCTCCAAAATCTATAAATTTACCTACAATCTATCTATCTATCTATCTTCTATCTATCTATCTATCTATACTATAATAAATCTCTAGAAAATCGTGTCTGTATATCCAAGATTTCTAAAAAAAAAAAATGAGTGTACTTGACGTTTAGAATGTCGTAGAATCCCTCGGCACCACTTTTTTCTGTTTGTCGGTTTGTCTGTATGATATCGATAATCTCGGAAACTAACGAATAGATTCTTATGAGACTTTTACAGATGGATAGCATGTAATCCATAAGGGAATTTAGAGCTTACTTCATTAAAATCGCGTGAGAAACAAAAAAGATATAGTTGTTTAAGCTATAATTAAGCTACTTTTAAGGATTTTTTTTTGAAAAACGAAGGAAAATGCACTTAGTTTCCAAAAAATATCAAAGAATGCCTTTGCAAAGTTTTTTTTCAATTTCATATAAATTAAAAATCAAATTCATAAATAGATACAGTGGCGTACCAAAAAAAAATTATTTCACGCTGCCATATTACGATAATCGGTTAAAATGAGGTTACCTAAAACCTCTAAATATGCGTACAATATGGACATCAAATAATAGAGGAAGATCACAGGTTTCATTTGAATTTTGTGATATTTAGATAAATTAATCGATAACTGAGTTATCGGTCAAAATGTATTTGCTCCAAAATCTATAAATTTACCTACAGTCTATCTATCTATCTATCTATCTTCTATCTATCTATCTATACTATAATAAATCTCTAGAAAATCGTGTCTGTACATCCAAGATTTCTAAAAAAAAATGAGTGTACTTGAAGTTTGGAATGTCGTAGAATCCATCGGCACCACTTTTTTCTGTTTGTCTGTTTGTCTGTATGATATCGATAATCTCGGAAACTAACGAATGGATTTTTATCAGACTTTCACAGGTGGATAGCCTGTATCCAGAAGGGAATCTAGAACTTATTTCATTAAAATCGCGTGAGAAACAAAAAAGATATAGTTGTTTAAGCTATAATTAAGCTACTTCTAAGGATTTTTTTTTTGAAAAACGAAGGAAAATGCACTTAGTTTCCAAAGAAATATCAAAGAATGCCTTTGCAAATTTTTTTTTTCAATTTCATATAAATTAAAAATCAAATTCATGAATAGATACAGTGGAGTACCAAAAAAAATTATTTTACGCTCCCATATTACGATAATCGGTTAAAATGAGGTTACATAAAACCTCTAAATATGCGTACAATATGGGCATCAAACAATAGAGGCAAATCACAGGTTTCATTTGAATTTTGTGATATTTCGATAAATTAATCGATAACTGAGTTATCGGTCAAAATGTATTTACTCCAAAATCTATAAATTTACCTACAATCTATCTATCTATACTATAATAAATCTCTAGAAAATCGTGTCTGTACATCCAAGATTTCTAAAAAAAAAATGAGAATCCATCGGCACCACTTTTTTCTGTTTGTCTGTTTGTCTGTATGATATCGATAATCTCGGAAACTAACGAATGGATTTTTATGAGACTTTCACAGGTGGATAGCTTGTAATCCAGAAGGGAATCTAGAACTTATTTCATTAAAATCTCGTGAGAAACAAAAAAGATATAGTTGTTTAAGCTATAATTAAGCTACTTCTAAGGATTTTTTTTTTGAAAAACGAAGGAAAATGCACTTAGTTTCCAAACAAATATCAAAGATTGCCTTTGCAAATTTTTTTTTAAATTTCATATAAATTAAAAATCAAATTCATGAATAGATACAGTAGCGTACCAAAAAAAAATTATTTCACGCTGCCATATTACGATAATCGGTTAAAATGAGGTTACCTAAAACCTCTAAATATGCGTACAATATGGGCATCAAACAATGGAGGAAGATCACAGGTTTCATTTGAATTTTGTGATATTTAGATAAATTAATCGATAACTGAGCTATTGGTCAAAATGTGATTGCTCCAAAATCTATAACTTTACCTACAATCTATCCATCTATCTATCTATCTATCTTCTATCTATCTATCTATACTATAATAAATCTCTAGAAAATCGTGTCTGTACATCCAAGATTTCTAAAAAAAAATGAGTGTACTTGAAGTTTGGAATGTCGTAGAATCCATCGGCACCACATTTTTCTGTTTGTCTGTATGATATCGATAATCTCGGAAACTAACGAATGGATTTTTATGAGGCTTTCACAGATGGATAGCCTGTAATCCAGAAGGGAATCTAGAATTTATTTCATTAAAATCGCGTGAGAAACAAAAAAGATAACGAATGGATTTTTATGAGACTTCCACAGATGGATAGCCTGTAATCCAGAAGGGAATCTAGAACTTATTTCATTAAAATCGCTTGAGAAACAAAAAAGATAACGAATGGATTTTTATGAGACTTCCACAGATGGATAGCCTGTAATCCAGAAGGGAATCTAGAACTTATTTCATTAAAATCGCGTGAGAAACAAAAAAGATATAGTTGTTTAAGCTGTAATTAAGCTACTTTTAAGGATTTTTTTTTGAAAAACGAAGAAAAATGCACTTAGTTTCCAAACAAATATCAAAGAATGCCTTTGCAAAGTTTTTTTTCAATTTCATATAAATTAAAAATCAAATTCATGAATAGATACAGTGGCGTACCAAAAAAAAAAATTATTTTACGCTCCCATATTACGATAATCGGTTAAAATGAGGTTACCTAAAATCTCTAAATATGCGTACTATATGGACTTCAAACAATAGAGGAAGATCACAGGTTTCATTTGAATTTTGTGATATTTAGATAAATTAATCGATAACTAAGTTATCGGTCAAAATGAATTTGCTCCAAAATCTATAAATTTACCTACAATCTGTCTATCTATTTATCTATCTTCTATCTATATATCTATCTTCTATCTATCTATATATCTATACTATAATTAATCTCTAGAAAATTGTGTCTGTACATCCAAGGTTTCTAATAAAAAAATGAGTGTACTTGACGTTTGGAATGTCGTAGAATCCATCCGCACCAGTTTTTTCTGTTTGTCTGTTTGTCTGTATGATATCGATAATCTCGGAAACTAACGAATGGATTTTTATGAGACTTTCACAGATGGATAGCCTGTAATCCAGAAGGGAATCTAGAACTTATTTCATTAATATTGCGTGAGAAACAAAAAAGATATAGTTGTTTAAGCTATAATTAAGCTAATTTAAGGATTTTTTTTTTTGAAAAACGAAGGAAAATGCACTTAGCTTCCAAACAAATATCAAAGAATGCCTTTGCAAAGTTTTTTTTCAATTTCATATAAATTAAAAATCAAATTCATGAATAGACACAGTGGCGTACCAAAAAAAAATTATTTTACGTTCCCATATTACGATAATCGGTTAAAATGAGGTTACCTAAAACCTCTAAATATGCGTACATTATGATCATCAAACAATAGAGGAAGATCACAGGTTTCATTTGAATTTTGTGATATTTCGATAAATTTATCGATAACTGAGTTATCGGTCAAAATGTATTTGCTCCAAAATCTTTAAATTTACCTACAATATGAAATACTTTTAGCTAAGGTTTTAAACCTTTTACACGCGTTAATCAGGGAGTCAAACCTTTTGGTGCAATGCGGTTTATTTATTCGCTGACAGGTGGCGCAAAGGTTTCGTGTGTACTGCGATGCTTTGGTAGGTGTGCGATTGGTTGTCGTACACATACACTAAATAAAATTAAAAAAAAAAAAATAAGGGCCACTTTAATATAAATACGCATCCCGAACAACGTCGGGTACCCTGCTAGTTCTATAATAAATCTCTAGAAAATCGTGTTTACATCCAAAATATCTAAAAAAAAAAATGAGTGTTTGTTTGTATGATATCGATAATCCCGGAAACTGAAGAATGGATTTTTATGGGACTTTCACAGATGGATAGCCTGGAATCCAGAAGGGAATCTAGAACTTATTTCATTAAAATCGCGTGAGAAACAAAAAAGATATAGTTGTTTAAGCTATAATTAAGCTACTTTTAAGGATTTTTTTTTTTGAAAAACGAAGGAAATTTATCTTCTTCTATCTATACTATAATAATAATAATAATAATAATAATAATAATAATCTATACTATAATAAATCTCTAGAAAATCGTGTCTGTACATCCAAGATTTCTAAAAAAAAATGAGTGTACTTGACGTTTGGAATGTGGTAGAATCCATCGGCACCACTTCTTTCTGTTTTTCTGTATGATATCGATAATCTCGGAAACTAACTACTGAATTTTTATGAGACTTTCACAGATGGATAGCCTGTAATCCAGAAGGGAATCCAGAACTTATTTCATTAAAATCGCGTGAGAAACAAAAAAGATATAGTTGTTTAAGCTATAATTAAGCTAATTTTAAGGATTTGTTTTTTTTGAAAAACGAAAGAAAATGCACTTACTTTGCAAACAAATATCAAAGAATGCCTTTGCAAAGTTTTTTTTCAATTTCATATAAATTAAAAATCAAATTCATGAATAGATACAGTGGCGTACCAAAAAAAAAATTATTTCACGCTCCCATATTACGATAATCGGTTAAAATGAGGTTACCTAAAACCTCTAAATTTGCGTACAATATGGGCATCAAACAATAGAGGAAGATCATAGGGTTCATTTGGATTTTGTGATATTTAGATAAATTAATCGATAACTGAGTTATCGGTCAAAATGTATTTGCTCCAAAATCTATAAATTTACCTACAATCTATCTATATATCTTCTATCTATCTATACTATAATAAATCTTTTGAAAATCGTGTCTGTACATCCAAGATTTCTAAAAAAAAATGAGCGTAGTTGACGTTTGGAATGTCGTAGAATCCATCGGCACCACTTTTTTCTGTTTGTCTGTTTCTCGGTTTGTCTGTTTGACTGTATGATATCGATAATCTCGGAAACTAACGAATGGATTTTTATGAGACTTTCACAGGTGGATAGCACGTAATCCAGAAGGGAATCTAGAACTTATTTCATTAAAATCGCGTGAGAAAGAAAAAAGATATAGTTGTTTAAGCTATAATTAAGCTACTTTTAAGGATTTTTTTTTTTTGAAAAACGAAGGAAAATACACTTAGTTTCCAAAAAAATATCAAAGAATGCTTTTGCAAAGTTTTTTTCAGCTTCAAATAAATTAAAATTCAAATTCATGAATAGATACAGTGGCGTACCAAAAAAAATTATTTCACGCTGAAATATTACGATAATCGGTTAAAATGAGGTTACCTAAAACCTCTAAATATGCTTACAATATTGGCATCAAACAATAGAGGAAGGTCACAGGTTTCATTTGAATTCTGTGATATTTCGATAAATTTATCGATAACTGAGTTATCGGTCAAAATGTATTTGCTCCAAAATCTATAAATTTACCTACAATCTATCTATCTATATATCTATCTTCTATCTATCTATCTTCTATCCATCTATCTATCTATACTATAATAAATCTCTAGAAAATCGCGTCTGTACATCCAAGATTTCTAAAAAAAAAATATGTGTACTTGACGCTTGGAATGTCGTAGAATCCATCGGCACCACTTTTTTCTGTTTGTCTGTTTGTCGGTTTGTCTGTTTGTCTGTATGATATCGATAATCTCGGAAACTAACTAATGGATTTTTACGAGACTTTCACAAATGGATAGCCTGTAATCCAGAAGGGAATCTAGAATTTATTTCATTAAAATCGCGTGAGAAACAAAAAAGATATAGTTGTTTAAGCTATAGTTAAGCTATTTTAAGGATTTTTTTTGAAAAACGAAGAAAATCTATCTTCTATCTACACTATAATAAATCTCTAGAAAATCGTGTCTGTACATCCAAGATTTCTAAAAAAATGAGTGTACTTGACGTTTGGAATATCGTAGAATCCATCGGCACCATTTTTTTCTGTTTGTCTGTTTGTCGGTTTGTCTGTTTGTCTGTATGATATCGATAATCCCGGAAACTAACGAATGGATTTTTATGAGACTTTCACAGAAGGATAGCCTGTAATCCAGAAGGGAATCTAGAACTTATTTCATTAAAATCGCGTCAGAAACAAAAAATATATATTTGTTTAAGCTATAATTAAGCTACTTTTAAGGATTTTTTTTGAAAAACGAAGTAAATCTATCTTCTTCTATCTATACCATAATAATAATAATAACAATAATAATAATAATTATAGTACTATAATAAATCTCTAGAAAATCGTGTCTGTACATCCAATATTTCTAAAAAAAAATGAGTGTACTTGACGTTTGGAATGTCGTAGAATCTATCGGCACCACTTTTTTCTGTTTGTCTGTTTGTTGGTTTGTCTGTTTGTCTGTTTGATATCGATAATCCCGGAAACTAACGAATGGATTTTTATGAGACTTTCACAGATGGGTAGCCTGTAATCCAGAAGGGAATCTATAACTTATTTCTTTAAAATCGCGTGAGAAACAAAAAAGATATAGTTGTTTAAGCTATAATTAAGCTACTTTTAAGGATTTTTTTTTTCAAAAACGAAGGAAAATACACTTAGTTTCCAAACAAATATCAAAGAATGCCTTTGCAAAGTTTTTTTCAGCTTCATATAAATTAAAATTCAAATTCATGAATAAATACAGTGGCGTACCAAAAAAAATTATTTCACGCTGAAATATTACGATAATCGGTTAAAATTAGGTTACCTAAAACTTCTAAATATGCGTACAGTATGGGCATCAAACAATAGAGAAAGGTCACAGGTTTCATTTGAATTTTGTGATATTTCGATAAATTAATCGATAACTGAGTTATCGGTCAAAATGTATTTGCTCCAAAATCTTTAAATTTAACTACAATATGAAATACTTTTAGCTAAGATTTTAAACCTTTTACACGCGTTAATCAGGGACTCACACCTTTTGGTGCAATTCGGTTTATCTATTCGCTGACAGGTGGCACAAAGTTTTCGTGTGTACTGCAATGCTTTGGTAGTTGTGCGATTGGTTGTCGTACACATACACTAAATAAAATTAAAAAAAAAGTAAGGGCCACTTTAATATAAATACGCATCCCGAACTACGTCGGGTAACCTGCTAGTACTATAATAAATCTCCAGAAAATCGTGTCTGTACTTCCAAGATTTCTAAAAAAAATTAGTGTACTTGACGTTTGGAATGTCGTAGAATCCATCGGCACCACTTTTTTCTGTTTGTCTGTATGATATCGATAATCTCGGAAACTAACGAATGGATTTTTATGAGACTTCGACAGATGGATAGCCTGTAATCCAGAAGGGAATCTAGAACTTATTTCATTAAAATCGCGTGAGAAACAAAAAAGATATAGTTGTTTAAGCTATAATTAAGCTAATTTTAAGGATTTTTTTTTTTTTGAAAAACGAAGGAAAATGCACTTAGTTTCCAAACAAATATCAAAGAATGCATTTACAAAGTTTTTTTCAATTTCATATAAATTAAAAATCAAATTCATGAATAGATACAGTGGCGTACCAAAAAAAAAAAAATTTTTTCACGCTGCCATATTACGATAATCGGTTAAAATGAGGTTACCCGAAACCTCTAAATATGCGTACAATATGGGCATCAAAAAATAGAGGAAGACCACAGGTTTCATTTGAATTTTGTGATATTTAGATAAATTAATCGATAACTGAGTTATCGGTCAAAATGTATTTCCTCCAAAATCTATAAATTTACCTACAATCTATCTATCTATCTATCTATCTATCTATACTATAATAAATCTCTTGACGTTTGGAATGTCGTAGAATCCATCGGCACCACTTTTTTCTGTTTGTCTGTATGATATCGATAATCTCGAAACTAACGAATGGATTTTTATGAGACTTTCACAGATGGATAGCCTGTAATCCATAAGGGAATCTATAACTTACTTCATTAAAATCGCGTGAGAAACAAAAAAGATATAGTTGTTTAAGCTATAATTAAGCTAATTTTAAGGATTTTTTTTTTTTTGAAAAACGAAGGAAAATGCACTTAGTTTCCAAACAAATATCAAAGAATGCATTTGCAAAGTTTTTTTCAATTTCATATAAATTAAAAATCAAATTCATGAATAGATACAGTGGCGACCAAAAAAAATTATTTTACGCTCCCATATTACGATAATCGGTTAAAATGAGGTTACCTAAAACTCTAAATATGCGTACAATATGGGCATCAAACAATAGAGGAAGATCACAGGTTTCATTTGAATTTTGTGATATTTCGATAAATTAATCGATAACTCAGTTATCGGTCAAAATGTATTTGCTCCAAAATCTATAAATTTACCTACAATCTATCTATCTATCTATTTTCTATCTATCTATCTACTTTCTATCTATCTATCTATCTATCTATACTATAACAAATCTCCAGAAAATCGTGTCCTTACATCCATGATTTCTAAAAAAAAAAAATGAGTGTACTTGACGTTTCGAATGTCGTAGAATCCATCGGCACCACCTTTTCCTGTTTGTCTGTTTGTCGGTTTGTCTGTTTGTCTGTTTGTCTGTATGATATCGAAAATCTCGGAAACTAACGAATGGATTTTTATGAGACTTTCACAGATGGATAGCCTGTAATCCAGAAGGGAATCTAGAACTTATTTCATTAAAATCGCGTGAGAAACAAAAAAGATATGATTGTTTAAGCAATAATTAAGCTACTTTTAAGGATTTTTTTTTTGAAAAACGAAGTAAATCTATCTTCTATCTACACTATAATAAATCTCTAGAAAATCGTGGTCTGTACATCCAAGATTTCTAAAAAAAAAATGAGTGTACTTGACGTTTGAATGACGTAGAATCCATCGGCACCACTTTTTTCTGTTTGTCTGTTTGTCAGTTTGTCTGTTTGTCTGTATGATATCGATAATCTCGGAAACTAACGAATGGATTTTTAAGAGACTTTCACAGATGGATAGCTGTAATCCAGAAAGGAATCTAGAACTTATTTCATTAACATCGCGTTTGAAACAAAAAAGATATAGTTGTTTAAGTTATAATTAAGCTACTTTTAAGGATTTTTTTTTTGAAAAACGAAGGAAAATGTACTTAGTTTCCAAACAAATATCAAAGAATGTCTTTGCAAAGTTCTTTTTTCAATTTCATATAAACTAAAAATCAAATTCATTAATAGATACAGTGGCGTACCAAAAAAAAAATTATTTTACGCTCCATATTACGATAATCGGTTAAAATGAGGTTGCCTAAAACCTCTAAATATGCGTACAATAAGGGCATCAAACAATAGAGGAAGATCACAGGTTTCATTTGAATTTTGTGATATTTCGATAAATTTATCGATAACTGAGTTATCGTTCAAAATGTATTTGCTCCAAAATCTATAAATTTACCTACAATCTACATATCTATCTATCTTCTATCTATCTATCTATCTTCTATCTGCCTATCTATCTATCTATCATACTATAATAATCTCTAGAAAATCGTGTCTGTACATCCAAGATTTCTAAAAAAAATTAGTGTACTTGACGTTTGGAATGTCGTAGAATCCTTCGGCACCACTTTTTTCTGTTTGTCTGTATGATATCGATAATCTCGGAAACTAACCAATGTTTTTTATGAGACTTTCACAGATGGATAGCCCGTAATCCAGAAGGGAATCTAGAACTTATTTCATTAAAATCGCGTGAGAAACAAAAAAGATAACGAATGGAATTTTATGAGAATTCCACAGATGGATAGCCTGTAATCCAGAAGGGAATCTAGAACTTATTTCATTAAAATCGCGTGAGAAACAAAAAAGATATAGTTGTTCAAGCTATAGTTAAGCTACTTTTAAGGATGTTTTTTTTTGAAAAACGAAGGAAAATGCACTTGTTTCCAAACAAATATCAAAGAATGCCTTTGCAAAGTTTTTTTTCAATTTCATATAAATTAAAAATTAAATTCATGAATAGATACAGTGGCGTACCAAAAAAAAATATTTCACGCTGCCATATTACGATAATCGGGTTAAAATGAGGTTACCTAAAACCTCTAAATATGCGTACAATATGGGCATCAAACAATAGAGGAGGATCACAGGTTTCATTTGAATGTTGTGATATTTAGATAAATTAATCGATAACTGAGTTATCGGTCAAAATGTATTTGCTCCAAAATCTATAAATTTACCTACAATCTATCTATCTATCTATCTATACTATAATAAATCTCTAGAAATCGTGTCTGTACATCCAAGATTTCTAAAAAAAAAATGAGTGTACTTGACGTTTGGAATGTCGTAGAATCCATCGGTACCACTTTTTTCTGTTTGTCTGTTTGTCTGTATGATATCGATAATCTCGGAAACTAACAAATGGATTTATATGAGACTTTCACATATGCATAGCCTGTAATCCAGAAGGGAATCTAGAACTTATTTCAATAAAATCGCGTGAGAAAATAAAAAGATATTAAGATATATTAAGCTACTTTTAAGGATTTTTTTTTTTGAAAAATGAAGGAAAATGCACTTAGTTTCCAAATAAATATCAAAGAATGCCTTTGCAAATTTTTTTTTCAATTTCATATAAATTAAAAATCAAATTCATGAATAGATACAGTGGCGTACCAAAAAAAAATTATTTCACGCTGCCATATTACGATAATCGGTTAAAATGAGGTTACCTAAAACCTCTAAATATGCGTACAATATGGGCATCAAACAATAGAGGAAGATCACAGGTTTCATTTGAATTTTGTGATATTTAGATAAATTAATCGATAACTGAGTTATTGGTCAAAATGTATTTGCTCCAAAATCTATAAATTTACCTACAATATATCTACCTATCTATCTATCTTCTATCTATCTATCTATACTATAATAAATCTCTAGAAAATCGTGTCTGTACAGCCAAGATTTCTAAAAAAAAATGAGTTTACTTGACGTTTGGAATGTCGTAGAATCCATCGGCACCACGTTTTTCTGCTTGTCTGTTTGTCTGTATGATATCGATAATCTCGGGAACTAACGAATGGATTTTTATGAGGCTTTCACAGATGGATATCCTGTAATCCAGAAGGGAATCTAGAACTTATTTCATTAAAATCGCGTGAGAAACAAAAAAGATAACGAATGGAATTTTATGAGAATTCCACAGATGGATAGCCTGTAATCCAGAAGGGAATCTAGAACTTATTTCATTAAAATCGCGTGAGAAACAAAAAAGATAACGAATGGATTTTTATGAGACTTCCACAGATGGATAGCCTGTAATTCAGAAGGGAATCTAGAACTTATTTCATTAAAATCGCGTGAGAAACAAAAAAGATATAGTTGTAGCTATAATTAAGCTACTTTTAAGGATTTTTTTTTTTTTGAAAAACGATGGAAATCTATCTTCTTCTATCTATACTATAATAATAATAATAATAATAATCTATACTATAATAAATCTCTAGAAAATCGTGTCTGTACATCCAAGATTTCTAAAAAAAATGAGTGTACTTTACGTTTGGAATGTCGTAGATCAGTATTAATCGGGAGGATCTCAACCGAACCTGCACCACCAACTTAATGATGACGGACTTTGAACGTACCCCAAGGCCTGCCAAGGTTTTAACGGGACGGAAACGAATGGGACATTAACCGGAAAGTCATTTCGACGGTGTGTCAAGCCGTGTACTGAGATTTCCGAATGCCACATTCGCCAGCCCTTAACAAACATATCCGAGTCGTTGATTCCAGTATACCTTAATTAAGACCTTACTGGGCTCAGTCTTAATGTGACAATCACCTTAAATTTACAAATAATTTACCTCTTTACCTTCCTGAG
Source organism: Eurosta solidaginis (assembly GCF_040869045.1). Lineage (NCBI taxonomy): Eukaryota > Metazoa > Arthropoda > Insecta > Diptera > Tephritidae > Eurosta > Eurosta solidaginis. The sequence continues at coordinate 149,277,195 of NC_090319.1, forward strand.
TGTGTATCCCACGTCGTATAGTTGCCTCCCTATCTTGGGTAGGTATTCCCTCGAAGCAACCACGTACTAGGCTGTGGATGCTTAATTCAGGGCGGCATCTACTCGCCCTGCCACTGGAGGTTCTCAGGGTGCTTTAGGCCTTTTAAGCCAAACCCTCCTCACCAGCCGCTCTTGGTCGAGGGCTGCTTATTTGATATTCGCAGCTAACCTAATTAATAGGCCGTTCACTGTCCGCCAGCAGTGACCCCCTTGGCCTGAGCTATCTACTATCTTCTATCTATCTATCTATCTATACTATAACAAATCTCGAGAAAATAGTGTCTGTACATCCATGATTTCTAAAAAAAAACTGAGTATACTTGTCGTTTGGAATGTCGTAGAATACATCGGCACCACTTTTTTCTGTTTGTCTATTTGTCTGTATGATATCGATAAACTCGGAAACTAACAAATGGATTTTTATGAGACTTTCACAGATGGATAGCCTGTAATCCAGAAGGGAATCTAGAACTTATTTCATTAAAATCGCGTGAGAAAAAAAAAGATATAATTGTTTAAGCTATAATTAAGCTACTTTTAAGGATTTTTTTTTTGAAAAACGAAGGAAATCTATCTTCTATCTACACTATAATAAATCTCTAGAAAATCGTGTCTGTACATCCAAGATTTCTAAAAAAAAAAATGAGTGTACTTGACGTTTGGAATGTCGTAGAATCCATCGGCACCACATTTTTCTGTTTGTCTGTTTGTCGCTTTGTCTGTTTGTCAGTTTGTCTGTTTGTCTGTATGATATCGATAATCTCGGAAACTAACGAATGGATTTTTATGAGACTTTCACAGATGGATAGCCTGTAATCCAGAAGGGAATCTAGAACTTATTTCATTAAAATCGCGTGAGAAACAAAAAAGGTATAGTTGTTTAAGCTATAATTAAGCTACTTTTAAGGATGTTTTTTTTTGAAAAACGAAGGAAATGCACTTAGTTTCCAAACAAATATCAAAGAATGCCTTTGCAAAGTTTTTTTTCAATTTCATATAAATTAAAAATCAAATTCATGAATAGATACAGTGGCGTACAAAAAAAAAATATTTTACGCTGCCATATTACGATAATCGGTTAAAATGAGGTTATCTAAAACCTCTAAATATGCGTACAATATGGGCATCAGACAATAGAGGAGGATCACAGGTTTCATTTGAATGTTGTGATATTTAGATAAATTAATCGATAACTGAGTTATCGGTCAAAATGTATTTGCCTCAAAATCTATAAATTTACCTACAATCTATCTATCTTTCTATCTATCTTCTATCTATCTATCTATCTATCTATACTATAATAAATCTCTAGAAAATCGTGTCTGTACATCCAAGATTTCTAAAAAAAAAAATGAGTGTACTTGACGTTTGGAATGTCGTAGAATCCATCGGCACCACTTTTTTCTGTTTGTCTGTTTGTCTGTATGATATCGATAATCTCGGAAACTAACGAATGGATTTTTATGAGACTCACAGGTGGATAGCCTGTAATCCAGAAGCGAATCTAGAACTTATCTCATTAAAATCGCGTGAGAAACAAAAAAGATATAGTTGTTTAAGCCATAATTAAGCTACTTTAAGGATTTTTTTTTTTGAAAAACGAAGGAAAATGCATAATCGGTTAAAATGAGGTTACCTAAAACTCTAAATATGCGTACAATATGGGCATCAAACAATAGAGGAAGATCACAGGTTTCATTTGAACTTTGTGATATTTCGATATATTAATCGATAACTCAGTTATCGGTCAAAATGTATTTGCTCCAAAATCTATAAATTTACCTACAATCTATCTATCTATCTATTTTCTATCTATCTATCTATCTTCTATCTATCTATCTATCTATCTATACTATAACAAATCTCCAGAAAATCGTGTCTGTACATCCAAGATTTCTAAAAAAAAATGAGTGTACTTGACGTTTGGAATGTCGTAGAATCCATCGGCACCACTTTTTTCTGTTTGTCGGTTTGTCTGTATGTCTGTTTGTCTGTATGATATCGATAATCTCGTAAACTATCGCGTTAAAATCGCGTGAGAAACAAAAAAGATATAGTTGTTTAAGCTATAATTAAGCTACTTTTAAGGATTTTTTTTTTGAAAAACCAAGGAAAATGCACTTAGTTTCCAAAAAAAATATCAAAGAATGTCTTTGCAAAGTTTTTTTTCAATTTCATATAAATTAAAAATCAAATTCATTAATAGATACAGTGGCGTACCAAAAAAAAATTATTTTACGCTCCCATATTACGATAATCGGTTAACATGAGGTTACCTAAAACCTCTAAATATGCGTACAATATGGCCATCAAACAATAGAGGAAGATCACAGGTTTCATTTGAATTTTGTGATATTTCGATAAATTAATCGATAACTGAGTTATCGGTCAAAATTTATTTGCTCCAAAATCTATAAATTTACCTACAATCTATCTATCTATTTTCTATCTATCTATCTACTTTCTATCTATCTATCTATCTATCTGTACTATAACAAATCTCCAGAAAGTCGTGTCTTTACATCCATGATTTCTAAAAAACAAAAAATGAGTGTACTTGACGTTTCGAATGTCGTAGAATCCATCGGCACCACCTTTTTCTGTTTGTCTGTTTGTCGGTTTGTCTGTTTGTCTGTTTGTCTGTTTGTCTGTATGATATCGAAAATCTCGGAAACTAACGAATGGATTTTTATGAGACTTTCACAGATGTATAGCCTGTAATCCAGAAGGGAATCTAGAACTTATTTCATTAAAATCGCGTGAGAAACAAAAAAGATATGATTGTTTAAGCTATAATTAAGCTACTTTTAAGGATTTTTTTTTGAAAAACGAATTAAATCTATCTTCTATCTACACTATAATAAATCTCTAGAAAATCGTGTCTGTACATCCAAGATTTCTAAAAAAAAAATGAGTGTACTTGACGTTTGGAATGACGTAGAATCCATCGGCACCACTTTTTTCTGTTTGTCTGTTTGTCAGTTTGTCTGTTTGTCTGTATGATATCGATAATCTCGGAAACTAACGAATGGATTTTTATGAGACTTTCACAGATGGATAGCTGTAATCCAGAAAGGAATCTAGAACTTATTTCATTAAAATCGCGTTTGAAACAAAAAAGATATAGTTGTTTAAGTTATAATTAAGCTACTTTTAAGGATTTTTTTTTTTTGAAAAACGAAGGAAAATGTACTTAGTTTCCAAACAAATATCAAAGAATGTCTTTGCAAAGTTTTTTTTTCAATTTCATATAAATTAAAAATCAAATTCATTAATAGATACAGTGGCGTACCAAAAAAAAAATTATTTTACGCTCCCATATTACGATAATCGGTTAAAATGAGGTTGCCTAAAACCTCTAAATATGCGTACAATAAGGGCATCAAACAATAGAGGAAGCTCACAGGTTTCATTTGGATTTTGTGATATTTCGATAAATTTATCGATAACTGAGTTATCGTTCAAAATGTATTTGCTCCAAAATCTATAAATTTACCTACAATCTACATATCTATCTATCTTCTATCTATCTATCTATCTTCTATCTGTCTATCTATCTATCTATCTATACTATAATAAATCTCTAGAAAATCGTGTCTGTACATCCAAGATTTCTAAAAAAAATTAGTGTACTTGACGTTTGGAATGTCGTAGAATCCTTCGGCACCAATTTTTCTGTTTGTCTGTTTGTCTGTATGATATCGATAATCTCGGAAACTAACGAATGGTTTTTATGAGACTTTCACAGATGGATAGCCCGTAATCCAGAAGGGAATCTAGAACATATTTCATTAAAATCGCGTGAGAAAAAAAAAGATATAATTGTTTAAGCTATAATTAAGCTATTTTTAAGGATTTTTTTTTTTTGAAAAACGAAGGAAATCTATCTTCTATCTACACTATAATAAATCTCTAGAAAATCGTGTCTGTACATCCAAGATTTCTAAAAAAAAAATGAGTGTACTTGACGTTTGGAATGTCGTAGAATCCATCGGCACCACATTTTTCTGTTTGTCTGTTTGTCGCTTTGTCTGTTTGTCAGTTTGTCTGTTTGTCTGTATGATATCGATAATCTCGGAAACTGACGAATGGATTTTTATGAGACTTTCACAGATGGATAGCCTGTAATCCAGAAGGGAATCTAGAACTTATTTCATTAAAATCGCGTGAGAAACAAAAAAGGTATAGTTGTTTAAGCTATAATTAAGCTACTTTTAAGGATGTTTTTTTTTTGAAAAACGGAGGAAATGCACTTAGTTTCCAAACAAATATCAAATAATGCCTTTGCAAAGTTTTTTTTCAATTTCATATAAATTAAAAATCAAATTCATGAATAGATACAGTGGCGTACCAAAAAAAAATATTTTACGCTGCCATATTACGATAATCGGTTAAAATGAGGCTATCTAAAACCTCTAAATATGCGTACAATATGGGCATCAGACAATAGAGGAGGATCACAGGTTTCATTTGAATGTTGTGATATTTAGATAAATTAATCGATAACTGAGTTATCGGTCAAAATGTATTTGCTTCAAAATCTATAAATTTACCTACAATCTATCTATCTTTCTATCTATCTTCTATCTATCTATCTATCTATCTATACTATAATAAATCTCTAGAAAATCGTGTCTGTACATCCAAGATTTCTAAAAAAAAAAATGAGTGTACTTGACGTTTGGAATGTCGTAGAATCCATCGGCACCACTTTTTTCTGTTTGTCTGTTTGTCTGTATGATATCGATAATCTCGGAAACTAACGAATGGATTTTTATGAGACTCACAGGTGGATAGCCTGTAATCCAGAAGCGAATCTAGAACTTATCTCATTAAAATCGCGTGAGAAACAAAAAAGATATAGTTGTTTAAGCCATAATTAAGCTACTTTAAGGATTTTTTTTTTTTGAAAAACGAAGGAAAATGCACTTAGTTTCCAAACAAATATCAAATAATGCCTTTGAAAATTTTTTTTTCAATTTCATATAAATTAAAAATCAAATTCATGAATAGATACAGTGGCGACCAAAAAAAATTATTTTACGTCCCATATTACGATAATCGGTTAAAATGAGCTTACCTAAAACTTTAAATATGCGTACAATATGGGCATCAAACAATAGAGGAAGATCACAGGTTTCATTTGAACTTTGTGATATTTCGATATATTAATCGATAACTCAGTTATCGGTCAAAATGTATTTGCTCCAAAATCTATAAATTTACCTACAATCTATCTATCTATCTATTTTCTATCTATCTATCTATCTTCTATCTATCTATCTATCTATCTATACTATAACAAATCTCCAGAAAATCGTGTCTGTACATCCAAGATTTCTAAAAAAAAATGAGTGTACTTGACGTTTGGAATGTCGTAGAATCCATCGGCACCACTTTTTTCTGTTTGTCGGTTTGTCTGTATGTCTGTTTGTCTGTATGATATCGATAATTTCGTAAACTATCGCGTTAAAATCGCGTGAGAAACAAAAAAGATATAGTTGTTTAAGCTATAATTAAGCTACTTTTAAGGATTTTTTTTTTTGAAAAACCAAGGAAAATGCACTTAGTTTCCAAAAAAAATATCAAAGAATGTCTTTGCAAAGTTTTTTTTCAATTTCATATAAATTAAAAATCAAATTCATTAATAGATACAGTGGCGTACCAAAAAAAAATTATTTTACGCTCCCATATTACGATAATCGGTTAACATGAGGTTACCTAAAACCTCTAAATATGCGTACAATATGGCCATCAAACAATAGAGGAAGATCACAGGTTTCATTTGAATTTTGTGATATTTCGATAAATTAATCGATAACTGAGTTATCGGTCAAAATTTATTTGCTCCAAAATCTATAAATTTACCTACAATCTATCTATCTATCTATCTATTTTCTATCTATCTATCTACTTTCTATCTATCTATCTATCTATCTGTACTATAACAAATCTCCAGAAAGTCGTGTCTTTACATCCATGATTTCTAAAAAACAAAAAATGTGTGTACTTGACGTTTCGAATGTCGTAGAATCCATCGGCACCACCTTTTTCTGTTTGTCTGTTTGTCGGTTTGTCTGTTTGTCTGTTTGTCTGTATGATATCGAAAATCTCGGAAACTAACGAATGGATTTTTATGAGACTTTCACAGATGTATAGCCTGTAATCCAGAAGGGAATCTAGAACTTATTTCATTAAAATCGCGTGAGAAACAAAAAAGATATGATTGTTTAAGCTATAATTAAGCTACTTTTAAGGATTTTTTTTTGAAAAACGAAGTAAATCTATCTTCTATCTACACTATAATAAATCTCTAGAAAATCGTGTCTGTACATCCAAGATTTCTAAAAGAAAAATGAGTGTACTTGACGTTTGGAATGACGTAGAATCCATCGGCACCACTTTTTTCTGTTTGTCTGTTTGTCAGTTTGTCTGTTTGTCTGTATGATATCGATAATCTCGGAAACTAACGAATGGATTTTTATGAGACTTTCACAGATGGATAGCTGTAATCCAGAAAGGAATCTAGAACTTATTTCATTAAAATCGCGTTTGAAACAAAAAAGATATAGTTGTTTAAGTTATAATTAAGCTACTTTTAAGGATTTTTTTTTTTGAAAAACGAAGGAAAATGTACTTAGTTTCCAAACAAATATCAAAGAATGTCTTTGCAAAGTTTTTTTTCCAATTTCATATAAATTAAAAATCAAATTCATTAATAGATACAGTGGCGTACCAAAAAAAAAATTATTTTACGCTCCCATATTACGATAATCGGTTAAAATGAGGTTGCCTAAAACCTCTAAATATGCGTACAATAAGGGCATCAAACAATAGAGGAAGCTCACAGGTTTCATTTGAATTTTGTGATATTTCGATAAATTTATCGATAACTGAGTTATCGTTCAAAATGTATTTGCTCCAAAATCTATAAATTTACCTACAATCTACATATCTATCTATCTTCTATCTATCTATCTATCTTCTATCTGTCTATCTATCTATCTATCTATACTATAATAAATCTCTAGAAAATCGTGTCTGTACATCCAAGATTTCTAAAAAAAATTAGTGTACTTGACGTTTGGAATGTCGTAGAATCCTTCGGCATCAATTTTTCTGTTTGTCTGTTTGTCTGTATGATATCGATAATCTCGGAAACTAACGAATGGTTTTTATGAGACTTTCACAGATGGATAGCCCGTAATCCAGAAGGGAATCTAGAACTTATTTCATTAAAATCGCGTGAGAAAAAAAAAGATATAATTGTTTAAGCTATAATTAAGCTATTTTTAAGGATTTTTTTTTTTGAAAAACGAAGGAAATCTATCTTCTATCTACACTATAATAAATCTCTAGAAAATCGTGTCTGTACATCCAAGATTTCTAAAAAAAAAATGAGTGTACTTGACGTTTGGAATGTCGTAGAATCCATCGGCACCACATTTTTCTGTTTGTCTGTTTGTCGCTTTGTCTGTTTGTCAGTTTGTCTGTTTGTCTGTATGATATCGATAATCTCGGAAACTAACGAATGGATTTTTATGAGACTTTCACAGATGGATAGCCTGTAATCCAGAAGGGAATCTAGAACTTATTTCATTAAAATCGCGTGAGAAACAAAAAAGGTATAGTTGTTTAAGCTATAATTAAGCTACTTTTAAGGATGTTTTTTTTTGAAAAACGAAGGAAATGCACTTAGTTTCCAAACAAATATCAAAGAATGCCTTTGCAAAGTTTTTTTTCAATTTCATATAAATTAAAAATCAAATTCATGAATAGATACAGTGGCGTACCAAAAAAAAATATTTTACGCTGCCATATTACGATAATCGGTTAAAATGAGGTTATCTAAAACCTCTAAATATGCGTACAATATGGGCATCAGACAATAGAGGAGGATCACAGGTTTCACTTGAATGTTGTGATATTTAGATAAATTAATCGATAACTGAGTTATCGGTCAAAATGTATTTGCTTCAAAATCTATAAATTTACCTACAATCTATCTATCTTTCTATCTATCTTCTATCTATCTATCTATCTATCTATACTATAATAAATCTCTAGAAAATCGTGTCTGTACATCCAAGATTTCTAAAAAAAAAAATGAGTGTACTTGACGTTTGGAATGTCGTAGAATCCATCGGCACCACTTTTTTCTGTTTGTCTGTTTGTCTGTATGATATCGATAATCTCGGAAACTAACGAATGGATTTTTATGAGACTCACAGGTGGATAGCCTGTAATCCAGAAGCGAATCTAGAACTTATCTCATTAAAATCGCGTGAGAAACAAAAAAGATATAGTTGTTTAAGCCATAATTAAGCTACTTTAAAGATTTTTTTTTTTGAAAAACGAAGGAAAATGCACTTAGTTTCCAAACAAATATCAAATAATGCCTTTGAAAATTTTTTTTTCAATTTCATATAAATTAAAAATCAAATTCATGAATAGATACAGTGGCGACCAAAAAAAATTATTTTACGCTCCCATATTACGATAATCGGTTAAAATGAGGTTACCTAAAACTCTAAATATGCGTACAATATGGGCATCAAACAATAGAGGAAGATCACAGGTTTCATTTGAACTTTGTGATATTTCGATAAATTAATCGATAACTCAGTTATCGGTCAAAATGTATTTGCTCCAAAATCTATAAATTTACCTACAATCTATCTATCTATCTATTTTCTATCTATCTATCTATCTTCTATCTATCTATCTATCTATCTATACTATAACAAATCTCCAGAAAATCGTGTCTGTACATCCAAGATTTCTAAAAAAAAATGAGTGTACTTGACGTTTGGAATGTCGTAGAATCCATCGGCACCACTTTTTTCTGTTTGTCGGTTTGTCTGTATGTCTGTTTGTCTGTATGATATCGATAATCTCGTAAACTATCGCGTTAAAATCGCGTGAGAAACAAAAAAGATATAGTTGTTTAAGCTATAATTAAGCTACTTTTAAGGATTTTTTTTTTTGAAAAACCAAGGAAAATGCACTTAGTTTCCAAAAAAAATATTAAAAAATGTCTTTGCAAAGTTTTTTTTCAATTTCATATAAATTAAAAATCAAATTCATTAATAGATACAGTGGCGTACCAAAAAAAAATTATTTTACGCTCCCATATTACGATAATCGGTTAACATGAGGTTACCTAAAACCTCTAAATATGCGTACAATATGGCCATCAAACAATAGAGGGAGATCACAGGTTTCATTTGAATTTTGTGATATTTCGATAAATTAATCGATAACTGAGTTATCGGTCAAAATTTATTTGCTCCAAAATCTATAAATTTACCTACAATCTATCTATCTATCTATCTATTTTCTATCTATCTATCTACTTTCTATCTATCTATCTATCTGTACTATAACAAATCTCCAGAAAGTCGTGTCTTTACATCCATGATTTCTAAAAAACAAAAAATGAGTGTACTTGACGTTTCGAATGTCGTAGAATCCATCGGCACCACCTTTTTCTGTTTGTCTGTTTGTCGGTTTGTCTGTTTGTCTGTTTGTCTGTTTGTCTGTATGATATCGAAAATCTCGGAAACTAACGAATGGAATCTAGAACTTATTTCATTAAAATCGCGTGAGAAACAAAAAAGATATGATTGTTTAAGCTATAATTAAGCTACTTTTAAGGATTTTTTTTTGAAAAACGAAGTAAATCTATCTTCGAATGTCGCAGAATCCATCGGCACCACCTTTTTCTGTTTGTCTGTTTGTCGGTTTGTCTGTTTGTCTGTTTGTCTGTATGATATCGAAAATCTCGGAAACTAACGAAGGGAATCTAGAACTTATTTCATTAAAATCGCGTGAGAAACAAAAAAGATATGATTGTTTAAGCTATAATTAAGCTACTTTTAAGGATTTTTTTTTGAAAAACGAAGTAAATCTATCTTCTATCTACACTATAATAAATCTCTAGAAAATCGTGTCTGTACATCCAAGATTTCTAAAAAAAAAATGAGTGTACTTGACGTTTGGAATGACGTAGAATCCATCGGCACCACTTTTTTCTGTTTGTCTGTTTGTCAGTTTGTCTGTTTGTCTGTATGATATCGATAATCTCGGAAACTAACGAATGGATTTTTATGAGACTTTCACAGATGGATAGCTGTAATCCAGAAAGGAATCTAGAACTTATTTCATTAAAATCGCGTTTGAAACAAAAAAGATATAGTTGCTTAAGTTATAATTAAGCTACTTTTAAGGATTTTTTTTTTTGAAAAACGAAGGAAAATGTACTTAGTTTCCAAACAAATATCAAAGAATGTCTTTGCAAAGTTTTTTTTTCAATTTCATATAAATTAAAAATCAAATTCATTAATAGATACAGTGGCGTACCAAAAAAAAAATTATTTTACGCTCCCATATTACGATAATCGGTTAAAATGAGGTTGCCTAAAACCTCTAAATATGCGTACAATAAGGGCATCAAACAATAGAGGAAGATCACAGGTTTCGTTTGAATTTTGTGATATTTCGATAAATTTATCTGAGTTATCGTTCAAAATGTATTTGCTCCAAAATCTATAAATTTACCTACAATCTACATATCTATCTATCTTCTATCTATCTATCTATCTTCTATCTGTCTATCTATCTATCTATCTATACTATAATAAATCTCTAGAAAATCGTGTCTGTACATCCAAGATTTCTAAAAAAAATTAGTGTACTTGACGTTTGGAATGTCGTAGAATCCTTCGGCACCAGTTTTTCTGTTTGCCTGTTTGTCTGTATGATATCGATAATCTCGGAAACTAACGAATGGTTTTTATGAGACTTTCACAGATGGATAGCCCGTAATCCAGAAGGGAATCTAGAACTTATTTCATTAAAATCGCGTGAGAAACAAAAAAGGTATAGTTGTTTAAGCTATAGTTAAGCTACTTTTAAGGATGTTTTTTTTTTGAAAAACGAAGGAAAATGCACTTAGTTTCCAAACAAATATCAAAGAATGCCTTTGCAAAGTTTTTTTTCAATTTCATATAAATTAAAAATTAAATTCATAAATAGATACAGTGGCGTACCAAAAAAAAATATTTCACGCTGCCATATTACGATAATCGGTTAAAATGAGGTTACCTAAAACCTCTAAATATGCGTACAATATGGGCATCAAACAATCGAGGAGGATCACAGGTTTCATTTGAATGTTGTGATATTTAGATAAATTAATCGATAACTGAGTTATCGGTCAAAATGTATTTGCTCCAAAATCTATAAATTTACCTACAATCTATCTATCTATCTATCTATACTATAATAAATCTCTAGAAAATCGTGTCTGTACATCCAAGATTTCTAAAAAAAACATGAGTGTACTTGACGTTTGGAATGTCGTAGAATCCATCGGCACCACTTTTTTCTGTTTGTCTGTTTGTCTGTATGATATCGATAATCTCGGAAACTAACAAATGGATTTATATGAGACTTCCACATATGCATAGCCTGTAATCCAGAAGGGAATCTAGAACTTATTTCAATAAAATCGCGTGAGAAAATAAAAAGATATTAAGATATATTAAGCTACTTTTAAGGATTTTTTTTTTTGAAAAACGAAGGAAAATGCACTTAGTTTCCAAATAAATATCAAAGAATGCCTTTGCAAATTTTTTTTTCAATTTCATATAAATTAAAAATCAAATTCATGAATAGATACAGTGGCGTACCAAAAAAAAATTATTTCACGCTGCCATATTACGATAATCGGTTAAAATGAGGTTACCTAAAACCTCTAAATATGTGTACAATATGGGCATCAAACAATAGAGGAAGATCACAGGTTTCATTTGAATTTTGTGATATTTAGATAAATTAATCGATAACTGAGTTATTGGTCAAAATGTATTTGCTCCAAAATCTATAAATTTACCTACAATATATCTACATATCTATCTATCTTCTATCTATCTATCTATACTATAATAAATCTCTAGAAAATCGTGTCTGTACAGCCAAGATTTCTAAAAAAAATGAGTTTACTTGACGTTTGGAATGTCGTAGAATCCATCGGCACCACGTTTTTCTGCTTGTCTGTTTGTCTGTATGATATCGATAATCTCGGGAACTAACGAATGGATTTTTATGAGGCCTTCTCTATCTTCTTCTATCTATTATATAATAATAATAATAATAATAATAATCTATACTATAATAAATCTCTAGAAAATCGTGTCTGTACATCCAAGATTTCTAAAAAAAAATGAGTGTACTTTACGTTTGAAATGTCGTAGAATCCATCGGCACCATTTTTTTCTGTTTGTCTGTTTGTCTGTTTGTCTGTATGATATCGATAATCTCGGAAACTAACGAATGGATTTTTATGAGACTTTCACAGATGGATATCCTGTAATCCAGAAGGGAATCTAGAACTTATTTCATTAAAATTGCGTGAGAAACAAAAGAGATATAGTTGTTTAAGCTATAATTAAGCTAATTTTAAGGATTTTCTTTTTGAAAAACGAAGGAAAATGCACTTAGTTTCCAAACAAATATCAAAGAATGCCTTTGCAAAGTTTTTTTTCAATTTTATATAAATTAAAAATCAAATTCATGAATAAATACAGTGGGGTACCAAAAAAAATTATTTTACGCTCCCATATTACGATAATCGGTTAAAATGAGGTTACCTAAAACCTCTAAATATGTGTACAATATGGGCATCAACCAATAGAGGAAGATCACAGGTTTCATTTGAATTTTATGATATTTCGATAAATTAATCGATAACTGAGTTATCGGTCACAATGTATTTGCTCCAAAATCTATAAATTTACATACAATCTATCTATCTTCTATCTATCTATATATCTATACTATAAGAAATCTCTGTTTGTCTGTATGATATCGATAATCCCGGAAACTAACGAATGGATTTTTATGAGACTTTCACAGATGGATAGCCTGTAATCCAGAAGGGAATCTAGAACTTATTTCATTAAAATCGCGTGAGAAACAAAAAAGATAACGAATGGATTTTTATGAGAATTCCACAGATGGATAGCCTGTAATCGAGAAGGGAATCTAGAACTTATTTCATTAAAATCGCGTGAGAAACAAAAAAGATAACGAATGGATTTTTATGAGACTTCCACAGATGGATAGCCTGTAATCCAGAAGGGAATCTAGAACTTATTTCATTAAAATCGCGTGAGAAACAAAAAATATATATTTGTTTAAGCTATAATTAAGCTACTTTTAAGGATTTTTTTTTTTGAAAAACGAAGTAAATCTATCTTCTTCTATCTATACTATAATAATAATAATAACAATAATAATAACAATAATACTATAATAAATCTCTAGAAAATCGTGTCTGTACATCCAAGATTTCTAAAAAAAATGAGTGTACTTGACGTTTGGAATGTCGTAGAATCCATCGGCACCACTTTTTTCTGTTTGTCTGTTTTTCTGTTTTGTCGGTTTGTCTGTTTGTCTGTATGATATCGATAATCTCGGAAACTAAAGAATGGATTTTTATGAGACTTTAACAGATGGATAGCCTGTAATCCAGAAGGGAATCTAGAACTTATTTCATTAAAATCTCGTGAGAAACAAAAAAGATATAGTTGTTTAAGCTATAATTAAGCTACTTTTAAGGATTTTTTTTTTTTGAAAAACGAAGGAAAATGCACTTAGTTTCCAAATAAATATCGAAGAATGCCTTTGCAATTTTTTTTTCAATTTCATATAAATTAAAAATCAAATTCATGAATAGATACAGTGGCGTACCAAAAAAAAATTATTTCACGCTGCCATATTACGATAATCGGTTAAAATGAGGTTACCTAAAACCTCTAAATATGCGTACAATATGGGCATCAAACAATAGAGGAAGATCACAGGTTTCATTTGAATTTTGTGATATTTAGATAAATTAATCGATAACTGAGTTATTGGTCAAAATGTATTTGCTCCAAAATCTATAAATTTACCTACAATATATCTACCTATTTATCTATCTTCTATCTATCTATCTATACTATAATAAATCTCTAGAAAATCGTGTCTGTACATCCAAGATTTCTAAAAAAGAATGAGTGTACTTGACGTTTGGAATGTCGTAGAATCCATCGGCACCACGTTTTTCTGCTTGTCTGTTTGTCTGTATGATATCGATAATCTCGGAAACTAACGAATGGATTTTTATGAGAATTTCACAGATGGATAGCCTGTAATCCAGAAGGGAATCTAGAACTTATTTCATTAAAATCGCGTGAGAAACAGAAAAGATAACGAATGGATTTTTATGAGACTTCCACAGATGGATAGCCTGTAATCCAGAAGGGAATCTAGAACTTATTTCATTAAAATCGCGTGAGAAACAAAAAAATATAGTTGTTTAAGCTATAATTAAGCTACTTTTAAGGATTTTTTTTTTTTGAAAAACGATGGAAATCTATCTTCTTCTATCTATACTATAATAATAATAATAATAATAATAATCTATACTATAATAAATCTCTAGAAAATCGTGTCTGTACATCCAAGATTTCTAAAAAAAATGAGTGTACTTTACGTTTGGAATGTCGTAGAATCCATCGGCACCACTTTTTTCTGTTTGTCTGTTTGTCGGTTTGTCTGTTTGTCTGTTTGTCTGTATGATATCGATAATCTCGGAAACTAACAAATGGATTTTTATCAGACTTTCACAGATGGATAGCCTGTAATGCAGAAGGGAATCTAGAACTTATTTCATTAAAATCGCGTGAAAAACAAAAAAGATATAGTTTTTTAAGCTATAATTAAACTAATTTTAAGGATTTTCTTTTTGAAAAACGAAGGAAAATGCACTTAGTTTCCAAACAAATATCAAAGAATGCCTTTGCAAAGTTTTTTTTTCAATTTCATATAAATTAAAAATCAAATTCATGAATAAATACAGTGGCGTACCAAAAAAAATTATTTTACGCTCCCATATTACGATAATCGGTTAAAATGAGGTTACCTAAAACCTCTAAATATGTGTACAATATAGGCATCAAACAATAGAGGAAGATCACAGGTTTCATTTGAATTTTGTGATATTTCGATAAATTAATCGATAACTGAGTTATCGGTCAAAATGGATTTGCTCCAAAATCTATAAATTTACCTACAATCTATCTATCTATCTATCTATCTTTTATCTATCTATCTATCTTTTATCTATCTATATATCTATACTATAAGAAATCTCTGTTTGCCTGTATGATATCGATACTCCCGGAAACTAACGAATGGATTTTTATGAGACTTTCACAGATGGATAGCCTGTAATCCAGAAGGGAATCTAGAACTTATTTCATTAAAATCGCGTGAGAAACAAAAAAGATATAGTTGTTTAAGCTATAATTAAGCTAATTTTAAGGATTTTCTTTTTGAAAAACGAAGGAAAATGCACTTAGTTTCCAAACAAATATCAAAGAAGCCTTTACAAAGTTTTTTTTTCAATTTTATATAAATTAAAAATCAAATTCATGAATAAATACAGTAGCGTACCAAAAAAAGTTATTTTACGCTCCCATATTTGGGATATTACGATAATCGGTTAAGATGAGGTTACCTAAAACCTCTAAATATGTGTACAATATGGCCATCAAACAATAGAGGAAGATCACAGGTTTCATTTGAATTATGTGATATTTCGATAAATTAATCGATAACTGAGTTATCGGTTAAAATGTATTTGCTCCAAAATCTATAAATTTACCTACAATCTATCTATCTTCTATCTATCTATATATCTATACTATAATAAATCTCTGTTTGTCTGTATGATATCGATAATCCCGGAAACTAACGAATGGATTTTTATGAGACTTTCACAGATGGATAGCCTGTAATCCAGAAGGGAATCTAGAACTTATTTCATTAAAATCGCGTGAGAAACAAAAAATATATATTAGTTTAAGCTATAATTAAGCTACTTTTAAGGATTTTTTTTTGAAAAACGAAGTAAATCTATCTTCATCTATCTATACTATAATAATAATAATAACAATAATAATAATAATAATACTATAATAAATCTCTAGAATATCGTGTCTGTACATCCAAGATTTCTAAAAAGAAAATGAGTGTACTTGACGTTTGGAATGTCGTAGAATCTATCGGCACCACTTTTTCTGTTTGTCTGTTTGTCGGTTTTTCTGTTTGTCTGTTTGTCTGTATGATATCGATAATCTCGGAAAATAAATAATGGATTTATATGAGACTTTCACAGATGGGTAGCCTGTAATCCAGAAGGGAATCTATAACTTATTTCATTAAAATCGCGTGAGAAACAAAAAAGATATAGTTGTTTAAGCTATAATTAAGCTAATTTTAAGGATTTTTTTTTTTTTGAAAAACGAAGGAAAATACACCTAGTTTCCAAACAAATATCAAAGAATGCTTTTGAAAAGTTTTTCAGCTTCATATAAATTAAATTCAAATTCATGAATAGATACAGTGGCGTACCAAAAAAAATTATTTCACGCTGAAATATTACGATAATAGGTTAAAATGAGGTTACCTAAAACCTCTAAATATGCTTACAATATGGGTATCAAACAATAGAGGAAGGTCACAGGTTTCATTTGAATTTTGTGATATTTCGATAAATTAATAGATAACTGAGTTATCGGTCAAAATGTATTTGATCCAAAACCTTTAAATTTAACTACAATATGAAATACTTTCAGCTGAGATTTTAAACCTTTTACACGCGTTAATCAGGGACTCACACCTTTTGGTGCGATTCGGTTTATCTATTCGGTGACAGGTGGCGCAAAGTTTTCGTGTGTGCTGCGATGCTTTGGTAGATGTGCGATTGGTTGTCGTACACATACACTAAATAAAATTTAAAAAAAATAAGGCCCACTTTAATATAAATACGCATCCCGAACTACGTCGGGTACCCTGCTAGTACTATAATAAATCTCTAGAAAATCGTGTCTGTACTTCCAAGATTTCTAAAAAAAAATGAGTGTACTCAACGTTTGGAATGTCGTAGAATCCATCGGCACCAATTTTTTCTGTTTGACTGTTTGTCGGTACGATATCGATAATCTCGGAAACTAACTAATGGATTTTTATGAGATTTTAACAGATGGATAGCCTGTAATCCAGAAGGGAATCTAGAACTTATTTCATTAAAATCGCGTGAGAAACAAAAAAGATATAGTTGTTTAAGCTATAATTAAGCTACTTTTAAGGATTTTTTTTTTTGAAAAACGAAGGAAAATGCACTTAGTTTCCAAACAAATATCAAAGAATGCCTTTGCAAAGGTTTTTTTCAATTTCCTATAAATTAAGATTCAAATTCATGAATAGATAAAGTGGCGTACAAAAAAAAAATTATTTTACGCTGCCATATTACGATAATCGGTTAAAATGAGGTTACCTAAAACCTCTAAATATGCGTACAATATGGGCATCAAACAATAGAGGAAGATCACAGGTTTCATTTGAATTTTGTGATATTTAGATAAATTAATCTATAACTGAGTTATCGGTTTCAAATGTATTTGCTCCAAAATCTATAAATTTACCTACAATCTATCTATCTATCTTCTATCTATCTATCTATCTATACTATAATAAATCTCTAAAAAATCGTGTCTGTACATCCAAAATTTCTAAAAAAAAATGAGTGTACTTGACGTTTGGAATGTCGTAGAATCTATCGGCACCACTTTTTTCTGTTTGTTTGTTTGTCGGTTTGTCTGTTTGTCTGTATGATATCGATAATCTCGGAAACTAACAAATGGATTTTTATATGAGACTTTCACATATGGATAGCCTGTAATCCAGAAGGGAATCTAGAACTTATTTCAATAAAATCGCGTGAGAAACAAAAAAGATATAGTTGTTTAAGCTATAATTAAGCTACTTTTAAGGATTTTTTTTTTTGAAAAACGAAGGAAAATGCACTTAGTTTCCAAATAAATATCAAAGAATGCTTTTGCACATTTTTTTTTCAATTTCATATAAATTAAAAATCAAATTCATGAATAGATACAGTGGCGTACCAAAAAAAAATTATTTCACGCTGCCATATTACGATAATCGGTTAAAATGAGGTTACCTAAAACCTCTAAATATGCGTACAATATGGGCATCAAACAATAGATGAAGATCACAGGTTTCATTTGAATTTTGTGATATTTAGATAAATTAATCGATAACTGAGTTATTGGTCAAAATGTATTTGCTCCAAAATCTATAAATTTACCTCCAATATATCTACCTATTTATCTATCTTCTATCTATCTATCTATACTATAATAAATCTCTAGAAAATCGTGTCTGTACATCCAAGATTTCTAAAAAAAAATGAGTGTACTTGACGTTTGGAATGTCGTAGAATCCATCGGCACCACGTTTTTCTGCTTGTATGTTTGTCTGTATGATATCGATAATCTCGGAAACTAACGAATGGCTTTTTATGAGGCTTTCACAGATGGATAGCCTGTAATCCAGAAGGGAATCTAGAACTTATTTCATTAAAATCGCGTGAGAAACAAAAAAGATAACGAATGGATTTTTATGAGAATTCCACAGAGGGATAGCCTGTAATCCAGAAGGGAATCTAGAACTTATTTCATTAAAATCGCGTGAGAAACAAAAAAGATAACGAATGGATTTTTATGAGACTTCCACAGATGGATAGCCTGTAATCCAGAAAGGAATCTAGAACTTATTTCATTAAAATCGCGTGAGAAACAAAAAAGATATAGTTGTTTAAGCTATAATTAAGTTACTTTTAAGGATTTTTTTTTTTGAAAAACGATGGAAATCTATCTTCTTCTATCTATACTATAATAATAATAATAATAATAATAATAATAATAATAATCTATACTATAATAAATCTCTAGAAAATCGTGTCTGTACATCCAAGATTTCTAAAAAAAAAATGAGTGTACTTTACGTTTGGAATGTCGTAGAATGCATTGGCAACATTTTTTTCTGTTTTTCTGTTTGTCGGTTTGTCTGTTTGTCTGTTTGTCTGTATGATATCGATAATCTCGGAAACTAACGAATATGGATTTTTATGAGACTTTCACAGATGGATAGCCTGTGATCCAGAAGGGAATCTAGAACTTATTTCATTAAAATCGCGTGAGAAACAAAAAAGATATAGTTGTTTAAGCTATAATTAAGCTAATTTTAAGGATTTTCTTTTTGAAAAACGAAGGAAAATGCACTTAGTTTCCAAACAAATATCAAAGAATGCCTTTGCAAAGTTTTCTTTCAATTTCATATAAATTAAAAATCAAATTCATGAATAAATACAGTGGCGTACCAAAAAAAATTATTTTACGCTCCCATATTACGATAATCGGTTAAAATGAGGTTACCTAAAACCTCTAAATATGTGTACAATATGGGCATCAAACAATAGAGGAAGATCACAGGTTTCATTTGAATTTTGTGATATTTCGATAAATTAATCGATAACTGAGTTATCGGTCAAAATGTATTTGCTCCAAAATCTATAAATTTACCTACAATCTATCTATCTATCTATCTATCTATCTTCTATCTATCTATATATCTATACTATAAGAAATCTCTGTTTGTCTGTATGATATCGATACTCCCGGAAACTAACGAATGGATTTTTATGAGACTTTCACAGATAGATAGCCTGTAATCCATAAGGGAATCTAGAACTTATTTCATTAAAATCGCGTGAGAAACAAAAAATATATATTTGTTTAAGCTATAATTAAGCTACTTTTAAGGATTTTTTTTTTTGAAAAACGAAGTAAATCTATTTTCTTCTATCTATACTATAATACTAATAATAACAATAATAATAATAATAATGCTATAATAAATCTCTAGAAAATCGTGTCTGTACATCCAAGATTTCTAAAAAAAAATGAGTGTACTTGACGTTTGGAATGTCGTAGAATCCATCAGCACCACTTTTTTCTGTTTGTCTGTTTGTCGGTTTTTCTGTTTGTCTGTTTGTCTGTATGATATCGATAATCTCTGAAACTAAATAATGGATTTATATGAGACTTTCACAGATGGGTAGCCTGTAATCCAGAAGGGAATCTAGAACTTATTTCAATAAAATCGCGTGAGAAACAAAAAAGATATAGTTGTTTAAGCTATAATTAAGCTACTTTTAAGGATTTTTTTTTTTGAAAAACGAAGGAAAATGCACTTAGTTTCCAAATAAATATCAAAGAATGCCTTTGCACATTTTTTTTTCAATTTCATATAAATTAAAAATCAAATTCATGAATAGATACAGTGGCGTACCAAAAAAAAATTATTTCACGCTGCCATATTACGATAATCGGTTAAAATGAGATTACCTAAAACCTCTAAATATGCGTACAATATGGGCATCAAACAATAGAGGAAGATCACAGGTTTCATCTGAATTTTGTGATATTTAGGTAAATTAATCGATAACTGAGTTATTGGTCAAAATGTATTTGCTCCAAAATCTATAAATTTACCTCCAATATATCTACTATTTATCTATCTTCTATCTATCTATCTATACTATAATAAATCTCTAGAAAATCGTGTCTGTACATCCAAGATTTCTAAAAAAAAATGAGTGTACTTGACGTTTGGAATGTCGTAGAATCCATCGGCCACGTTTTTCT
Organism: Eurosta solidaginis; assembly: GCF_040869045.1. Taxonomy (NCBI): domain Eukaryota; kingdom Metazoa; phylum Arthropoda; class Insecta; order Diptera; family Tephritidae; genus Eurosta; species Eurosta solidaginis. The sequence goes on from NC_090319.1 coordinate 149,297,855, forward strand.
GCTTGTATGTTTGTCTGTATGATATCGATAATCTCGGAAACTAACGAATGGATTTTTATGAGGCTTTCACAGATGGATAGCCTGTAATCCAGAAGGGAATCTAGAACTTATTTCATTAAAATCGCGTGAGAAACAAAAAAGATAACGAATGGATTTTTATGAGAATTCCACAGATGGATAGCCTGTAATCCAGAAGGGAATCTAGAACTTATTTCATTAAAATCGCGTGAGAAACAAAAAAGATAACGAATGGATTTTTATGAGACTTCCGCAGATGGATAGCCTGTAATCCAGAAAGGAATCTAGAACATATTTCATTAAAATCGCGTGAGAAACAAAAAAGATATAGTTGTTTAAGCTATAATTAAGTTACTTTTAAGAATTTTTTTTTGAAAAACGATGGAAATCTATCTTCTTCTATCTATACTATAATAATAATAATAACAATAATAATAATAATAATCTATACTATAATAAATCTCTAGAAAATCGTGTCTGTACATCCAAGATTTCTAAAAAAAAATGAGTGTACTTTACGTTTGGAATGTCGTAGAATCCATTGGCAACATTTTTTTCTGTTTTTCTGTTTGTCGGTTTGTCTGTTTGTCTGTTTGTCTGTATGATATCGATAATCTCGGAAACTAACGAATGGATTTTTATGAGACTTTCACAGATGGATAGCCTGTGATCCAGAAGGGAATCTAGAACTTATTTCATTACAATCGCGTGAGAAACAAAAAATATATAGTTGTTTAAGCTATAATTAAGCTAATTTTAAGGATTTTCTTTTTGAAAAACGAAGGAAAATGCACTTAGTTTCCAAACAAATATCAAAGAATGCCTTTGCAAAGTTTGTTTTCAATTTCATATAATTTAAAAATCAAATTCATGAATAAATACAGTGGCGTACCAAAAAAAATTATTTTACGCTCCCATATTACGATAATCGGTTAAAATGAGGTTACCTAAAACCTCTAAATATGTGTACAATATGGGCATCAAACAATAGAGGAAGATCACAGGTTTCATTTGAATTTTGTGATATTTCGATAAATTAATCGATAACTGAGTTATCGGTCAAAATGTATTTGCTCCAAAATCTATAAGTTTACCTACAATCTATCTATCTATCTATCTTCTATCTATCTATATATCTATACTATAAGAAATCTCTGTTTGTCTGTATGATATCGATACTCCCGGAAACTAACGAATGGATTTTTATGAGACTTTCACAGATAGATAGCCTGTAATCCAGAAGGGAATCTAGAACTTATTTCATTAAAATCGCGTGAGAAACAAAAAATATATATTTGTTTAAGCTATAATTAAGCTAATTTTAAGGATTTTTTTTTTTTAAAAACGAGGTAAATCTATTTTCTTCTATCTATACTATAATACTAATAATAACAATAATAATAATAATAATACTATAATAAATCTCTAGAAAATCGTGTCTGTACATCCAAGATTTCTAAAAAAAAATGAGTGTACTTGACGTTTGGAATGTCGTAGAATCCATCAGCAACACTTTTTTCTGTTTGTCTGTTTGTCGGTTTTTCTGTTTGTCTGTTTGTCTGTATGATATCGATAATCTCGGAAACTAAATAATGGATTTATATCAGACTTTCACAGATGGGTAGCCTGTAATCCAGAAGGGAATCTATAACTTATTTCATTAAAATCGCGTGAGAAACAAAAAAAGATATAGTTGTTTAAGCTATAATTAAGCTACTTTTAAGAATTTTTTTTTTTTTGAAAAACGAAGGAAAATACACTTAGTTTCCAAACAAATATCAAAGAATGCTTTTGCAAAGTTTTTTTCAGCTTCATATAAATTAAAATTCAAATTCATGAATAGATACAGTGGCGTACCAAAAAAAAATTATTTCACGCTGAAATATTACGATAATCGGTTAAAATGAGGTTACATAAAAACTCTAAATATGCTTACAATATGGGCACCAACAATAGAGGAAGGTCACAGGTTTCATTTGAATTTTGTGATATTTCGATAAATTAATCGATAACTGAGTTATCGGTCAAAATGTATTTGATCCAAAACCTTTAAATTTAACTACAATATGAAATACTTTTAGCTGAGATTTTAAACTTTTTACACGCGTTAATCAGGGACTCACACCTTTTGGTGCAATTCGGTTTATCTATTCGCTGACAGGTGGCGCAAAGTTTTCGTGTGTACTGCGATGCTTTGGTAGTTGTGCGATTGGTTGTCGTACACATACACTAAATAAAATTAAAAAAAAAATAAGGCCCACTTTAATATAAATACGCATCCCGAACTACGTCGGGTACCCTGCTAGTACTATAATAAATCTCTAGAAAATCGTGTCTGTACTTCCAAGATGTCTAAAAAAAAATGAGTGTACTTAACGTTTGGAATGTCGTAGAATCCATCGGCACCACTTTTTTCTGTTTGACTGTTTGTCTGTACGATATCGATAATCTCGGAAACTAACGAATGGATTTTTATGAGATTTTAACAGATGGATAGCCTGTAATCCAGAAGGGAATCTAGAACTTATTTCATTAAAATCGCGTGAGAAACAAAAAAGATATAGTTGTTTAAGCTATAATTAAGCTACTTTTAAGGATTTTTTTTTTTTGAAAAACGAAGGAAAATGCACTTAGTTTCCAAACAAATATCAAAGAATGCCTTTGCAAAGGTTTTTTTCAATTTCATATAAATTAAAATTCAAATTCATGAATAGATACAGTGGCGTACAAAAAAAAAACTATTTTACGCTGCCATATTACGATAATCGGTTAAAATGAGGTTACCTAAAACCTCTAAATATGCGTACAATATGGGCATCAAACAATAGAGGAAGATCACAGGTTTCATTTGAATTTTGTGATATTTAGATAACTTAATCGATAACTGAGTTATCGGTTTCAAATGTATTTGCTCCAAAATCTATAAATTTACCTACAATCTATCTATCTATCTTCTATCTATCTATCTATCTATACTATAATAAATCTCTAAAAAATCGTGTCTGTACATCCAAGATTTCTAAAAAAATGAGTGTACTTGACGTCTGGAATGTCGTAGAATCTATCGGCACCACTTTTTTCTGTTTGTTTGTTTGTCGGTTTGTCTGTTTGTCTGTATGATATCGATAATCTCGGAAACTAACAAATGGATTTTTATATGAGACTTTCACATATGGATAGCCTGTAATCCAGAAGGGAATCTAGAACTTATTTCAATAAAATCGCGTGAGAAACAAAAAAGATATATTTGTTTAAGCTTTAATTAAGCTACTTTTAAGGATTTTTTTTTTTGAAAAACGAAGGAAAATGCACTTAGTTTCCAAATAAATATCAAAGAATGCCTTTGCACATTTTTTTTTTCAATTTCATATAAATTAAAAATCAAATTCATGAATAGATACAGTGGCGTACCAAAAAAAAATTATTTCACGCTGCCATATTACGATAATCGGTTAAAATGAGGTTACCTAAAACCTCTAAATATGCGTACAATATGGGCATCAAACAATAGAGGAAGATCACAGGTTTCATCTGAATTTTGTGATATTTAGATAAATTAATCGATAACTGAGTTATTGGTCAAAATGTATTTGCTCCAAAATCTATAAATTTACCTCCAATATATCTACCTATTTATCTATCTTCTATCTATCTATCTATCTATACTATAATAAATCTCTAGAAAATCGTGTCTGTACATCCAAGATTTGTCTGTTTGTCTGTTTGTCTGTATGATATCGATAATCTCGGAAACTAATGAATGGATTTTTATGAGACTTTCACAGATGGATAGCCTGTGATCCAGAAGGGAATCTAGAACTTATTTCATTACAATCGCGTGAGAAACAAAAAATATATAGTTCTTTAAGCTATAATTAAGCTACTTTTAAGGATTTTTTTTTTTTTGAAAAACGAAGGAAAATGCACTTAGTTTCCAAACAAATATCAAAGAATGCCTTTGCAAAGTTTTTTTTCAATTTCATATAAATTAAAAATCAAATTCATGAATACAGTGGCGTACAAAAAAAAATTATTTTACGCTGCCATATTACGATAACCGGTTAAAATGAGGTCACCTAAAACCTCTAAATATGCGTACAATATGGGCATCAAACAATAGAGGAAGATTACAGGTTTCATTTGAATTTTGTAAAATCGTGTCTGTACATCCAAGATTTCTAAAAAAAAATGAGTGTAAACGTTTGGAATGTCGTAGAATCCTTCGGCACCACTTTTTTCTGTTTGTCTGTATGATATCGATAATCTCGGAAACTAACAAATGGTTTTTATGAGACTTTCACAAATGGATAGCCCGTAATCCAGAAGGGAATCTAGAACTTATTTCATTAAAATCGCGTGAGAAACAAAAAAGATATAGTTGTTTAAGCTATAATTATGCTACTTTTAAGGATTTTTTTTTTTTTGAAAAACGGAGAAAAATGCACTTAGTTTCCAAACAAATATCAAAGAATGCCTTTGCAAAGTTTTTTTTCAATTTCATATAAATTAAAAATCAAATTCATGAACAGATACAGTGGCGTACCAAAAAAAATTATTTTACGCTCCCATATTACGATAATCGGTTAAAATGAGTTTACCTAAAACCTCTAAATATGCGTACAATATGGGCATCAAACAATAGAGGAAGATCACGGGTTTCATTTGAATGTTGTGATATTTAGATAAATTAATCGATAACTGAGTTATCGGTCAAAATGTATTTGCTCCCAAATCTATAAATTTACCTACAATCTATCTATCTATATATCTATCTCCTATCTATCTATCTATCTATACTATAATAAATCTCTAGAAAATCGTGTCTGTACATCCAAGATTTCAAAAAAAAAAATTAGTGTACTTGACGTTTGGAATGTCGTAGAATCCATCGGCACCACTTTTTTCTGTTTGTCTGTTTGTCTGTATGATATCGATAATCTCGGAAACTAGCAAATGGATTTATACGAGACTTTCACAGATGGATAGCCTGTAATCCAGAAGGGAATCTATAACTTATTTCATTAAAATCGCGTGATAAACAAAAAAGATATAGTTGTTTAAGCTATAATTAAGCTAATTTTAAGGATTTTTTTTTTTTTTGAAAAACGAAGGAAAATGCACTTAGTTTCCAAACAAATATCAAAGAATGCCTTTGCAAAGTTTTTTTTTTCAATTTCATATAAATTAAAAATTAAATTCATGAATAGATACAGTAGCGTACCAAAAAAAAAAATATTTTACGCTCCCATATTACGATAATCGGTTAAAATGAGGTTACCTAAACCCTCTAAATATGCGTACGATATGGGCATCAAACAATAGAGGAAGATCACAGGTTTCATTTGAATTTTGTGATATTTCGATAAATTAATCGATAACTGAGTTAGCGGTCAAAATGTATTTGCTCCAAAATGTATAAATTTACCTACAATCTATCTATCTATCTATCTATTTTCTATCAATCTATCTATACTATAATAAATCTCTAGAAAATCGTGTCTGTACATCCAAGATTTCTAAAAAAAAAAAATGAGTGTACTTAACGTTTGGAATGTCGTAGAATCCATCAGCACCACTTTTTTGTTTGTCTGTTTGTCGGTTTGTCTGTTTGTCTGTATGATATCGATAATCTCGGAAACTAACGAATGGATTTTTATGAGACTTTCACAGATGGATAGCCTGTAATCCAGAAGGGAATCTAGAACTTATTTCATTAAAATCGCGTGAGAAACAAAAAAGATATAGTTGTTTAAGCTATAATTAAGCTACTTTTAAGGATTTTTTTTTGAAAAACGAAGAAAATCTATCTTCTATCTACAATATAATAAAACTCTAGAAAATCGTGTCTGTACATCCAAGATTTCTAAAAAAAATGAGTGTTCTTGACGTTTGGAATATCGTAGAATCCATCGGCACCACTTTTTTCTGTTTTTCGGTTTGTCTGTATGATATCGATAATCCCGGAAACTAACGAATGGATTTTTATGAGACTTTCGCAGATGGATAGCCTGTAATCCACAAGGGAATCTAGAACTTATTTCATTAAAATCGCGTGAGAAAAGATACAGTTGTTTAAGCTATAATTAAGCTACTTTTAAGGATTTTTTTTTTGAAAAACGAAGGAAAATGCACTTAGTTTCCAAACAAATATCAAAGAATGCCTTTGCAAATTTTTTTTCAATTTCATATAAATTAAAAATCAAATTCATGAATAGATACAGTGGCGTACCAAAAAAAAATTATTTCACGTTGCCATATTACGATAATCGGTTAAAATAAGGTTACCTAAAACCTCTAAATATGCGTACAATATGGGCATCAAACAATAGAGGAAGATCGCAGGTTTCATTTCAATTTTGTGATATTTAGATAAATTAATCCATAACTGAGTTATTGGTCAAAATGTATTTGCTCCAAAATCTATAAATTTACCTACAATCTATCTATCTATCTATCTATCTATACTATAATAAATCTCTAGAAAATCATGTCTGTACATCCAAGATTTCTAAAAAAAATGTGTTGACTTGACGTTTGGAATGTCGTAGAATCCATCGGCACCACATTTTTCTGTTTGTTTGTATGATATCGATAATCTCGGAAACTAACGAATGGATTTTTATGAGGCTTCACATATGTATAGCCTGTAATCCAGAAGAGAATCTAGAACTTATTTCATTAAAATCGCGTGAGAAACAAAAAAGATAACGAATGGATTTTTATGAGACTTCCACAAATGGATAGCCTGTAATCCAGAAGGGAATCTAGAACTTATTTCATTAAAATCGCGTGAGAAACAAAAAAGATAACGAATGGATTTTTATGAGGCTTCCACAGATGGATAGCCTGTAATCCAGAAGGGAATCTAGAACTTATTTCATAAAAAGCGCGTGAGAAACAAAAAAGATATAGTTGTTTAAGCTATAATTAAGCTACTTTTAAGGATTTTTTTTGAAAAACGAAGGAAAGTGCACTTAGTTTCCAAAAAAATATCAAAGAATGCCTTTGCAAAGTTTTTTTTCAAATTCATATAAATTAAAAATCAAATTCATGAATAGATACAGTGGCGTACCAAAAAAAATTATTTTACGCTCCCATATTACGATAATCGGTTAAAATGAGGTTACCTAAAATCTCTAAATATGCGTACAATATGGGCTTCAAACAATAGAGGAAGATCACAGGTTTCATTTGAATTTTGTGATATTTCGATAAATTAATCGATAACTGAGTTATCGGTCAAAATGTATTTGCTCCAAAATCTATAAATTTACCTACAATCTATCTATCTATCTATCTATCTATACTATAATAAATCTCTAGAAAATCGTGTCTGTACATCCAAGATTTCTAAAAAAAAAATGAGTGCACTTGACGTTTGGAATGTCGTAGAATCCATCGGCACCACTTTTTTCTGTTTGTCTGTTTGTCGGTTTGTCTGTTTGTCTGTATGATATCGATAATCGCGGAAACTAACGAATGTATTTTTATGAGACTTTCACAGATGGAGAGCCTGTAATCCAGAAGGGAATCTAGAACTTATTTCATTAAAATCGCGTGAGAAACAAAAAAGATATAGTTTTTTAAGCTATAGTTAAGCTACTTTTAAGGATTTTTTTTTTAAAAACGAAGGAAATCTATCTTCTATCTACACTATAATAAATCTCTAGAAAATTGTGTCTGTACATCCAAGATTTCTAAAAAAAAAAATGAGTGTACTTGACGTTTGGAATGTCGTAGAATCCATCGGCACCACTTTTTTCTGTTTGTCGGTTTGTCTGTTTGTCTGCATGATATCGATAATCTCGGAAACTAACGAATGTATTTTTATGAGACTTTCACAGATGGATAGCCTGTAATCAAGAAGGGAATATAGAACTTATTTCATTAAAATCGCGTGAGAAACAAAAAAGATATAGTTGTTTAAGCTATAATTAAGCTACTTTTAAGGATTTTTTTTTTGAAAAACAAAGGAAATCTATCTTCTTCTATATATAAAATAATAATAATAATAATAATAATCTATACTATAATAAATCTCTAGAAAATCGAGTCTGTACATCCAAGATTTCTAAAAAAAAAAATGAGTGTACTTGACGTTTGGAATGTCGTAGAATCCATCGGCACCACTTTTTTCTGTTTGTCGGTTTGTCTGTTTGTCTGCATGATATCGATAATCTCGGAAACTAAAGAATTTATTTTTATGAGACTTTCACAGATGGAGAGCCTGTAACCCAGAAGGGAATCTAGAACTTATTTCATTAAAATCGCGTGAGAATCAAAAAAGATATAGTTGTTTAAGCTATAGTTAAGCTACTTTTAAGGATTTTTTTTTTAAAAACGAAGGAAATCTATCTTCTATCTACACTATAATAAATCTCTAGAAAATCGAGTCTGTACATCCAAAATGTCTAAAAAAAATGAGTGTTTGTCTGTATGATATCGATAATCCCGGAAACTAATGAATGGATTTTTATGAGACTTTCACAGATGGATAGCATGTAATCCAGAATGGGATTTTGGAACTTATTTCATTAAAATCGCGTGAGAAAGAAAAAAGATATAGTTGTTTAAGCTACTTTTAAGGATTTCTTTTTTTTTTTTTTTTGAAAAACGAAGGAAAATGCACTTAGTTTCCAAACAAATATCAAAGAATGCCTTTGCAAAGTTTTTTTTTCAATTTCATATAAATTAAAAATCAAATTCATGAATAGATACAGTGGCGTACCAAAAAAAAAATTTTTACGCTCCCATATTACGATAATCGGTTAAAATGAGGTTACCTAAAACCTCTAAATATGCGTACAATATGGGCATAAAACAATAGAGGAAGATCATAGGTTTCATTTGAATTTTGTGATATTTCGATAAATTAATCGATAACTGAGTTAGCGGTCAAAATGTATTTGCTCCAAAATGTATAAATTTACCTACAATCTATCTATCTGTCTATTTTCTATCAATCTATCTATACTAAAATAAATCTCTAGAAAATCGTGTCTGTACATCCAAGTTTTCTAAAAAAAAAATGAGTGTACTTGACGTTTGGAATGTCGTAGAATCCATCGGCACCACTTTTTTCTGTTTGTCTGTTTGTCGGTTTGTCTGTTTGTCTGTATGATATCGATAATCGCGGAAACTAACGAATGTATTTTTATGAGACTTTCACAGATGGAGAGCCTGTAATCCAGAAGGGAATCTAGAACTTATTTCATTAAAATCGCGTGAGAATCAAAAAAGATATAGTTGTTTAAGCTATAGTTAAGCTACTTTTAAGGATTTTTTTTTTTAAAAACGAAGGAAATCTAATTTCTATCTACACTATAATAAATCTCTAGAAAATCGTGTCTGTACATCCAAGATTTCTAAAAAAAAATGAGTGTACTTGACGTTTGGAATGTCGTAGAATCCATCGGCACCACTTTTTTCTGTTTGTCTGTTTGTCGGTGTGTCTGTTTGTCTGGTTGTCTGTATGATATCGATAATCCCGGAAACTAACGAATGGATTTTTATGAGACTTTCACAGATGGATAGCCTGTAATCCAGAAGGGAATCTAGAACTTATTTCATTAAAATCGCGTGAGAAACAAAAAAGATATAGTTGTTTAAGCTATAATTAAGCTAATTTTAAGGATTTTTTTTTTTAAAAACGAAGGAAAATGCACTTAGTTTACAATAAAATATCAAAGAATGCCTTTGCAAAGTTCATGAATAGATACAGTGGCGTACCAAAAAAAAATTATTTTACGCTCCCATATTACGAAAATCGGTTAAAATAAGGTTACCTAAAACCTCTAAATATGCGTACAATATGGGCATCAAACAATAGAGGAAGATCACAGGTTTCATTTGAATTTTGTGATATTTCGATAAATTAATCGATAACTGAGTTATCGGTCAAAATGTATTTGCTCCAAAATCTATAAATTTACCTACACCCTATCTATCTATCTATCTATCTTCTATCTATCTATCTATACTATAATAAATCTCTAGAAAATCGTGTCTGTACATCCAAGATTTCTAAAAAAAAAAAAATCAGTGTACTTGACGTTTGGAATGTCGTAGAATCCATCGGCACCACTTTTTTCTGTTTGTCTGTTTTTCTGTTTTGTCCGTTTGTCTGTTTGTCTGTATGATATCGATAATCTCGGAAACTAACAAATGGATTTATATAAGACTTTCACAGATGGATAGCCTGTAATCCAGAAGGGAATCTATAACTTATTTCATTAAAATCCCGTGAGAAACAAAAAAGATATAGTTGTTTAAGCTATAATTAATCTAATTTTAAGGATTTTTTTTTTGAGGAACGAAGGGAAATACACTTAGTTTCCAAACAAATATCAAAGAATGCCTTTGCAAAGTTTTTTTTCAGCTTCATATAAATTAAAATTCAAATTCATGAATAGATACAGTGGCGTACCAAAAAAAAAAATATTTCACGCTGCCATATTACGATAATCGGTTAAAATGAGGTTACCTAGAACCTCTAAATATGCGTACAATATTGGCATCAAACAATAGAGGAAGGTCACAGGTTTCATTTGAATTTTGTGATATTTCGATAAATTAATCGATAACTGAGTTATCGGTCAAAATGTATTTGCTCCAAAATCTTTAAATTTACCTACAATATGAAATACTTTTAGCTAAGATTTTAAACCTTTTACACGCGTTAATCAGGGACTCAAACCTTTTGGTGCAATTCGGTTTATCTATTCGTTGACAGGTGGCGCAAAGTTTTCGTGTGTACTGCGATGCTTTGGTAGGTGTGCGATTGGTTGTCGTACACATACACTAAATAAAATAAAAAAAAAAAAATAAGGGTCACTTTAATATAAATACGCATCCCGAACAACGTCGGGTACCCTGCTAGTCCTATGACAAATCTCTAGAAAATCGTGTCTGTACATCCAAGATTTCTAAAAAAAAAATGAGTGTACTTGACGTTTGGAATGTCGTAGAATCCATCGGCACCACTTTTTTCTGTTTGTCTGTTTATCGGTTTGTCTGTATGATATCGATAATATCGGAAACTAACAAGTGGATTTATATGAGACTTTCACAGATGGATAGCCTGTAATCCAGAAGGGAATCTATAACTTATTTCATTAAAATCCCGTGAGAAACAAAAAAGATATAGTTGTTTAAGCTATAATTAAGCTACTTTTAAGGATTTTTTTTTTTGAAAAACGAAGGAAAATACACTTAGTTTCCAAACAAATACCAAAGAATGCCTTTGCAAAGTTTTTTTTCAGCTTCATATAAATTAAAATTCAAATTCATCAATAGATACAGTGGCGTACCAAAAAAAATTATTTCACGCTACCATATTACGATAATAGGTTAAAATGAGGTTACCTAAAACCTCTAAATATGCGTACAATATGGGCATCAAACAATAGAGGAAGGTCACAGGTTTCATTTGAATTTTGTGACATTTCGATAAATTAATCGATAACTGAGTTATCGGTCAAAATGTATTTGCTACAAAATCTTTAAATTTACCTACAATATGAAATACTTTTAGCTAAGATTTTAAACCTTTTACACGCGTTAATCAGGTACTCAAACCTTTTGGTGCAATTCGGTTTATCTATTCGCTGACAGTTGGCGCAAAGTTTTCGTGTATACTGCATGCTTTGGTAGGTGTGCGATTGGTTGTCGTACACATACACTAAATAAAATTAAAAAAAAAAAAAATAAGGGCAACTTTAATATAAATACGCATCCCGAACAACGTCGGGTACCCTGCTAGTACTATAATAAATCTCTAGAAAATCGTGTCTGTACATCCAAGATTTCTAAAAAAAAATGAGTGTACTTGACGTTTGGAATGTCGTTGGATCCATCGGCACCACTTTTTTCTGTTTGTCTGTTTATCGGTTTGTCTGTATGATATCGATAATCTCGGAAACTAACAAGTGGATTTATATGAGACTTTCACAGATGGATAACCTGTAATCCAGGAGGGAATATATAACTTATTTCATTAAAATCGCGTGAGAAACAAAAAAGATATAGTTGTTTAAGCTATAATTAAGCTACTTTTAAGGATTTTTTTTTTGAAAAACGAAATAAAATACACTTAGTTTCCAAACAAATATCAAATAATGCCTTTGCAAAGTTTTTTTTCAGCTTCATGTAAATTAAAATTCAAATTCATGAATAGATACAGTGGCGTACCAAAAAAAATTATATCACGCTGCCATATTAAGATAATCGGTTAAAATGAGGTTACCTAAAACCTCTAAATATGCGTTCAGTATGGGCATCAAACAATAGAGGAAGGTCACAGGTTTCATTTGAATTTTGTGATATTTCGATAAATTAATCGATAACTGAGTTATCGGTCAAAATGTATTTGCTCCAAAATCTTTAAATTTACCTACAATATGAAATACTTTAGCTAAGATTTTAAACCTTTTACACGCGTTAATCAGGGACTCAAACCTTTTGGTGCAATTCGGTTTATCTATTCGCTGACAGGTGGCGCAAAGTTTTCGTGTGTACTGCGATACTTTGGAATGTCGTAGAATCCATCGGCACCACTTTTTTCTGTTTGTCTGTTTATCGGTTTGTCTGTATGATATCGATAATCTCGGAAACTAACACGTGGATTTATATGAGACTTTCGCAGATGTATAGCCTGTAATCCAGGAGGGAATCTATAACTTATTTCATTAAAATCGCGTGAGAAACAAAAAAGATATAGTTGTTTAAGCTATAATTAAGCTACTTTTAAGGATTTTTTTTTGAAAAATGAAAGAAAATACACTTAGTTTCCAAACAAATATCAAAGAATGCCTTTGCAAAGTTTTTTTTTAGCTTCATATAAATTAAAATTCAAATTCATGAATAGATACAGTGGCGTACCAAAAAAAATTATTTCACGCTGCCATATTACGATAATAGGTTAAAATGAGGTTACCTAAAACCTCTAAATATGCGTACAATATGGGCATCAAACAATAGAGGAAGGTCACAGGTTTCATTTGAATTTTGTGATATTTCGATAAATTAATCGATAACTGAGTTATTGGTCAAAATGTATTTGCTCCAAAATCTTTAAATTTACCTACAATATGAAATACTTTTAGCTAAGATTTTAAACCTTTTACACGCGTTAATCAGGGACTCAAACCTTTTGGTGCAATTCGGTTTATCTATTCGCTGACAGGTGGCGCAAAGTTTTCGTGTGTACTGCGATGCTTTGGTAGGTGTGCGATTGGTTGTCGTACACATACACTAAATTAAATTTAAAAAAAAAATAAGGGCCACTTTAATATAAATACGCATCCCGAACAACGTCGGATACCCTGCTAGTACTATAATAAATCTCTAAAAAATCGTGTCTGTACATCCAAGATTTCTAAAAAAAAAATGAGTGTACTTGACGTTTGGGATGTCGTAGAATCCATCGGCACCACTTTTTTCTGTTTGTCTGTTTGTCGGTTTGTCTGTTTGTCTGTATGATATCGATAATCTCGGAAACTAACAAATGGATTTATAAGAGACTTTCACAGATGGATAGCCTGTAATCCAGAAGGGAATCTATAACTTATTTCATTAAACTCGCGTGAGAAACAAAAAAGATATAGTTGTTTAAGCTATAATTAAGCTACTTTTAAGGATTTTTTTTTGAAAAACGAAAGAAAATACACTTAGTTTCCAAACAAATATCAAATAATGCCTTTGCAAAGTTTTTTTTCAGCTTCATATAAATTAAAATTCAAATTCATGAATAGATACAGTGGCGTACCAAAAAAAATTATATCACGCTGCCATATTACGATAATAGGTTAAAATGAGGTTACCTAAAACCTCTAAATATGCGTACAATATGGGCATCAAACAATAGAGGAAGGTCACAGGTTTCATTTGAATTTTGTGATATTTCGATAAATTTATCGATAACTGAGTTATCGGTCAAAATGTATTTGCTCCAAAATCTTTAAATTTACCTACAATATGAAATACTTTTATCTAAGATTTTAAACCTTTTACACGCGTTAATCAGGGACTCAAAGCTTTTGGTGCAATTCGGTTTATCTATTTGCTGACAGGTGGCGCAAAGTTTTCGTGTGTACTGCGATGCTTTGGTAGGCGTGCGATTGGTTGTCGTACACATACACTAAATAAAATTAAAAAAAAAAAAAATAAGGGCCACTTTAATATAAGTACGCATCCCGAACAACGTCGGGTACCCTGCTAGTTCTTAATATTTTCAGGTAATTCGTTGAAGCATTGTAACCCTTTGTAAAAAAGACTATTTTTTTCAGACTCAGTTTTGTAATTAGGTAATTTAAAATCATGTCTCTGCCTCGTGTTTCTGTCGTGAACCTCGTAGTTTGTAGAAATATATTTTTTTTAGGTATTTTACCTGTTATATAATCAACGTCAACTTCGTCCGATAATGCTGAACCAATTATTGTTCTTTGCTTACGATTTAATTCAATATCTTTAATACCAATGCTTGATAATTTTTGTAATAATATTTTGTGATCAATAGTTTCAAAGGGTCTATTGAGATCAATGAAAACTGCAATGATTGACTTTTTGTTATTAAGTTCTTCTTTCCATTCAGCTATACACATGTTTAAAGCTGTTTCGAAAGAATGATTCTGTCAAAATCCTGACTGTTGTGGTATAAGTATCTTATTATTTTCTAGATATTGAACTGATTGATTTTTAACCACCAGCTCTAAAATTTTCTCATCACTGGCCAAAGCATTTATTGGTCTCAGCTCCTCTGCTTTAATAGTATTCGCAACTTTTTCTATTGGGATTATAGTTATGCCCAATGATCTGTTGGCTTCGCATGATTGGTCGAATGTCTATGCCTGCACTGATGTCGATTCGGCAATCTCTATATTTTACAGTACGCTTGATGGCTTCTTTGATACCTGCTATACCCTATATTCGAATAACCCCCCTTGGTTCTCAAGGCAACTTATCAGACTTAATAACATTATATCTAGGCTTTATAAGAGATTAAAGCAATCTGGAGCATCTGCAGACCTCTCTAAATATCTAATAGCTCGTACTAACTTTCACCGTATTAATCAGCTTTGTTATAAAAATTACTTAAGTGGTTGTAAAGCCCAATTTTTTAAAAATCTAAAAAAGTTTTACAGTTTCGTAAATTCAAAGCGGAAAACTTCTAGATATCCTTCCTCATTTACCTTTGGATGTAAAAAAGCTTGCACTGATGACGATGTTGCAGAGCTATTTTCAAAGTTCTTTAGGTCCACCTATTCCTCCAGCGGTTTTCATTCCGGTCAATACCCGTATCGCTTAGATAACTCGAATTCCATTATGAATCCTGCTATTGATAGTGATATTGTTCTTCAGAGTCTTCAATCTTTCAAGCCCACCTTTTCTCCGGGACAAGACGGTGCTCCTAGTTGCGTGCTTAAGTACTGCGCTGAAAACATGTATGAGCCTATTTTAAAATTATTTGAGCTATCTCTGGGTTCTGCGTCATTCCCGGCACTTTGGAAACAGTCTTTTATTATACCCCTGCATAAAAAAGATAGTAGGTCAAAAGTTGAAAACTACAGGGGTATTGCTAAACTTTCAGCCATTCCCAAAGTCTTTGAACAGATTGTTAGCAGTCAACTCAATATCTTTTTTAGTCTTTTATCTCCATGCCAACACGGTTTCATTAGTCAAAGGTCAACCACTACAAATTTGCTTTTGTTCACCTGTATTTGGTTGGTTGCAGTGGCGGGTCCCAATTGACTCCAATTAGCGCGCATGCGCCGTTTTGATACCACAAACTCGTGAGTTAACCAATGAAAGGGTGTTTTAAGAATACTAATGAACATTTTCACGCGCCTCAGGGAAAACCCCGTCCCCCTATGTCCATCTCGTGGAGTTTATGAATTTGAGAAGCTCTCCCGCCCTAACATCCTTGAGTTCTGGGAGGCTTTCGAAAAAAAGGCTTTCCAAGAAACTTTATTCTGCTTCGACAGTGTGCTGGACATTCGCACAGCAGATGCTCAACCCTTTCTTCTGCCTTCGGACGCTTGTAGCTGCGACATGAGGTATTGTTTTCCAGTCCCATCCATGCCGAATGTACCCCAAATATCCAATGCCCCGTGAGCACCGCAACTACGCTGGATATATCCCTTCTGTTCATCTTAAGGACAGCTACCGATTGCTTTTCGTTATATAGTGGCCACATGCTCTTGGAAACTCTACAGGTCCGCAACCGATTCCACCTATTGTTGCCTCACCCAACCAGTGCTGGGAGATGCGACCCTTGATGAGTCCCAGGGGTGCAAGGACCTCCTTCGCTCCTGAGACATCAAGAGCCGCTCCACGCCGTGCCAGCTCATCCGCCATCTCGTTACCTTGTATGTTTCGATGCCCCGGCACCCATATCAGGGTAACGATCTGCCGGCTCGCCAGAATCATGGCGCTCTCCCTACACTGCCCAACCAGCTCTGATGATATATTCTCTGACCCGAGTGCCCCAAAAGCCGCCTGGCTATCGGAGAAAATGGCTACCCTGTTACCGTTACCTTTGATATCCATTAACGCTTTGCACGCCTCTCGGATATCGAAAATCTCAGCTTGAAACACACTTGCCGAATCGGGAAGCCGCATACATAAGGACGTGGGCGGGACAGTCGCAAATACTCCCGCTCCTACTCCGCAAGCCATTTTGGATTCGTCGGTGAGTGATCCCACCATCTTTCCTTGTGGGGAAGGGAATTGTGTAGTTTGTGTCGAAGACTTTCCTTGGACATATGTATTCCGTTTTTGACAAGGTTCGGGAGTCGTTAATATTGAGCAGGATACGGCCATGCCCGTATGTACGCTCCCTCTAAAGGCACAACTCCCGAAGCCTTAGGGCCCCTTGAGATGCCGTTTCCTTTATAACACGATCTAACGGTGGAATATTGCAAATTACGTTTAGAGCTTCCGAGGGACACGACCTAATTGCCCCCGTGATCGCTCCGCAGGCAGATTGTTGAACTTTCCCTAGCATGTTAGTTATGCATTTCACCTCTACCGCCTTCCACCATACGAGTGCCCCATATGTCAGAATTGGTCGAATAACTGCCTTATACATCCAAGCCATGAGGTCTGGCCTCAGACCCCACTTTTTACCCAGCATTCCTTTGCAGGCATACATAGCCCCGTAGGCTCCTTTGACTCTGTGCTCTGTGTTAAGCCTCTAGTTCAGCTTTGGTGTTAAAAAGACTCCTAGATATTTGGCCCTTTCAGAAAGACTTAACTCCTGGCGATCAAGAGTGGGAAGGTTAAAACTTGGGATTTTCGTCCTAGTGGTGAAGAGCATTAGTTCCGTCTTTGAGGGGTTAACGCTTAGTCCGGCGGTCTCCGCCCAACTGCTCAGCTTCCTCAGTAATCCCTGCATGATGCCACTAATCACATTGGGACACAGACCACATACCAGTAATACTACGTCATCCGCATAGGCCACCACTTTAACCGCATCTTTGTTGATTTGACGAAGTATGTTGTCTATAAACAAAGCCAGAGCAGCGGTGACAAGACCCTGCCCTGAGGGGTCCCTTTCCATGGATATGCCGTGACCTCACTATCCCACAGTTTAGCGTTTATCATTATGGACCACAGAGCCGTCCCTATCCACTTTACGATAGGGTCCTCTATTCCGAGTACATGAAGGGCGCCTTCTATTGCTTCCAACCGGACATTATTGAAAGTTTCCTCTATGTCCAAGAATGCAGCCAGGGTAAATTGTTTGTTTTCGAAGGACGACTCTACTTTGTGGACCACTTCATGTAAAGCTGTTTAGCGGCCCCTAAGATAGGCGTGTTGGACTGTTGACAGCCCCGAGTTATCCAACCTACCGTAAATGTGGACGTCCACTAGTATTTTAAATGTTTTTAGAACAAACGACGAAAGACTGACTTGTCTGAAATCCTTAAGTTTTTCATGTCCCCTCTTATTGACCTTTGGGATGAAGACCACCCTGGTCCCTCTCCAATTCAGGGGCACATGATTAAGTCGAATGCAGGCTTTAAAGATGCGTTCCATCCAGGGAATCACCAGACAGCTAGTTTTTTCAGCATCGCTGGGAAAACTGTCGATAGCCTATTCTATCTTTTTTTCCGTTATAAGTTCATTTATTAACCGGAGAGAGGGTATTACCTTTGTATACTTCCTCGGTTCCATTTGGATAAAACTACAGCCTGGAAAGTGTGTTTTTACCAGCAGCTCCACTGTTTCAGCGGAGCTCCCTGTCCATCATTCATCTTCTTTCCTCAAGAAGGATGGGCAGGATTTTTCCTTCTAGAGAATCTTACCAATTCTCGAAGATTCTCTAGTTGACTCGATAGGAGAGCAAAATTCTTTCCAGCACTCCGTCTTTGCCTTCTAAACAGCTTTTTTGTAGCACCTGAGACTATCTTTATATGGTTACCAGTTTCCATATAACCGGATCAGGTTGAAGAGTTTGCGAGTCTCTTTCCTGAGCGTAAAAAGTTGGAATTCCACCTGGGGGGTATACCTTTTTACTGAAACTAGTCAGACAAGCTATCCGGAGCGCTGACGCTAAGGCCTCCTCCAGCTTGCTGCTGTTAGCATCAAGGTCCTCCACTGATGAAATTTCCTGTGCCGAATGCCTACCTAGCTTATTTCCTACCACTTTGACGAACTTTCGCCAATTGGACCTCTTTGGATTACGATAGGGAATAGGGGATATTAACTAGTATCCTCCTGGGGTTAGAAAAGGACTGACTATGTGATATCCTCCAGCTGTCTACCCGAATATTTCTGTTTCCGTTTAGTAGCGTGACATCTAACCCCTCCTCCCACCCGTTGAATCTGTCCGTGGTTGGAAATACAAAGGTGGGTGTGTTTCCCCGATTGCATACTACTAGGTCAGTATTAATGATAAAGTCGAAAAGTGACTCACCCGAGTGTTGATTTCCTTACTTCCCCATAGGGAGTGCCTGGAATTGGCATCACATCCCAGCACAATGTTTGCAGATCTCCAGTCCTGCATCAAGGCTCGGACCTCCTCCGGTGGAGCGGCCTTGTCGTGCGGCATGTAGCAAGAAGCAATTAGTATGCTGACTCCGTCAGCTGTTTCTAGCGAAACCGTTGTCAGACCCGAAGAGCTGTGAGAAGAAACAAGAAAAACATTGTTGTTACAGTGTTTTACCAAAACGCATGTCCTAAGCTTACCATCCTCGCGCTTGTAAAACGTAGAGTAACCCTTTATTGAGAGCCCTTACACCTGGGTGTTCCACACCCACGGCTCCTTAACAAGGGCTATATCAACGTCTTCCTCCAGTAGGAAGACGACAAGGTTGCCCGAGGCCAGCCTAGACTGCGTCCCGCTGTCTATTTTCATTCTCGGGATCCATACCTGAGCCCGGGGTCTTTTTACCTGTATAGTTATGGAAGGAGTTTTAGCGAACAAGCAAACGGATGTCATCTACACGGACCTCAGCAAAGCATTTGATACCGCCAACCATGAGTTACTTATTCCTAAGCTTGATTTACTGGGCTTTCCTTTTCACCTATAAATGTGGCTGAAAAGCTATCTTCATAACCGGACCCAAAAAGTCCTGTTCAAGTGAAATCTGTCGGAATCGTCCGGAGTTTCCTCCGGTGTACCCCAGGGAAGTTATCTAGACCCTTTGCTCTTTACACTTTTCATTAATGACTTGCCACAGACAATATTATATTCCCATACTATAATGTATGCGGATGATGTAAAACTTTATTACACCTACTGTCCTACCGATTTGAGTTCCTTGGATCTTGTTCAGGCCGACTTGGACTCGTTCCAATGGTGGTGCACAACAAATTTACTGTCTATAAACTGCTCTAAATGTTAGCATATGACATTTCACCGAGTGAAGCCAGTACTGAAACCTTATGTAATAGATGGTACGCCTTTGGAGCGTATATCTATTGCAAATGATCTAGGTGTCCGTTTTGATCCGAAACTGAATTTTAACATGCATATTTCATCTATTGCCAACAAAGCTTTGGGTTTACTTGGATTTGTTAAAAGATGGGCTAAAGAGTTCGATGATCCATACCTCACTAAGGTTCTTTACACGTCGCTGGTTCGTCCAATACTCGAGTATTACCCAAGCGTTTGGTGCCCTGTTCCTCAAAAGCATATAAAACGTCTTGAGTTAGTTCAAAAGCAATTTTTGATATTCGAATTGCGCGGCCTTAATTGGGACTCAAGTCTCCACCTTCCTCCATACAGAAGTAGATTTCATCTTATTAACTTGCCCACTCTGGAAAATTGGAGAATATTACTGGGGGTATTGTTCAGCCATAAGCTCATTATTGGGGAAATTGATTCTGCGAACCTTCTCAGCAGCTTGCTTTTTGCGGTTTGTCATCGAAACTTTGTTAAAAATAATCCTCTTTTTATCTGGTGCGCGCACTACAATGACTTGTATAGCTGTATCTGTCTTGAATGTACTTTTGCCACTATATGTAATGCAATACTTGCCTATCTAATCTAAAAGATACATGCTAACTTAATATGCCGGCATTTTTTTCTTCCGCAAAAACCAGGCACGATCTAGTATAAGGATGGAGGAACATTTGTCAACATGTATCATTAAGAATGAAAAAGACAGTACTTTGTTGATTGGAATCTGGTACATTCCAATCAACGTTAAAAATATGCTTTTTCTTCAGTCACTGACGGGAATCGTATGCATTTTGGCAGTATAATCTTATGGATCAGGCATCGAGCTGATTGGAATCCGGTGCATTCCAACAATACAAGTCATGTTACTTTTTTATGCCTTGTGATGGCGTATCCTCATTACACTACTCTTAGCTCTGCCGGATTCCCATGAATGCTGATTGGAATCTTGTTGCATTCTAACAACAAGATTGGAATCCACTGCATTCCGAAATCATACTGAGCGAAATCTGATGCATTCCGCCAGTATAAAATCTCGGTATAAGATCTTATTTCTGCTCATGCATCTTATTATTATATTCTGAAATTAAATTGTAATGTTCAATAATATACCTTTGTTTGTAATATAACGTTGTTGAAATTTCGATATATCTTAAATTTTAACTTTTGAGTTGTATATTTATATATCTTTTATATTATGCAGTCGACCATTTCAAGTTTTTCGCCGACTTTAAAAATTAAATAAATAAATAAATGAGTTCTTCTTAGCTACTGATTGGACCTTTCTTAACTTCTCCTGAAATTTCTTAGCTACTGATTGGACCTTTCTTAACGCCTCCTGAAATTTTTAGGAGGAGGCTTTTACTAACCCTTTCGAGTTTCGTACCTCTAAAAAGTAAATTTTTATTGAATAGGCCACCCTGGTTTTATCTAAAATTAAATAGTCTTGTAAAATAATAAATGAGCAAGGGTAAGGGTTTGAAGTTTTAAGTATTTGCAATGTGCGAAAATTATAAAGTGGAAAGTTCAAATTAGAAACCTTAAAAATAAACAAAATTACAGAATTTCATTAATAATATACGTAGTAATGACAGACCAGGTTTATGCTGTTCGGGTCATGTAATATAATCAAAAATATTAGTGACCAGTTTTTCCTATCCAACAACAAATACTAGAGACCAGCTTTTCGCTGTTCGTCTAAGTAAATGCTTTACACACACATATAAATGTATACGCTGGTATATATGTAAGAAGTCAACTTTGCATTGTCCGTCTTCCATATATTACCAGCGTGCGCTATTAGTTATTTCTTACCTCGTGAGTGAACGTTCGCAATCCCACCGATGACATGATACGAAACTTTTATTCTCTCTCAATTCGTTTCCAGGAATGGGTCTTGAAGTTCATTCGATTGTAAACAAAAGTTCGTTCGTTTCCAAGAATGGGTCTTGAACATCATATGGCTATAGAGTTGCCTAAACTACCCAAAAAAAAACTCCAAGAAATCCGTTCGGTTTCATTATTTTCAAAAAATCAGCAAGTAAGGTGATAAAAACTTATTAAAATTTATAAAAAAAGGCAAAGTTTTGTAGAAATATTTTGTGGTAGATAAGTGAAAAAATATGAAATAATATATTTCGATTGCGTTGCTTTGCTTTGTTGCGCTGGCACCGCCATAAAATAACAATGAACGGCTAGCCCCTTTTTCACTTTGATGCGACCAAAATGTTTATTTACATACATATGTATATCCACATACAATAAAAAACGCAAAAAATTTATAAGAAATTACGAAATTAGATCACTTAGTGAAGTATCTGCGTTGTGGTCCGCAAGAGGCTGTTAATTATACATGTTGCGTTAACATATACGTATACCTACAATTTATCTCAGCTGTCAAAAGTGGAATGTTGCAACGCTCCACAAAAATCTGGCCTTTATGCATCCATTTACATCAATGCGAAGACTAAGAAGCTGACTTTTTCTCCAATCGAAAGTTGCTATCAAAACCCGTTTCGTGTGCAGCCCTTCGATGAAAGGTGTTGTCACTGATAAATTTTCCACGGGTGAAAAATAGTTATTTTTTCTTCGGATTTGTAATCCTGACAAAAATTCGAGTTTTTTGATATCCCATTTGACAATCTTGAGTAAGTTTTCAGTGAAAATTATAAATTAAACCTTTACCATGTAAAATACCCAAAAGTTATTCTGAAATGCCCAAATTTGATTTTGAGCATGATGGTATCTATGGCCAATATTATAAAAATGCACATTTTCACGCGAGATTCGTTGCTTACGTCGCGGCGGGACTTTTTAAAAAGGAATATATAAACCAAAGGCAGAATACGCTTAAGAAAATCAACACGACTGACTAGGGTGTAACTCTGAATCAAACTGAACTTTCACTTTATTACCATCAATAATGAAACTTACAATTTGCTGATAATAATATTAATACTTATTGCTAACTGAATGATATTATTGCTTACTAAGTAGAATTAACTAGCTGTGTACTTAATATTTTGTTAAATAGCAGAATTCCCAGAATTGCCAGTTTGCAACTTTAATTTAGACCGGATATTAATACTTTTGTTTATTTGTGATTTTTAAAATGAATTGGTCAATATCGTCTGCTGCTGACTCTGCACTTATATAACTTGGCGAGCTATTGACCTTATTTGGTAGAGTAGCGGAATTATACGTAACTACCCTCCCTTTTAGATTGGAATTCTCCTGAATTCTACTATTTAATTTTATAATTACTTTGTTATGTTTAAAAATTGAAAATATTACAACCATTATTATTATAATAATTATGCTTACGATGCATACATATGAAACTTTGCTATGGTTATACAAGCTTGCAATACTCTGTAAATTTATTTTATTAAGTTTAATGACATCCGTTAAAGTTATTTTTTCTGTAAAATTGCGTATCATTTCATTTTGAATGTATATCGTTTTTTCTTCAATATTTTCTTTTGAATTTGAAAAATAATAATCATTTATTTTTAGTGAACAGTTCGTATATTGTAACAAATTATTTTCTACTAGAATAACCCTGTTTTCTGTACAAGTTTGATTTATTAATAAGTTTCGGGCATTCTTAATAAGAATTGTATCTATATCAATTTCTATTATTTCTAGCTCTTTGTTTTTAGTAAATTGGCAATTTGAGTTTAAAATACAATGTGTGCTTGGTTTTAATTTTCCTAGCTGTTTATTTTCTTCAAATTTATACGTTTTGTTGTTGTATTCAAAAATTTCTTCGATTTCGTAGTCAATCTCATGATAGGAATCGTTTGGTATTGGTATAATGTATCTAACTTGAACATTTACAAAAGTTACAGGTATTTTTATACTAAGTATTAGAAATGTATTATTAAAAAATGCTGTTCCAGATTGTAGGTATTTTAGCTTATCGTAGTCAATATCATACTTCATTATTTCATTACTTGTTAAGATATTAGGGTGTATTATCTTGTACTTGGCTGCCACTACGCTATCAAGTATCTGTTCTATTCTAGTTTTCAGCAGTTGAATTTTTGTTAATTGCTCTAAATATAAACTTCTTTCATATTCCTCATCAAGTGATTTTTGTATAAGGTTGAGTCCTTTTTCTATTTTAATTTTATCGTTATTTATAATCTCGTTAATCTGTTCTAGGATGCTGCTAAAATAATCGTTTATAAGGATCTGTTATTAATTTTTTCTCCTGTTTGTAAGAGGTGATTTTTTATATCCTGTCTATCCTCGTCATCCATCGTACCAAATATCCATTTTGATAAGGTACCGCCTGCATTTATCAGCCCTCGTTTGTGTCGTTTGTTTTTCGGTCTTAGCGTTAGTAATTTGCTCCTTGTGTCTGCTATTTCGAGTAATAAGAGGTCTTTGTATTTTGCTTTCGTTAATACTACGTTGTCCGTCATTTTGTTTAAAATGTCTTCTATCCTGGTTATGTTAATCATGTGTAAGAATCGCTTTCCGCTATAAAAATTATTCTTTTTCCATGTAACTGTTTCATTTCTTCGATCTTGTTATTAGTTAAAATAATTTGTGTTTTATATTTGTTTACAATTTCTTCTTTGATAAAAAAATGATCTTGAAGATTTTCTTCGGCTGAATGCATTGTAGCCATCGTCTCATCTTCTAGGTTATTTATCGTTTCCGAATCAATTTTCATATCCTTGACTATTGGTAAATCCCTACATTTATCAATTTCTTTCACACTTTCCATTTTATCAACTTCATTATCTATTCTACTCAAAAAGTCTGCTACTTGATTTTCCTTCCCTTTTAAGTATTCTATGTTGAACTGATACTCTCCTAATTTTAGAAGCCATCGTTGATGTCTAGGTGACATGTCCTTTCCTTTATATTTAGCATGCAGGTATTTTATTGGCTGATGGTCTGTAAAAATTGTAAACTTTCTTCCGTAAAGGTATGGTCGTAAATAATTAACACTCCATAAAATCGCTAGAAATTCTTTATCTGTAGCAGAGTAATTTTTTTCGTGATCACTTAGTGTTCTGGAAATATAGCATATCGGATGCTCTTCTTGTGACAAAACAGCACCGATTGCATAGTTCGACGCATCAGTAGTTAGAGTAAATGGTTTATCAAAATTAGGATATCTCAAAATTGGGTGAGAACTAATTAGTATTTTCAATTTTTCGAATGCTTCTATATAAGTTGGATCCTTAGTATTGATCTTTACGTTTTTCTTTAAGTATTTTGTTATAGGATGTGCTACTCGTGCGTAGTCTTTTATAAATTTCCGGTAGTAACCTGTCACTCCTAGGAAACTTTTTATTTGTTTCTCCGTTTTAGGTAACTGTAACGCTTCTATTACCTTTATTTTATCCGGATTTGGTTTTAAGCCATTTTCTGTTAAAATGTGCCCCAAAAATTCAGTTTCTTTTTTCATGAAATTACATTTGTCCATTTGAACCTTTAAATTTGCTCTTTCTAGCACCTTAAAAATGTCTGTTATTGTCCTTACATGCTCCTGAAGGGATGTACTAAATATCAAGATGTCATCTAAGTACACCACACATGTTTTATTGATGAAGTCTCTTAGAGTTTCATTCATTAGACGTTGAAATGTTGCCGGGGCATTTTTCAATCCAAATGGCATTCTAATAAATTCATACAACCCGTGAGGTGTTGCAAACGCCGTTTTCTCTCTATCTTGTTCCCTTATTCAGATTTGGTGATAACCTTTGGCTAGATCTAATGTTGTAAAGTATTGTGCTTTACCCAGTTTGTCCAAAATTGAATTAATATTAGGAAGAGGAAATTTGTCATCTATTGTTACTTCGTTCAGTTTTCTGTAATCTATCACAATTCTATATTTCCTTTCTCCCGAGTTGTCGATTTTTTTTGGTACTACAATTAAAGGACTGGAATATCGGTAGCGACTTTTCCTAATAATCCCTTGGTCTTCCATTTCCTTTATTTGCCTTCGTACTTCTACTTCATGTTGCGGAGGGTATCTATATAACTTACTGTTTATTTGCTCATTTGTCGTTGTCCTGATTTCGTGTACTACCTTCGTAGTGCTGGTTAATTGATCTCCTTCTTTAAAAAATAAATTTTTAAATCTTTTTACGATTTTTACTACTTCTTCTTTTTCTTCCTTAATAAGATGATTCATATTAATTCTACCCCAATCGAATTCTTTTGCTTCTAATGCATGAATTTCTAAATTGGTATACGGATTACTCTCAAAATAGGTGGTTCTTTTATTTAGCATTATACAACCATCCACCAAATTTATTGTTGTGTTGAAACAGTTAAGTAAGTCAATGCCTATAATGAAACTATACTTTCGACCTCTTAGCTGAGTCATTTTCCATCTTATTTCTGCATAATGTGGAAGATTGAATTCTTTAGGTGCATCTGTAAGCACCTCATATTTAATAACATCGCTTTTAGTTATTGTGCTAAATGTAATAGCTTTTTTTAATAAAATTCTTTTGAAATCATTTATACTACTGTCAATTAAGCTTATGCTTGCTCCAGTATCTATGAGAGCTTTAAATTTTTTCTTTTTAAACGTTAAAGTTATGGTGGGAAGACAGTCCGAGCTGGTCCCTCGAAAAAATTTTGCTCTTCATCATTAACTAGGCTTTTATTTTCCTGATTTCTGCAACATTCGCATGAATTTAATTCAACAAAATCTTCTTGTTTTTCTTTATTTATATTGTCAACTTCCATCGGTTCCTCTCGGTCTTGCCTAGGTTGATTCCAGCGATTTTGGCCGGAATTTGGCCTAGGGTTTCCTACCTTTGGGAACCTGTGAAGTTGTCCTGAATTTCCCGAGATTTGGGGATTATTTGAAGGTCCCTGCCTTCTTTGGTAAGACATATTGTCTTTATTTTGGTTTGAATATTGGTGGGGTGGCCTGTTTTGCCCTGAGCTAGCTTGCCTGTGATAAGTATTTTGATTAAAATTCTGTCTTACTTGTCCTGAAGTTTTGTCGTGATATCCTGTATTTTTATCAGTAGTATATTGAGGTTTTTGGTAGTCGTATCGGTCTGTATTTAGATTCTTCCTTGTCCATTCCCTGTAGCTTGACCTTTCATCTCTTCTATTTATTTTCCTGTATTCTGGTCTTATGCATGTATCCTCAAATCTTCTATGGTTCATAATTTTTATTATCTCCCCTAATTGTGTACACTCGTATATTTTATCTAACAAGGTACCCTGTGTCATCTCTTTTGACGTATTTACTAACAAACTTTCGATATTGGTGAGGTCGATACCTTGTCCTCCTCTATAATACACAATCAATTCATCTGCCTTATATTTTATATTTTGTAATTCTACCGCTAGTTCACTCACCGTATTTACCCGCAGGTTAGTTACTTTCCGGTATATTTCATGCGGCTCCGTGTCAGGTTTGAATCTCATTTTTAATGTGTCCTTTATCATCCCCCAGTTGTCCGGTTGAGGTATGTTAATGATGACATTTTTTGCTTCGCCTTGAACAGTTTTATAAAAAATTGTCCTTACTGCCTCCTTCTTCAGTTCTTCATCGTTGATTGTTGATAGTAAATATTCCGTACTGCAGAAGAATGAATTCACTGTTACATCGCCTTGGCCGGTGAATATAGGAAGTTGGTTGATGCTTTTAAATAGTCTATCAATTCGGTGTTGGTCCGCTGTCTGTCTTTGAGGTTGCCGTTGTTGTTGGTGTTGTTGTTGCAACTCGATATAGGCATTTCTAAGCTGCTCTATTTGCTGTTCTCGCCTGGCCAGCTCTTCCACCAGGTTTACATCTATTAGTTGAGCTGGATCCTGAGCCATTACCCTTCTTAAGTCGTATTCTCGTTGCCTTGCTGTGCCTATTTTTTTTTTTTTATTGCACTATCACTTTTTATTTATGTCCGCTATTTGTGGGTGGTGCACTGCAATCCTGTTGCGTTCACTTCACTGCCACTTATTTCAATATTTTGTGGGTGGTGTTCTACAAGTTTATTGCGATCACTGCACTGCCACTTATTTCAATCTTTTGTGGGTGGTGTTCTACAAGTTTATTGTGATCACTGCACTGCCACTTATTTTAATCTTTTGTGGGTGGTGTTCTACAAGTTTATTGTGATCACTGCACTGCCACTTTTTGTTGCTGATAGCAAGTTTTATTTTGTTTTTATTTATTTTATATCCTAGAGGGTCCGGCCAACTCCTGAGTTGACTACGGATTCGCAGGATTGTATACGGGTGTTAATTAGTATTATATATTTTAAGGGGAACGTTTTCCGTAACCGATCCTTTTTATTTTAAAAGGACTTTCGACTGCGCCAGATTCGTTGCTTACGTCGCGGCGGGACTTTTTAAAAAGGAATATATAAACCAAAGGCAGAATACGCTTAAGAAAATCAACACGACTGACTAGGGTGTAACTCTGAATCAAACTGAACTTTCACTTTATTACCATCAATAATGAACCTTACAATTTGCTGATAATAATATTAATACTTATTGCTAACTGAATGATATTATTGCTTACTAAGTAGAATTAACTAGCTGTGTACTTAATATTTTGCTAAATAGCAGAATTCCCAGAATTGCCAGTTTGCAACTTTAATTTAGACCGGATATTAATACTTTTGTTTATTTGTGATTTTTAAAATGAATTGGTCAATAGCGTCTGCTGCTGACTCTGCACTTATATAACTTGGCGAGCTATTGACCTTATTTGGTAGAGTAGCGGAATTATACGTAACTCGCGCTCTCAGAGAGCGAGAAGTTTCATATCATGTCATCTGTGCGCAATCCAAAAGAACGAACACTCAGAGGAACAAGCTATTTATTGAAAATTTGACAAAGCTTTTTGAAAATGTAGAAAATGTTAAAATAGAACTTATTGATATATTTATGTTAATCTAACAAAAAGCTGTGGACAGTATACTCAGTTAACAGCAAGCTTTGGATATTATGTATAACAATGTTGCCACACTGGAATGATCTTAACCTAAGCCTAACTAACACTATGCAAATATCTTAGTCACACATTATATCATATACACATGCTACAGTCTTAAAAATAGAAAAAAAAAAAAGCTTTTGAAAAACATAGGAAGAGCTGCAAATAAATTGATCGGCTTAACTGTATAAGACTTAAAAAGCAATTACTTACTTACTTACTTAATTGGCGCTTAACCCTCTACACGGTTATGGCCGTCCAACAAGGCGCGCCAGTCGCTCCTTCGCTCCGCCACCGGCGCCAATTGGTCACACCAAGGGAGTTTAAGTCATTTTCCACCTGGTCCTTCCAAAGGAGTGGGGGCCGCCCTCTACCTCTGCTTCCACCTCTGCTTCCATCTACTCCTACCTCTGCTAAAAAGCAATTCGATTGCGTTAATAAGTGTCTATTTAAGCAATATATGTATGCTTAAACTCGAATCAAAACTAAAGTGAAACCCGTCCAGTTTCTGGTCGGTTATTATGTGCAAAAGAAAAACCAATGGCTTTCCAACGACCATGGAGCATGATAGCGAAGAGTCCAGTAATCCACAGGATGCCTGTAACTTATTTGCTAAATCATTCCAAAAAGTTTACTCAAAGTTTACCTCTTCACCTAATCCTATATTTCACTCTGGCTATCAATGCCAAATTTCTAATTTCGTTGTTACCGTAGATGATGTTCTTCGGTCAATCTCTAAATTGACAAGTAGTGCAAAATCAGATACTGAGGAGTTTTCTCCGATATTTTTCAAAATATGCGCAAACTCCATTGCAGAACCCTTAGCTCATCTCTTTCAAAATTGCTTGAACAGCGGAATTTTTTTGGACACGTGGAAATTATGCTCCATAAATCCCATATTTTATATTTAAGTCTGGTAACCGTAATGACATTTGCAAGTAGAGACCGATTGTTAAACAGAGTACTCTGTCAAAAATATTCGACCACGTATTTCAACGCAAATTGTCCGATTACGTAGGAAAGGCTACAGTGGAGTGGCATGGATTTTTCCCAGGTAGTTCCCATTGTGGCCCTCTATTATTCTTAATTTTCATAAATGAATTGCCCCAGCAATTCAAATTCGTAAAATGTTTGATGTTTGCGGACGATGTCAAACTATTTCTGACGATCCGTAAAATAGCTCTGACTGCACTAACCTGCAATCTGATCTGGACTCTTTTGCCGGTTGGTGCGCAGACAATAATTTATTATACTCAGCTGAGCAGAGCTCGCAGAGTATATTAACTTTGTTCGCATAACAGTAATGCGTAACGGCATAAACTAATCGAGATAGATATAAACTTCTCTATATCAAAATGATCTGGGTGAAAAACGAAATTCATTTAGCCATGTCCGTCCGTCCGTCCGTCCGTCTTTAAACACGACAACTTAGTAAATTTTGAGGTGTCTTGATGAAATTTGGTATGTAGGTTCCTGGGCGCTCATCTCAGATCACTATTTAAAATGAACGAAATCGAACTACCACCACGCCCACTTTTTTGATATCGAAAAATTCGAAAAACCGAAAAAGTGCGATAATTCATTACCAAAGATGGATAAAGCGATGAAACTTGGTAGGCGCGTTGACCTTGTGACGCAAAATAGAAAATTAGAAAAATTTTGGACAATGGGCGTGGCACCGCCCACTTTTAAAAGAAGGTAATTTAAAAGTTTTGCAAGCTGTAATTTGGCAGTCGTTGAAGATATCATGATGAAATTCGGTAAGCACTTTACTCCTATTACTATATGTGTGCTAAATAAAAATTAGCGAAATCGGATGACGAACACGCCCACTTTAAAATTTTTTTTTTTTTAAGTAAAATTTTAACAAAAAATTTAATATCTTTACAGTATAAAGGTAAATTATGTCAACTTTCGACTCCAGTAATGATATGGTGCAACAAAATACAAAGATAAAAGAAAATTTCAAAATGGGCGTAACTCCGCCCTTTTTCATTTAATTCGTCTAGAACACTTTGAATGTCATAAGTCCAACAAAAATTTACCAATCCTTGTGAAATTTGGTAGGGACATAGATTCTACGACGATAACTGTTTTTTCTGAAAATGGGCGAAATCGGTTGAAGCCACACCCAGTTTTTATACACAGTCGACCGTCTGTCCTTCCGCTCGGCCGTTAACACGATAACTTGCGCAAAACACGATATATCTTAACTAAACTTAGTTCACGTACTTATCTGAAGTAACTTTATCTTGGTATAAAATATGGCCGAAATCCGACTATGAGCACACCAACTTTTCCAAAATCGAAAATTTCGAAAAATGAAAAAAATGCCATAATTCTGTACCAAATATGAAAAAAGAAATCAAACATGGTAATTGGATTGGTTTATTGACGCAAAATATATCTTTAGAAAAAAACTTTGTAAAATGGGTGTGACACCTACCATATTAAGTAGAAGAAAATGAAAAAAATTTGCAGGGCGAAATCAAAAGCCCTTGGAATCTTGGCAGGATTACTGTCCGTGGTATGATATATATAAATAAATTAGCGGTACCCGACAGAAGATGTTCTGGGTTACCCTGGTCCACATTTGGTCGATATCTCGAAAACGCCTTCACATATGCAACTAAGGGCTACTCCCTTTAAAAACCCTCATTAATACTTTTAATTTGATACCCATATCGTACAAACAGATTCTAAAGTCACCCCTGGTCCACCCTTATTGCGATATATCGAAAAGGCGTCCACCTATAGAACTAAGGCCCTCTACGTTTTAAATAATCATTAACACCTTTCAAACATACATGTCAAACATACATACATACAAACACATTCCAGGGTTACCTTAGGGTCATTTTGCTAAATGATGATTTTCACTTATTTTGTCTCCAAAGCTCTCAGCTGAGTATATAATATTTGGTTGCACCCGAACTTAGCCTTCCTTACTTGTTTTTAAATACAAACAAATGCTGTACACTGAAAGAAATGGTGCTAGTAAAATCAACAAATCGGTTCTGTTGTACTTGACTTAACGGAGATTCGGTGAAATTGATCGAATTACGGTTAATTCGACCGAGTTCTTTGTCAAACGAACAAATTAGTTTAGTCATTTCAACAGAAGAGAAATTGTCGCTCTTAAATTAACAAAATTTTGTAAAATTGACAGATTCCTGGCCAATCTAACTGATTTTTCTGTTAACACAACTTATTTCACTGGTCTTTTCAACAGCGATCAACAGTCAATACATGAGCAAATTTCACAGAAAATTTTACTCTCACTGCGCTCTCTACTTTGTACTTATGACGGTGGTGCCAATTGTTTAACAAAAAATACCAAAATAAGAAAACCACCAAATCGAAAAAACATACAAAATGGGAAAAAATAAACAACTAGTTTTCCAGTTATCAATACAAAACGAAAACCCCTTTTTTGAATTTACTGTGCAAAAAATTATGAGATACCGGGACACCTATTTATCGGGTACAATTTTGCAACTTCTCCTCCAAGCGAAAAGTTTTGTTTGAACGAACAGAATTTTTCCAAAGTTAGTTACATTTTGTTCAAGTTTTTACGAATTTTCACTCACGCCAACGAATTTAATAAGATAATAAAAAACATCATTTTTTAATGTTGATGTTTCCGACAACATAAAAGTTTGAGTTGTTTTGGAATCGTTTCAACTTAAAGTGTTACGAAAATTAAACCTGCCGAATCACATGTAAAGTTACTGCGAGAGAAGAAATTGAGAATGAGCTGAGCTGCAACTGAAAGAATTGAGAATCAGTTTTGTGACTACTATTTTCATTTCTATTTGCAAAGCGAAGTTCAAAACTATAAATTAAATAAATTATAAAATATAAAATTTGGTGAAAGTGCGTTTAATAAAACAAAATAATAAAGTGTATAATGTTTAATGTGTGCCAGCATATTTGATGTAAGCCCAATTGATGTGCGGTTAGTAAGTACCACCGTGACGTGATGGTAGCATGCTCCGTCTGTCACACCGTATGTCCTGGGTTCGCACCCCGGGCAAAGCAATATCGAAATTTTAGAAATGAGGTAAGCGGGTCGATAAGCGGGTCGCCCCTCGGCAGTGTTTGGCAATCGCTCCGAGTGTATTTCTGCCATGAAAAGCTTTCAGTGAAAACTCATCTGCCTTGCAGATGCCGTTCGGAGTCGGCATAAAATCCGGCCAATTTGTAGGGAAAATAAAATCAAGAGGAGCACTACGCAAATTGGAAGAGAAGCTCGGCCTTAGATCTCTTCGGAGGTTATCGCGCCTTACATTTTTTATTTATATGGCAACATAGGTACTTTGGTACAAAGCTGTCGCAACAACTTTTTTTGTTCATTTGACTACTACAACGGTCAATTACGAATCAACGACTTGTGCGCAGTTGATTCAACATCTTGCTGCGATGGATACAAATTTAAAGAAATTTCGGATCTTTTTCTTTCAGTGTATTGTGTCTTATTCCAAAAAGACAACTTCGACATATTTTAACTACAAACTAAATGCCAAGTCTCTTAATCGTTGTCAAGAGATTAAAGATTTGGGTGTAATTTTTGACTCCAAACTCTCTTTTTCCAGTCATATTGACTTCATTGTTCCAAAATCCTTTGCACTTGTTGGGCTCACTAGACGAATCACAAGTGACTTTAAGGACCCTATGACGTTGAAGGCACTTTATATCTCCTTGGTCAGAAGTCGCCTTGAAGATTGCTCAATAATATGGAATCCTCTTTATGAATCTAACTCCTATAAAATTGAGAGAGTTCAAAAAGTTTTTACGAAAGTTGCTTTGGGGATGCTTCGCTGGCCAGACGGCATCCCATCGTATACTAGCAGTTGCAAATTGCATGTCTTCGGGCTTTGCACAACAGAAGAACCTGTATCTCACTCATTCTTGCCTATAATGTAATATACTTGAGCATAAACTGCTCCGATTTATCTAATTTGTTCATTCCATATATTCCACTGCGTGATCTTCAGATTATTTATCGAAATAACTCATAAAACGAATTATGCTATGAATGAACCTATAACTAGGAATATACATCTAGCAAATCGATTCAGAAGTGTTCTTAATTTTAATAACAGCGTATATAAGTATAAGCTTGAATTGTTTTATATTTTTAACAAGTCTGTAAGAAAGCATGTGCTTTTAGACTGAATGAATTTAATAAATAAACAAGTAAAGGTGTTTAAGTTCGGGTGTAACCGAACACTATATACTCAGCGTGAGCTTCAATTGTACATTTCATTTCAGATAAATTACTTTTCTACATAACACGTGGCACCGCCCGTTTAAAAAAAATTTCTCCCGTTTCCTCTTAAAATAAAACTTGATAAGTGAAATATCATTGATTCAAAGCTATTTTTGCTAAGTTATAGCTTATTTTTCTAGTCTACCACCCTTTTAAACTTGTTATATATCTAAGTTGCCGTGGTCTTTAACCGATTCGGTCCATTTCTACTAGAAATTTTTTTCTGCTATAAGGAAAATATGTGTACACAATTTCATTACGATTCGTTAATTTTTCTTCGAGTTATGGCTCCCGAAACATAGAAAATTGCTTAGTCATAAAAGGGGAAAAGAAAATATACATAAATTTTTACATATTTAGGTACATACTATCCATATACGGCGTCATTGTACGCTCATACTTATTTAGAGATCAATAAGTTCCATTATATTCACGTATGAATATCCACATACTGATTGATTCATACATTGTAACATTTACAGCATATATTTCTGTATAATAAAATTAAATTATTTTCTACTTATTCACATACGGATATGCTTTTTTCCTAATACTTGTTTGATTTTTGTGCCATTTTGATTAGTTGTTGGCCGTCTTTGTTTTTTTTTTTTAATTTAATAAAATCCTCGCAATTCATTTTAAAATTTGCTTTTATTTAAAGTTCACTTTCAATTGATTTAACTAAAAGGCGATTTCTTTCTTTACGCCACGCTGCAAACGTTAAACTAAAAATTCGCTCAACAGCTGCGTTGGAATGTGGAGTTGAGAAAATAACGTTAAAAATTTTTTCAAACTGGGGAAAAGAGCCACTATTCAAAAATTTTATACATTTATTTTCAAAACTTGAACTATTTGTTTCGTTTGTAAGAAAAATTTTTAAGGCAACAAATTCATCAAACAGCATATTTAAATCGATGTCTCTAATATAAAAATCATTAATTATTTCCGTGAATTGAGAGAAATTCATTTCGTTCCCTAAACGAAATACTTTAAATTTTTCAAATTTATTTTCATTGTACTGGAATTTTTTTTCCAAATAACCAACCATTTCTTGCAAACAAATATCAGCTCTTTTCTTAAACAAATTGTATTGGTTAAAGTTATCACAATTTGTTCCAAGTGACTCTGCTATACGACCGTAAAACGATTGTTCCCTTTGTTGCAGAAGTTTGTTTCGCAAATCAGACATTATCTGATAAATATTTATAACAACTAAATTGTCTTCTTCCAATTTTTTAATGTAGCAATTTATTGTAGTTCCAATATTATGAACAAAGCCCAAATATGCCTCACTTGCACTACATTCAAAAAACTGTTTTAAAATACGGAAACAGTCATTTTGCGATTCAAAATATAATTTAATTGCAGGATAATTTTTTAAAAGGCTTTCTATAGCTGGCGCTAAACTAAGCCATCTGGTCGGAACGTGGCGCAAAGTTTCTGCCCATTCATTATCGCAAAATTCAAAAATGGCCTTAATACATGCAGTTCTTTTTGTTGAAGTACTAAACTCATTATAGATTTAAATAACAGTAGTTTCAAGATCAAATTTAAGTACAGGTAATGCCTTTTTAAAAGAATTGCGAATAACGTGACATAGGCACCCCATTCCAATTATTTCGGCATTGTCTTTCTTCAGCTCAACAAACACACACTTACTTGCTCCAAACTTCACATTTATCTGCACTAAAACTAGTTACGTTCTCCATATTTAAATTGAAATGTTTTAATTATTGGTGATTCCGGTCAATTTTCTTAAATTTATTGGAGTTAAGCAGGCTATTTGACCTATTTGGTTGGAAATAGTGATAACAGAAGCAGACAAAGGCAATAAGATGGTAGTGCTCTACAAAAAAGACTACGTCACTAAAATGAACGAGCTATTAGAGGACAGAAACACGTACAGAGTAACCAGAGCAGATCTAACACAAAACCTGCAAAAGAAAAACAATAACATTGTAAATGAGCTATTCACAAACAAATACATTAGCGCAAGAGAAAAACAACAGCTATCGTGCTCGGCAGCCAACGCTCCGAGACCCCACGGATTACCGAAAATCCTCGAGCCAAACATCCCCCTGCGCCCGATTGCATCATCAGTGACTGTCCCGTGCTACCACTTATCCAAGTATGTAGGAAATATAATGAAAGCCATAATAAGCGAAGAGTATAACGTAAGAAATGCGTTTGATTTGGAAGAGAGAGATTTAAAGGCATGCGGGTAAACGACGATGAAGTGTTGGTATCTTTCGACGTTGTCTCTCCGTTCACCAACATCCCAACGCACCTTGATATTAATATTATAATGAAGAAATGGGACAAAATACAAAATGTAACAAATATCCCCAAAAACAAATTCCGTGACTTACTCAAGTTTTGTTTGCTGGACAATAACTACTTTTTGTATAATAACAAGATATACACCCAAACGTTTGGTATGCCCATGGGAAACCCCCTCTCCCCTACATTAGCGGACATCATAATGGATGAACTCATTGAAAACTCTTTTAATACATTAAACCAGCAACATAATGTACAAATTAAATTTTTAGTCAAATATGTGGACGACATATTTGCGATCGTCCGGCGAAATGAAGTGCAAATAATCTTAGACACCCTCAACAGCTACCACAACAAACTACACCTGACGCTTGAAATAGAAAAAGACAACTGCATTCCCTTCCTGGATGTGAAAATACACAAAATAAACAATGCTTTAATTTTTGACTGGAACGCAAAACCCACTTCCTCTGGGCGTATGATTAACTTCTACTTCTATCAACCCCTAAACTATAAAATAAACACTGCTAAAAACTTCATAAGTAAAGTTTTGTCCCTAATACTATGTTCAAACAGAAAAATAAATTGAGGCTATTTCGATTTAAATTGAGTGGTGTTCATACAACTCTATTTAGCTTACACAATAGTAATTTGATAGCTGGTTGGCTCATCTCTACAGTAACAACATATCTATGTTGAGACTGTCAAAATGTGCGTGTTGGTATTAGGTGAATAGAATGGAATGAAAACATAAAACTTTGAAATTTTTGTGTGTTGTAAGAAAATGTGTTCAGTGTTTTGTTTTCATTTTGATTTTGCCTCTTCTTTTGACAGTCCCTACTCCAGTGAAATGACAGACATAAAATCAGCTGATGAAATGAGCCAACCATATAGTTCAGCCATGCGTAAGTGACGTTTAAATATACTCAATAAACACACTTTACAATGTTGCATTTGCAGGTTGAAACCATTTATTACGCAATTTTTTTTAAATTGGCAATTTATTATTACAATTTATTATATGACAAATTGCGTAATAAATTGCCCAAAGAGTATAAATTGCCAATTTGGTGTGTGTTTGAACCTAGTATAAGCCATGAGCAGTTCCATAACAGCAACATCCACAAAATAATACAAACACAGCAACAACTACCCTGATAGCACTATATAAAGTTTATTACAACAACAAACTGTGAAAATAAACCAAAACCAACATTAAACACAAACTGAAAACAAAACAAAGCAATATCATAGCGTAACATACATACCGAAATTCACTGAACACATTCGCAAAAATATTTTAAAAAACAAAGAAAACATTGCTCTCGCATATAAATCGAACACACAAACAAAAAGCCCCATCGAACCTCTACAACAAAGCAACGTCATATATCAAATAACCTGCAAAGGAAAAGAGAACGAGGAATGTAATAAGCTATACATCGGTACGACCCGAAGGTCAATGAAAGTACGACTAGCAGAGCACCAAGCCGACATACAGAAAAACAAAAGCAACACCGCGTTATCACAACACACAACAACCAGTAGACTTACAGCTGATCTGACAAACACACAAATATTGGACAAAACCAAACGAGGGAGAGCGAGATACACTTTGGAAAGCTTACGAATATTACAACAAAGGGAAAACACAGTCAATAAAAAGGAAGACACAGATGACATTGCCTCTGCGTACCTACCATGCCTATAAGCACTTTAGTATGACAATGATACCCAATGCGCGCGGTACTAGTAATTAGTTAATTTTTTAGTTAATAATATAAACAAATAATGTAAGTTTTTTAGTTTTTGTTTTTGTTTAATTGTTAAAATTCAAAATGTAATGCAAAATATGTATAATGATTTTGTTGTTGAATATAGATCTCGCTCCTGAAGATGATAGGGTGACTAGCGAAACGTCGAGCTGCAAAAGTGAAGTAAAATTGTTTTATTTGCACTGAAAACCAAATAGGTCAAATAGCCTACTTAACTTTAAATGTTTTAGTTGATTTTTAATACTGTTTGCGATATTTTCAGATAACTCCGAATCTTAATCATAAAAACTTAAAAGCTTAACATTCATTCCGTTTTCTTTTTTGAAATACCTTACTATTAAAGGTCACTGAAAGTACGACTAGCAGAGCACCAAGCCGACATACAGAACAACAAAAGCAACACCGCATTATCACAACACACAACAACCAGTGGACTTACAGCTGATCTGACAAACACACAAATATTGGACAAAAACAAACAAGGGAGAGCGAGATACACTTTGGAAAGCTTACGAATATGACAACAAAGGGAAAACACAGTCAATAAAAAGGAAGACACAGATGACATTGCCTCTGCGTACCTACTATGCCTATAAGCACTTTAGTATGACAATGATACCTAATGCGCGCGGTACTAGTAATTAGTTAATTTTTTAGGTAATAATATAAACAAATAATGTAAATTTTTAGTTTTTGTTTTTGTTTAATTGTTAAAATTCAAAATGTAATGCAAAATATGTATAATGATTTTGTTGTTGAATATAGATCTCGCTCCTGAAGATGCTAGGGTGACTAGCGAAACGTCGAGCTGCAAAAGTGAAGTAAAATTGTTTTATTTGCACTGGAAACCAAATAGGTCAAATAGCCTACTTAACTTTAATGCTTTAGTTGATTTTTAATACTGTTTGCGATATTTTCAGA
The DNA here is from genome assembly GCF_040869045.1 of Eurosta solidaginis. Taxonomy (NCBI): domain Eukaryota; kingdom Metazoa; phylum Arthropoda; class Insecta; order Diptera; family Tephritidae; genus Eurosta; species Eurosta solidaginis. The sequence continues at coordinate 149,336,956 of NC_090319.1, forward strand.
TAACTCCGAATCTTAATCATAAAAACTTAAAAGCTTAACATTCATTCCGTTTTCTTTTTTGAAATACCTTACTATTAAAGGTCACTGAAAGTACGACTAGCAGAGCACCAAGCCGACATACAGAACAACAAAAGCAACACCGCATTATCACAAAACACAACAACCAGTGGACTTACAGCTGATCTGACAAACACACAAATATTGGACAAAAACAAACAATGGAGAGCGAGATACACTTTGGAAAGCTTACGAATATGACAACAAAGGGAAAATACAGTCAATAAAAAGGAAGACACAGATGACATTGCCTCTGCGTACCTACTATGCCTATAAGCACTTTAGTATGACAATGATACCTTATGCGCGCGGTACTAGTAATTAGTTAATTTTTTAGGTAATAATATAAACAAATAATGTAAGTTTTTTAGTTTTTGTTTTTGTTTAATTGTTAAAATTCAAAATGTAATTCAAAATATGTATAATGATTTTGTTGTTGAATATAGATCTCGCTCCTGAAGATGCTAGGGTGACTAGCGAAACGTCGAGCTGCAAAAGTGAAGTAAAATTGTTTTATTTGCACTGAAAACCAAATAGGTCAAATAGCCTACTTAACTTGAAATGTTTTAGTTGATTTTTAATACTGTTTGCGATATTTTCAGATAACTCCGAATCTTAATCATAAAAACTTAAAAGCTTAACATTCATCCCGTTTTCTTTTTTGAAATACCTTACTATTAAAGGAAAGGTTTTTATATTACCTTTATTAGAAGCATCTGTTGCGATGGAAAAACGGTGATTATTTTGTAAGTCTTTGATAACCATATCTATTGAAAATTTAGACAAAACATTAGTGCAAAACTTTTGTACATTTGGTTCTTCCACACGTAAATTGAGTTGCAACCTTTGAATCGTAAAATAAATGTTTGAACAATTTGGCTGTACAATCTGCAGATAGATAGTGTTACGAATATTAGCAACACTAAGGGGTAATGTCATCTCTAAGCCGATGCTAAGCAGTGACTTGTAGGGACATCAATAATTCAATCATTATGCCTACACATATGTACGTACACGCAGTGGAGAAACAACGCACAAACACATGCAGATATCTTATCTGAAATGCTCCCAAAAGTATGCAATTATGATTGTGGAAGTTTATTTATTCACAAATACCCGCGCATATGATAGCTACACACGTGCATCTGTAGTTATAATTATATAACAGTAACTAAGTAAATTCTGGAAGCGCCTAGAAGATGCAACGAAGAAACCACACAGTATAAAAGTAGCAACAGTAGTGGCGCGACAATCAGTTTGATTTGAAAAGCCACCTGGCGAGCAATGGTAGTGTTATTGTGAAGTACGTTATATTGCGAAGAACTTTAATAAAGGCCATTTTGCATTATTGAATATTGGAGTTATTTATTCAGCAGTTCAGTGATTCGAACGTTAGCAGAAGATTGCAAATAAAGGGAATTGCAGTAAATTCGTTACAATAGCTATGATTATGCATCACCGTGTGATATGCACTGCATGACTCCTGTAGGAATGAAAACGGCGACCTTGTAACTGATGTCCAGAGAGTGCTTAGATTATGGAGGGAACACTTTTCTGCTCTCCTAAATGGAGGCAGCAATTCACCGCGCAGAGATGAAGAACCCGATCCCGCAATCGATGATGATGGAATATATATCCCCCCGCCCGATTATGACGAAGTTAGAATAGCAATAACCAGATTGAAAAACAACAAGGCCGTGAGCGCTGATGGATTGCCTGCGGAGCTATTCAAGTTCGGCGGCGAGGAGTTGGTAAGGCGCATGCAGCAGCTTCTTAGCAAAATATGGGCGGACGAAAGCATGCCCGACGGTTGGAATCTAAGTGTTCTTTGCCCAGTCCACAAGAAGGGGGATACTGCAAAATGCACCAACTATCGTGGAATCAGCCTTCTTAATATCGCATATAAGGTCCTTTCAAGTGTATTGTGCGAAAGATTGAAGCCCACCTTGAACCGGCTGATTGGACCTTATCAGTGCGGCTTCAGACCTGGTAAATCTACCATCGACCAGATTTTCACAATGCGCCAAATCTTGGAAAAAACCCGTGAAAAGAGAATCGACACACATCACCTCTTCGTCGACTTTAAAGCCGCCTTCGACAGCACGAAAAGGAGCTGCCTATATGCCGCTATGTCTGAATTTGGTTTCCCCGCAAAACTTATACGGCTGTGCAAAATGACGTTGAGCAACACCATCAGCTCAGTCAGAATTGGGAAGGACCTCTCCGAGCCGTTCGAAACTAAACGAGGTTTCAGACAGGGTGACCCCCTATCGTGCGATTTCTTTAATTTGATGCTGGAGAAAATTATACTAGCTGCAGAACTTAACCGCACTGGAACAATATACTATAAAAGCGTGCAATTACTGGCATATGCTGATGACATTGATATCATCGGCCTAAACACCCGCGCTGTTAGTTCTGCTTACTCCAAGCTGGAAAAAGAAGCGGTAAAGATGGGTTTGATGGTGAATGAGGACAAAACGAAGTACCTGCTGTCATCGAGCAAAGAGTCAGCGCATATGCGCCTTGGCAACCACGCTACTGTTGGCAGCCATAACTTCGAAATAGTAAAAGACTGCGTTTATTTGGGAACCAGCATTAACATTAGCAACAGCATCAGCACTGAAATCCAGCGAAGAATCAATCTTGCCAACAAATGCTACTTTGGACTAGGTAGGCAATTGAAAAGTAAAGTCCTCTCTCGGCGAATGAAAATCATACTCTACAAGTCACTTATCGTACCCGTCCTGCTATATGGGGCAGAAGCATGGACCATGACAACAGCAGATGAAGCGGCTTTGGGAGTGTTCGAGAGAAAAGTTCTTCGAAAGATTTATGGACCTCTACGCGTTGGCGATGGCGAGTACCGAAGAAGATTTAATGATGAGCTGTACGAGCTATACGCAGACATCAACATAGTCCAGCGAATTAAAACGCAGCGGCTGCGCTGGCTAGGCCATGTTATGCGAATGAAAGATGATGCTCCGGCCAAGAAAGTGTTTCTATCGGAACCCGCCTATGGAAGCAGAGGTAGAGGGCGGCCCCCACTCCGTTGGAAGGACCAGGTGGAAAACGATTTAAAATCCCTTGGTGTGACCAATTGGCGCCGGTTGGCGGAGCGAAGGAGCGACTGGCGCGCCTTGTTGGACGGCCATAACCGTTTAGACGGTTAAGCGCCAATTAAGTAAGTAAGTAAGTAAGACTGTCCATGACTGTGTTTAAAAGTTTATTTCACAGATGATTGACTGGAGGCTGTCGTAGAACGCTTAAGATGCTTTGTACTTTTAATATGTTTGCGTATATCACATATACCGCCGTTTGCCACCGAAAACTCACACATACAGATAGTGTACCGCGCCATTGAGCTTTTGTTACACCTTTTCAACCAATTAAACTCATCTTCCCCTGTTGCTTAGAACTGGCATACCCACCGAACTTTTCGCTTGGGGGGATTTTCATTGTCACTTATGTTGCTCATTGGAGCTCATGTAAATTCCACTTGCACTAGTGCTACAAAAGTACATCTATACCTACAAGATATTGATCTCAATATATAACATTTGTTTAGATCAAAGAATATCAATGAAAATTGACCGAATAGCAGAGTCTTTTCTCCAATGTACTTGCTTTTTGCAAAGCACTTCGCGTATTTCAAAGCGTTTGCAACTGTGTTTACTTTATTTAGTATTTATGTGTATGATAACGAATTGGAATAGAACATTTGTAAAACAGAACAGGGCGACTCTGACCATTAAAATCAAACAATTTTTTTAATCATGTGAAATAACTTCAGAATTTTTGCGATTAAATATGTCGAGATAGAAAAATCAGTACAAATCAGGACAGAATTGTAAAAAATCACGACATTTTCGTACTGAATTGGGTATTGTGAATTGGGAAAAGTGAAAATTCAGTACTATCCTGCCTAAATCAGTACGTCTGGCAACCGTATTGATACAAAGCTTTTTTTTCGCTAAGATATGGCTTATTATTTGGGTCTACGAGTCTTTTAAAAACCTTTTATGTAAAAGTGTGCGTGGTCTTTAACCCTATACACTTAACCTTCGTCGAATCGTCGACCAAAAGATAGAAATATCGTTGTAACTTTTTAATATGCAGGATGATCGCCATACCTTTACTTGTCAACTAAGTATTCATTGAGCTCTCTTGAGAAGCGTACGTGTGAGGCGCGTCGTTGGGTAGTTTTTTGAGATTCCGAGAAATTGTACGTCATTTCGACGAATGGTTAGTATTTGTGTACTTTTTTTTACAATTGTGTAGATTTTGTGACAGTTTAGTATTTTTATTTGGTGCAGTTTTTTTAATGCCGTCAAGAGGAGTGTTATCTGAGGAATATATTCTTCGATTCTTATTGGAGGAGGAAGATGCTAGTGTGTTGGGTGACTCGTCTGGCAGCGAACTTGAAGATAATGTGGAGCTTGATGATGTAGAAAGCGATCACGTAGACGATTATTCTGATAGTGTGGATAACTCCCTAAATACACAAGATCAATCTTCTCTTGTTTCGCTGGACCGTTCACTAGAGTCGCGTTTTCCTTCAGTTCAACTTTTAAACAACAATCCATGTATTATAAGCTTTTCAAGAAGTAACATTCGTAGTCGCTCACGACATAATTAGGCTACAAGTAAAGGGATTAGCTCAAAAAGAACATCTTCAATTAATATTGTACGTATTGCTAGAGGACTTACCCGTTCTATCAAAAATATAACTGATCCACTTGCATTATTTGAGCATTTTATGACTGATCAAATGTGAGAAGAACTTGTGAAGTGGACAAACTCGGAGATTACAATCAGGAAAGAAAACTATGAGCAAGCTAAATTTTCACAGAGTGAAACTAGCAAATTTGAGATAAGAGCTCTGATTGGTATTGTAGTATTAACTGCAGCGTTGAAAGATAATTATTTGACACTCAACGAATTGTTCAATATAGAGTATTCTGGGACTAGATATATATCGTGCATGAGTAAAAAGAGATGCGACTATCTTCTTCGGTGTCTACGTTTTGAGGATAAAATCTTACGATTACAAAAGCAAACAGAAAATCCTTTTATACCCATAAGAAACATTTGGGAATTACTCATCGCTCAGTGCCGTCAAAACTATATGCCTGGAACAAATGTCAAAATTGATGAGCAATTATTAGCGTTTCGTGGGAGATGTAAATTTCGGATATTTCGAATAAGCCGGCAAAATATGGCGTTAAATTGGTTATGATGTGTGACAGTGGCACTAGATATATGATTGATACTATGCCATATCTTGGAAAAGAAACAGATACTGGAGGGCTACCTTTAGGAGAGTATTTCGTCAAAGAACTTGCTCGTAGTATACATGGCTCAAACAGAAATGTTACCATTGATAACTGGTTTACGTCAATACCACTAGCGAAACATCTACTTTAGCAGCCTTATAAGTTGACAATTGTAGGAACATTGCGAGCAAACAAAAAAGAAATCCCAGGAGAAAAGAAAAATAATCGGTTGAGAAATATCAATACATCGATGTTTTGTTACGATTTATAATAGTACTAAAGGTGGAGTAGACACGTTCGAAATGTGCTCAGTAATGTCATGCAACAGAAAAACTAATCGATGGCCAATGTGTGTCTTTTATGGTATGATAAATATATCTTGTATCAACAGCTACATACTTTATTGCCATAAGGCTTCTGTACTGGGACAATCAATAATTACCCGGCGTGAGTTCATGAAGCAGCTACATTCAAAACTTGTAGAACCTTGGCTCAAAACCCGATTAGAGTGTAGCTCAAAGGTCACAATGAAAGTCTGCCATCAACCAGCAATGAGTTTCAGCCAGTAGAAGTACCCAATTTCAATAAGAGAAGAATCTGTAATATCTGCTCATATAAAAAGAGACGTATGACAAAGTCATCATGCTCGAAATGCAATGTTGCAATTTGTGGTGAACACAAAATCGACTTTTGCACACAATGTGCTTCAAAAAATTTGCAATGAATATTTTTTTTTTCATATTAATAATAGAATATAGTTAAATATCGCCAAATAAGAAGCTGTTTTTGTTGGTTTTTTTTTAGATTTTATAAGTATGTTATCTCACAGTGATCTCAAAAGAGAGCGTTTTATAAAAACGTAGATTATAAAAAAATATACTAACAAAAAATTTAATTTATTGTGTGTTCTACTTAAGATATACTTGGTTAATATAACTGCGTGTTAAAACTTTCAGAAATATATATTTTCACCCGATTTTATATATCGCGAATAATAGCTCGTCGAAATGACGAATGGTTATGTTTAAAAGGGCAGCTTACAAGGTTATGTGTATAGGGTTAACCGATCTCGTCCATCTCACGTTCACGTAAGTTCAAATTTTCAAAATTATTATTACATATATACCATTTTCCACAACACTTGTTAAACCATTTCTTAACACTTGTTTTATTTATATAAATAAAAACACACTGTGAATTCCCTTTTTTATTAACACGAAATGTTTTGGTGTTCTTATTTTCTTCCTCTTTTTTCTCGCCTTAATCAATCTCTAACAAATACGTGGGTGCGCACCGTTGCCACCACGCATTTGTACATGGTCCTTACCACGTCGGTAAAGAGAACCAGCCACATAATTACAGTCCACTCCACTCCCTAGGCCATTAATCAGAAGCACCATTCGAATTTCGTGATAATCAAGGAAGCAGATCCACCAAACACGTATTTGTTCAACGCAATACATACCGATATTACACGGAAGATAATATTAAACATCCTTTACAATCGTGATAATATAATCGTCAGCATTTGCACACAACAACCATTTGGCAACACCAACATCAACAACACCGACAAAAAAAAAATCACATTCGATTACTCCGGATCAACACTTTGATAAAAGGTACGTGGTTTTATAAATATTCCGTGCTCGGTAGGGTTTTCCTTTTCACTTTTAATACAATTTCAAAATAAAATTACAAATTACAAAGTGACTCTTTATATTAAACAGTGCAAGTGATTTTTTGTTCGTGAAGTAAGAATTCTTATTTTGTGCAAAAATAAGAAAAAGCGCTTAACGCAGTAATTTAAAGTTTGTGTAACACGCCTTGCCACTATCCGGAGGAGTCCCCCATCAGCGGTAAGATTTACCGGACACAGCTCAAGGTAGCACAACACTGCTCTAAAAGGTTAACATAACCTCAACACCGCTTAGCGCCAATTTTCAACTTTCACTTTTGTAGAATTTTCATTTAAAAAAATAATTTTTTTTCACATTATTAATTTTGATTTGGTAACCGTATCAAAGCAAAATCTGTAATTTTTAATTGACGAGCACAAGTCAATTTAGCAAAATTTTTTCCACACAAAAATCACTTGCGCCTATTTACACCGGCAGTATGTTTACAATTTAGTTTGTTGCTTTATCACAAAGTGCACTTAGTTTCATACACACATATTGTTGTTGTTGTTTGGGTGGCCAATAGCCTTATTCCTTGCACAATTATTTGAAAATTGAAAAGTTCACAGTCCTTGGTTAAATTACCAAAAGTCCATAACTAGCGTTCATATATTTTTATTTTCACTGACACAATTTTTGCACTAGCCAGTACTTATTGGCTTAGACAAGTCATTAGCAAATCTGCATTAGCACATTCCTTAACATTTACGTAGGTGCGCGCCGTTGCCACCACGAAATTGTACTTATCCCACTTAGCACATAAGCCTTTATACAGTCCTTTTTTTACGTTAGCCATAACTTATCGGCTTACACAATCAATTGGTAAATTTGTGTATACATACGCATACGCCAAATCTTTCACTAATCGCATTACCACTTCCAAGTTCGGTCCTTTGGCAACATTTTCACTCACTACTCTCTGCAAAAGCAATTTCTGTATAAACTTTTGGGTTTTTATTTTTATCCACAATGGAGACCTATAAACGCCAAGCAGATGCAGTGACGGAGTATGAAAATGACTTCAACGATATGTCACCTTCACAACACAGTAAACACTCCCTAATATACCAAAGGGATGAGTTAAAAACTCTGTGGGTAAGCTACGAAGGTGACAAAGCTTGAGTCAAAGGACTTATCGGCTATCAAAAAGAAGCATAAAATGTGCTATTTCAGCTTCCTAAAGTGTCAGGCGGCAACAGCTGAGCTTTTGGAAAATTTTGAAAAAAAGATAAGAAAGTAGATGTCTCAGATAATATGGAATATCATGTACGCCTGCCAGCGTGTGATACAGATATTTTCAAAGGTGACTATATTTCATGGCCGTCTTTTACGGACATGTTCACTGCTATATATATTAATAATAGTAAACTCCATGCAGTACAAAAACTATACTATTTAAGGCAAAAAACCCAAGGGAGGCTAAAGAAATAGTAGAACGGTGTTCCTTAACGACAGACGGTTTCGATACAGCGTGGAAAAATTTATGTGACCGATACGAAAACAAACGTATCTTGGTCAATGCCCAATTAAAAATTCTTTTTAGTTTAAAAGCAGTTGAGAGTGAATGCGGTAGCTCCATTAAAAAACTGCCACGTGAAATAAACAGTGGTATCTCAGCGCTTCAATGTCACAAGATTGACATATCAAACTGGGATGTCAGAAACCACACTGGCTCTATGGGAACAAACCATAGAAAATAAAACAGAAATTTCAAAATGGGCAGACATGGATAAATTCTTATCCAGCAGATTCCAAACGTTGGAAACTGTCGTAGATATAAGAGGGGATACGGTTTCAAAACCCTCTAAGCCACATGCTTCTCGTTCCTCGGCAGATACATCGTCGAAATGATTAGGGTCCTACCAGGCAAGTGCAAGTGTAGCCAAACCTACGTGTAAGATGTGCAAAAGTCCTGCACATCGAATTTCAAAGTGTGAAAAGTTCTTACGTTTAACACCCAATAAACGGTTTGAACAAATTAAGAGCAGCCGTGGATGTATAAACTGCCTTTCTGCTGGCCATTCGGTAACAAAGTGCACCAGTCAAATGAACTGTGCCACATGCCATTTAAGACATCATACGCTGCTTCATATTTCGAAGCAGCCAAAACCAACTAATACTTCAGACACTATCGTAGCATCTACCTCACGGGAAGCTCAAATACGACGCAATGCTGAAAGAGAAAATGCTCCGATTAATAATGTGAACTCATGTTTTGCTAATACAAATAAAGGGGTATTACTATGGACAGCTTAGGTTAATATTCATTTTAATGCTGTTGACTATTCGACGAGAGCCCTAATAGACTCGGGATCTGAATGTTCTTTCATTACCGAAAAACTAAAGCGCAGAATTAATCTGCCATCCAAACACCTGCATGCCCAAGTTTCGGGCATCAATAACACAATGTCTGCACAAGGAAAAGAAGCGTGCAACATACAACTGCGGTCACCAACCGACCCATTAATCAAGATCAATACGATCATGATTGTTTTACCACAATTGACAGGGAATCTTTCATGTTGCCAAATAAACGCAATGACTAGGCAAGCATTCCCTGACTTAGTACTGGCTGACAAACAATTCTTTGTCAATGAGCCAGTCGATCTAATTCTGGGCGGAGACATATACCCCCAAATTATGTTAGGCGGCATTAGGAAAGATGTGCTAAACACATTAATAGCACAGGAAACGGTGTTCGGCTGGATTTTGACAGGCCGGACAGATGCGGTTGATACAAATAAGACCCTAGTTTCATATTTTAACGAGGTCACTTTAGACAAACAAATGGCGGCTTTCTGGGAGATAGAAGAAATTCCAAAGAAGAGGAGCATCAATAACGATGACACTTACTGCGAGGAGCTATACAAATCCACAACAGTTCGGAACAACGATGGCAAATACGTAGTCTCCTTACAATTTAGGAAAGAGTTTAACTTAGGCCCCTCATTAAGAAGTGCGTTTTCTCAATTCTATCGCAACGAGACACGACTTACGAAAAACCCAGTCTTTCAAACCGAATACAATAGAGTTGTATTAGATTATGAAACCTTAGGGCATATGAGATAAATAGGCAATATTTCGCCAGACTCAAATGATTGCTACTTCCTACCTCACCATGCTGTCATAAAGGAGGGAAGTACAACGACAAAAGTCAGAGTCGTATTTAATGCATCTTGTCCTACCACTAATGGCAAAAGTCTGAATGATGCCTTATATCCAGGACCGATTCTTCAATCCGACCTGACAATCCTTATACTACGTTGGAGGCTGTTCAAATACGTATTTAACAGCGACATAGAAAAAATGTACCGCCAAATATGGGTTAATGAAAATCAAATCAAATTCCAGCGAATCGTATTTCGCAACTGCCACAAGGATCCAATTAACATTTACGAATTGAAAACGGTAACCTTTGGGGTTAATTGTGCTCCGTATCTTGCGATTCGGACGCTACAACAACTAGCTGATGACGTGGAGACATCGCATCCAATGGCAGCAGATATCGTGCGAAATACATGTATGTTGATGACGTACTCGTCGGTGGACACAGCATCGAAATTGAAATCAAGGCAAGGGACGAAATATCATCGGCATTGCAATCGGCGGGTTTCCCGTTGCGGAAATGGACGTCCAACTGCAAGAAAATTCTACAGGGTATACCGAAGCAACACTTATTAAGCAAGGATTTTCTTGAGTTTGAAGACACCAGCATGGTAAAAGCACTCGGTATTAGGTGGAACGCCCATTTCGACTACTTCTACTTCACAGCGAAACCCTTTGACAATAACCATGCCGTAACAAAAAGGTCAATACTTTCTGCGATCGCAAAACTTTTCGACCCTCTTGGCTGGCTGGCACCAGTCATAATATTAGCCAAGATAATAATGCAAAATATTTGGTTGGAAGGGACAGGCTGGGATGAAGATGTGTCTGAAACTACTCTCCATCGGTGGCAATCATTCATGACTGACTACGAAAAGATCAACGATATACGAATACCGCGATGGGTTCACTACACATTGAAGGACAATATCGAAATACATGGATTCAGCGATGCTTCGGAAAAAGCATATGCCGCCACTGTTTTCCTGAGGGTACAAACAAAGGATCAAGTCTTCACCAACCTGTTGATGGCCAAGACGAGAGTACCCCGGTCAAAACCATATCCTTGCCTCGACTCGAACTCTGCGGTGCAGTTCTACTAGCAGAAATAATCGAATCTGTGGTCGAAAATATGAAACTTTCGAACATTAAAGTAACCCTTTGGACAGATTCAACCATAGTGCTGGCATGGATCTGAAAACCACCATGTTCGTGGTCAACGTTCGTGGCACATCGAATAACTAAAATCATCGACAAAGTAGGGCGGCACGTAGACTCCGCGTCAAATCCTGCAGATTTGGCGAGCAGAGGCCTCTACGCTTCGGACCTAATCAACAATTCTTTGTGGTGGCAGTGACCTTCTTGATTACAAGAAGACAACGAAAATTGGCCAACACAAGAAGAAGATTATAATACGAATATGGAGGAAAAGAGGGTGAAAGTTCATACAACTTTGACATTCTGGATAGGTTTTCCGATTTACCAAGGGCTTTGCGGGTTATATCCTATATTCTTCGGTTTTTCCAGAATACGCACCCAACAACTAAAGCCTCCTTTAAAAGGGATTCTCATTCGATAGCCCCTGACGAAATAGAAAAAACAACACAGATCTTGATAACAATATGCCAAAGGCAACACTATCAAGAAGAGTACGCAAATTTGAAGTCAGGAAAACTAATAAATGGCAAGAGTGAGATTTTACCCCTGGATCCATATATAGATGAAGAAGGCATCATTCGAACTGGGGGGCGGACTGGGGCATCCAAAGACATGTCCCATAATGAAAGTCATCCCATTATTCTTCCTTATACTTGCAGGTTATCCAGACTTATAGTTCAATCCTCTCATAAGACCACCCCGCATGGAGGGAACCAGCTGATGCTACGTTATATCCGCACTCAGTACTGGATCCCACGTGTTAACATAATGATACGGTCTGTTATCCACAACTGTAAGGTCTGTACTATTTACAGGAAGCGGACACAAACCCAACTTATGGGAATCCTTCCGAAGGAGCGCACAACCTTTACTAGGGCCCTCACCAACACCGGGGTAGATTTCGCGGAACCATTCGATATAAAATCCTACCTAGGGAGGGTTGTCGAATTTCAAAAGGATACGTTTGCCTGTTTGTCTGCTTTTCGACGAAAGACATCCATCTAGAAGCGACAAACGACCTTAGTACCGGGTTCTTCCTAGGTGTCTTCGCCAGATTTGTATCCAGACGAGACTGTCCGAAAAACGTTTACTCCGACAATGGTACTAACTTTGTCGGAGCTTCGCGATCTTTACGATCCGAGTTTAAAGCATTTCTGCGTGAAGCAAGGGACGGAACATTGAATAAATATAGACATCATACTTTAGAATGGCATTTTACAAGCGCTCCTCACATGGGAGGTTTGTGGGAAGTGGGGGTAAAAGGTTTTAAGACCCATTTTAAAAAGATCGCGTCCGATCATAAATATACTTTTGAGGAGTTTACTACCCTCTTATGTCGAATTGAGGCCTGCCTCAACTCTAGGCCCCTCAGTCCCTCATCCAATGACCCTTTCGACCTGGAGCCGCTTACTCCAGGCCACTTTCTCGTAGGTGGACATCTTCTAGCCTCACCTGAACTCGATTGCAGTGAAAACCCTGCCTCAATTGTAAACCGATGGTAGAAGATGAAAGCCCTCCATCAAACCTTCTGCAAAAGATGGGAATCGGAGTATCTCACCGAAAGCCAAAAACGATACAAGTGGAAACATCCACAGTCCAACTTAAAACCCGGGGATCTAGTCGTCATTAAAGAAGATAACCTACAACCAAACGAGTGGAGAATGGGGAGAATCGTCAACACACATCCAGGTTCCGATAACCGTGTACGTGTTGTTGACGTCAATACAATTAAGGGACAAATTAGCAGACCAATCACGAAACTGGTACTACTTCTGCCCAACGACAACGAAAATGAACTTTAATAGTCCACATTCCTTTATCCCAAATAACCCCGCTCTCGTTCACCCCGAACGAGGCCAACAAACCAATAACCCAGCTCTCGTTCCCCGGAACGAGGCCAACATACCCTAACGCAGATTCACTATCTGCCACAGAATCCGCAATTAAATTAGCTGTTAAATCCTCAAAGAAATTTTGTCATATCGTCACCAGAATATCCAGCGACTCAAAAAAAATATTCAAATATAAATAAAGTCGAAAATTAAGAAAATAAAAAAATAAACCGCACAATATCCCACTTCTTCAAACCCTAAAAATTCCACTTCGAATTCTTCTAACAATATCCAACTTCTGCACTCAGAGAAAAAATCGTTCTAAAACGAACGAAACAAGTTCAAAATTAAGAACATTCGTTGACAAAAGTCTGTTAAGTACGTTTGTTCTTAACTCGTGACCGATGGGATTGTTTTAAGAACAGTTTTTCCAAGCACACCGTTCGTATTTTATGACCAGTTTGGTATTGATGTGTGAAACTTCTGTGCTCATTTCAAGCATTACTTGGGCTTGATTTAGGGTATTTTCGTTCTCACGCTTCGAGAACGATTTGGGTTCGATTCAACATTTTTCGGTCTCAATTTAAGAACGGTTCGTGCTTGATCTTTGGTGGGAGGGGAAAGTATTTTTTTAAATATATTTATTTATTTTTTATTAATAATAATTTTTTTGTCATAAATAAAAAATTGTTATTTAAATTCAAAAGATTAAGAAAAAATGCATAATAAGCATTTTCTCATACATTTCTCTTATTGAGAAATTATTCTTATTTGAAGACGTAATCTGTATATATACTTAAAACATTTCATAACAAGTTTGAGAATTACCTGTAAATGGAACTGAACGAAAAATAAGAGTTAAAAAAATAGAACATAAAAAAATTGTTTTAAAAAAATTTAGAGTTTGACGGGGAGCGAACTCGCGTCACACGATCGCAAGATGAACTTCATAGCCGCTGGGCCATTACAACTGTTTAATAGCTGGTGCCAAATGTTGTATTTAACATTGTAGTGCACACGAATTGTACCGTTTTTTTTTTTGTGGCTTAATTTAAGAACATCGTTCTCATTAATAGAACATTTGTTCATATTTTAAGACCAGCCGTTCTGTTTTAAAGAAAATGGTGTCAGTTCAAGAACAAGGTTGTTGTTTTAAGAACAGGTCGTTCGTTTTTCAAGAACAAAAAAGTAAGAACATGAACAGCTTGAATTGAGTCCGGTGGTGCTGGATTTTAGAACGGCGTTTTTCTCTGAGTGTGTTTTCCCACCATATCCCACTTTCAACCGACGGCCTTTCGGAATGAACTGGAAAGGTAAATTTCAATATATATGAGATTCGTTGTTAAAATTTGAAAACTCAAAAGGTTTGCATAAAGTTCCAAATAAATAGCTCGAAACAATCGAATTTTTCACGAAAATGTTTACAAATAAATTAACTTGTCCTCTTGTCAAATGAACATTAGCTTAAATAACGAACATTTGTCAACAGCCCCAAAAAGTATTACATTTTTTTTCACAACATTTTACCCCAGACAGCATTCTTTGAAAATTGTAATCAAAACAAAAACGAACCATGGTGTATGATTACAAACAATCAAAAGCTGCCAGAGCAAGCTGTCATCGAACGTGTCGTTAACTCGGACACACTCATACCATCAGAGCCGAATCAAAAACTTATTACTTTTGCAATTGAAGAATTAGCCCGTTCAGCAGATCATCAGCCGCACATACAGGAACATGCATTAACTATCTCAGTAGCCTATCTTAGATCACATCCAAAGCAATATTCTATTTAGGCTTTAATTCGTTTTATTTTGAAGGTCATATCGTATTTCGTGCTCTTGACAGAACATGCCAATAATAAATTATTTTATAAATATATACATACATATTTAAGCTAGATCTGATGCATATGGTACGTTGGCCAAATTGCCTACAGCTCCACCAGACAGCTTTGATTATCCAGCTTTATTGGCAGCCTCCTGCACGTCCTCCTGAGTAACAGCAGCGATGGCCGCCAATAACGCATCACTGCTATGTACTTGTTTAGTGTGTACTGCCTGGAGAGTAATTTGTCTGATCAAAGAACTATCGGTAGCATAACTCTCCAATAAGACAGCTTTCAATACAGCCTTACCACGATTGACATCATTGGATGATACTGAGCCTGATTTCAAAGCGCATGTTAGTACATCTACGGCCTTGTCAATATGTTGGGAATCAGCACATACTACAAATCCAAAAGGACACGCATCTGCATCTGAAGCATTGAGGGTGGCAAACGAAGCTGTTGCATCAGAAATGACGCCTTACAATGCTTTACCGAATGAACCATTAACATTACCAAGTTTGGTAGCAGCACCACCACCTACAGCTTTTGCAAGACAGCAAATACTAGAGCTTCCTTCTGATTCACTAGCGAACCACCTTGCATTGAACGTCCATCAAATATTTTATCATTAAAATACTATTATGTGCTATGGGATAAACTTATACCCGACAGCTTGCTGCACATCAATAAATAGTCGTTATCACACGCAGACGAATTCATAACCGAAAGCGTAAACTTCCTGCATACACGCGATGAAAATTCCCCTGAACGCCTCGTTAATAAAATGTCTGACCAATTGAATCTCTATCCCATAAATACATCACACCCCGAATTTATCATAACACCTCTAATAACAACTCAATACCCAACACGACAATATCGAAATTTGGTTTCATACCAAATAAGGAACTAATCAAATTTAATCCCTGGCAAATCGTTTTAGAAACATGTCAAGCATTCCTTGGCAATTTAGAAATGGAACAAATAGCTACTAGTAAATATTTCGTGAATTGATAAAAGCTATGTTGGTTTGGAATTTTATCCAAAAATACACTATATCAAATTTTGTTTCAAAACCCCCCTATGTGAGCATAAGTTCAATGCATTTTGACAAAGATGGAGTCAATGAAAGGCATTCTGAGATAGGGCGACAGAAGGGTTAAGCTTTTGTGCCGTCCTGCTACACAGGGAGTATTCAAATTTTGAATCTGAAATTTCGGAAAGCTTCTTTACGTTAAGTATTACTGGAAGTGTTCCCATTCCCCAAATTCTTAGTGGAGATGAATGTTCCGAACATAAGAAATGAATAAGTTAACATGCGCAAATGTACTCATATTTCGTTATGGAGTATCTACTATTTACTAATGACATATTTACGTGAATCGGTTTATTGGTCGAGTTTTCGACGTTGAACTATGAATTTTGAATCGGTTTAGGTTTCGTATGTTCATAGGTTTATGCAAGTGCGCGATTCCTTGGTGTCCGTGCTTTTCATAAAACCTATGTTCAGCCACACTAACAGATTGTGGCATGGTAATACATTCATCACAAAATTAAATAAGTGTGCCAAGGAATTATTCAGTTCAATTCATATCGGGTATTAGTAAACTGATCGCTTTCCACTTGTAATACTAATATTTTTTCAAAAAAAAAAAAACCGCAACGCACGAAGCAAAGCGGCACAAGATTTGTCTTTGCATGTAACTCGGCTGATACCAATGATAAGAAAGGCGAGGTCGTGGTAGTAAAATGTTTAATAAATGGCAATGTTTTGAATACAATGAAACGGATATCATCAAATGACACCACTGTAGTGGAAATTACAGCGTGTACTTTGGTAAAACTAGCTAACTTACTTGGATCGAAGGGTGTGGAGTCGATTGATTGGATATAAAGCATACCCTTGAAATGTTCAGTGGTGATTGACAAAGTATCGTCGCTCGGTTCAGTTCATATGCATCATGATGGTCAACATGGTGGTACGCATAAGTTTTCGTCGGCCACCATATTAGAACCAGCCTCCTCACGTTCTATTCTAAAAGAAAATTGCATAAATATTTGCGACAATGGTTCGAGCCGCACTCCAAAATCACCTTATGTTCAGCAAGCACTTCTCCAAATACTACACGTCCGGCTGCCTTCAATCGTGAGGTATTTGTACAAATACTGATAACAGTGTAGCAAAAACACGGTACAGCAGTCATAATAATAATGAATATAGAATGTAAACGAATACAGCTGTTTAAATTGTTCCCGCTACTATCTATCATTAGTTTAGTAATTATCACTAGAAATATATTTCAACATTGATTTGGTATGTTTGAACTGAATACCTTCGGTTGCCTTCAATACCTCACCTATAAAACTTTTCGCATTGTGTATAGTCGTACCACCTAATATTGCTTTATAGCCAATATTATTAAGTAGGTGTACTGCCAGTGCTTCTTCGTATGTAGTGGCACCAACCATAGGTACGACCACTTCTTCTGGTGGACGCCGAAATGGTAGTAATTCCGAATTAATTGCTGGATACATTGGATCTAGTTCTCGCCCTTTGAAAACATCTTCAAATATTTCCTTAAGGAAGGGTGTGTGTTGAGTGAAAACATTTTCAACACCTTTCAAACCCTTTATTAAATTTGCGCGTTAGCTTAACAGCATCGGAAATACGCACTAAATTGAAAATTTCTCCTTGTCGCATATGCGTTCCAGCATATTCAATTAAACTAGGTACAATAGCTGTACGTCCGCCGCGTGTTTTAATGATTTGCAACAAGCTAGACGTATCGCAATTTGCGTGACGCTCATAACGTAAAGCATACAACGCCACCAATTTGATAGCATCATCCACTGTAATACGTTCATCGGCTATAATTTTACGTATACGCTGAAGTTGTTGCGAATGTTCAGCTTTACATGCAACCTCTTGCTCCACCTCGGATACTTCAAAGAGGCTTCGTTTTGCAGTGAGCGCTGATAATTCTCCCATTATGCAAAGATGTTTTTGTACAGTACCAGACATTTTCTTAAATTGTGGATAGGTTTCGATGAAATTTTTCATGTCGGAAAGTAGCTGTACATTTCGTTTGGTTGGTCTTATGAATACTATACATTTCGAATTTTTCATGCGCTCACTAGAGCGCCCGGAATCAAGGCGTTCAAATAGATACACCTCACGTTGCAACATGTCTGATTGACTAAGCGCCATTGATAATGCTAGTCGTATCTTTAGATCAGTGCGTACTTTGCCATCAATTTTAATGAGACGCTGCATCAGAATTTTGGTCACCTCAGCCCCATTGAGGGCGTACTTAAGATGATTTCTCAAGAAAATCATTAAGGGCAATGATTCGCGCAATTTATGTGGGGCCACTTGACGGTCAAGGAGCAAATACGTCTCCCAATTTGTCTAACATCCATGCCTTTGGGGCGGCTAAATGCTTCAAATACCTCTTGGAACCTCGCGCCTTTCATTAGAAGGACGCTTCTTGTTTATCGCGTAAAATTTCGTTTCCAGCTTTATTTAAAACCATGGAAAGAAAACCTGAAAATAAAAATACAAAATTAGTTAATAAAAGGTCAGATTACGCAGTTTAGTATCTATACTCACCGCGTGTTTTTAAATCAATGACTTTTTTCTATTCAGGAAATGGAAAAGCGTAGCAGACGTCAAAATCTCTACATTTAATGTCTGACTGTCAATGATTATTGCAATACAAATGTTAGGCCTCATGCGCAAGCATCTCGCGCATTACACGTCACGCACTACACGCCGCACGACATATCGAGCACAACACGCCACACATGTCGCGTATTACATATCTCGATCAATCATTCATTTGGTCGAGATTTAAAATACTTAATTCCACGAATCTCAACATAATCGACAATACACCTCAAAAATAATGTTGAATGGTGGAAGTGCAACTCTGTAATACCTTTTCAGCCAGGTTTCGAACCGTTCCGTGTGGTGGCAGGCTACTTGTAGTGAAAACAAAGTTCACCACAAATCAAAAATAAATTGTTAAGACTACTTCGGCGACATCTACCGACATAAAATAAATTACAAAATGCACTAAAGGCGCTAAAGCACCAGCCACATCGCATGGATGCGTGCTAAATCCGTTTTTTCTTCGTTTCTTTGGGCGCATAAGTATTTACTTATGGCCTTTAATTTTTTATTTCAATTAAATTTTATTTCAATAAAATGTTTTTTTTTTCTTCTGCGAAAATATATTAGAGATAATTTTTTTTGTTTACGCCACACAAACAACATTCCGCTAACCTCAATTTGGGAATGATCAATGATACCAATATTCTTTCAGATCCATGACCCGTTAACAAACCTTATTGGCCAAGTCAGAGGGAGGCGCAAAGCGTTTCAACGTTGCTTGCCAGCTCTGCAGCAGGGATCATAGCCTTAGGATCTGTGCCGAATACCGTAAACAATCCCCAGAAGAGAGGTTGCGGGCAGTACTTCTGCATAAGTACTGTCCAAACTGTTTTTCGCCCTTTCACCGCGTGGACAAATGTAACAGCAAGTATCGCTGCTAGAGGTGCCAAGAGAAGCACCACACCACGCTTCGTTTAGATGAGCGTCCACCGGTAAGCGACGAGACGACCACAAACGGAGAAGACAACACGTCTGACGATGCGTTGTCGATCAACCTCTCGGGGCCGGCTAAATCCTGGGCTCAGCAGTTGGAGGAAGAGGAAATGGAGGAAGAGAGAGCGAAAATGGAAGAAGAGCGAGCAAAAACGGAGACAAGACCTTCAACGGTAAATCATGGGATGCGCAGCTTCCGGCCGCTGTTACAGCATGAAAGAAGCGCGGCGAAAGCAAATAAACGTCGAAACGAACGAGACAACTGGCGGCACCGCGACATCGGACTCCAAGGAGGCCCGACCAAGTCATCCAAACGCGGAAAACAGCAGCGGCGAAATAAGTCGACGCCATACCCTTCTGACGCCCAAAATACACGAGCACTATCGCGGGGTACACCGGAAGGCTTCCGAACCGGCCGACTGCTCCAAGCTACCCCAGCACCCATCATGCGGCCTTTCATGCCCATTGCGCCGACGGCCATAGTGCGCATCGAATCGCGAGGGCATCTACACCTGGTTCGTGCTATCATTGATCCCTGCGCCACCAGCACAATCGTCGATGCAGAGCTGGTATTCAAGCCGCAGTGGTCACAGGCCACTATCGCTTGAGTCCGCCGTCTAATGTGGACCCGAAGATTGCCGCGCCTTTTGAATTCAAGCGGCTTACGGATCCCGAGTTTTACCGTCCATCGCCAGTTTGGCTGATACTAGGCGCTGATCTATACGCCGAAGTGATGGTGAGCGGAACGCCAGCAACAACAGTTGGCGGTCCCCTGACCCAACCGACCTTATTCGGGCTGGTAGTTTCAGGAGCCTGCCAAAAATAAGAGCGTTTCATGAAAAACTAGGTAATTACTGCACGGATTCAGAAACCACGTACGTATATTTAATAACTTCTTTTCTTTTTCTTCACAGGACAACGAGACGCGAAGTCCATCGACATAACGCCTTACTGGACGTGCGATCACGTGGCATTCCTTTTTTGTTCTTTTCATTTTTTTTTCTTTGTTGCTTACGGCAAGGAGGCCGGTATGTTTAGGCCACAGGCCTAAATATATCTTCCCCCCCCCCCCCCCCCCCCTCCTACCACCCACATATTCTTGTGATCACTATACACACAGGCATGTGTGAGTGGTAGTACGTATGTATCTAAGAAATTTACCGCTGTGAGCTCGCAGTACAGCAACTTTGTTGCCGGGAAACCCAACGAAGGAGCTGTGTCGTGGGTTCATCGGCTCATGTAGCAAAGAGTCTCGTCCTCTTTGAATCCAGCAGCCAGCAAAGGTACACGTAATCTCACGTTCACGTAAGTGCAAATTTTCAAAATTATAATTATATATATCACATTTTCCACAACACTTGTTAAACCATTTCTTAACACTTGTTGTATTTATATAAATAAAAACACACTGTGAATTCCCTTTTTTATTAACACGAAACCATTTGGAGTTCTTATTTTCTTCCTCTTTTTTCTCGCCTTAATCAATCTCTAACAAATACGTGGGTGCGCGCCGTTGCCACCACGCATTTGTACAGTGGTATTACATATATAAATAAATTAGCGGTACCCGACAGATGATAAGGGTCACCCTGGTCCACATTTTGGTCGATATCTCGAAAACGCCTTCACATATACAACTACCACCACTCCCTTTTAAAACCCTCATTAAGACTTTTAATTTGATACCCAAATCGTAGAAACGCATTATAGAGTCACCCCTGGTCCACCTTTATGGCGATACCTGGAAAAGGCGTCCACCTATAGAACTAAGGCCTACTCCCTTTTAAAATACTCATTATCACTTTTCGTTTGATACCCATATTGTACAAATGCATTCTAGAGTCAACCCTGGTCCGCCTTTATAACGATATCTCGAAAAGGCGTCCACCTATAGAACTAAGGCCCCCTCCCTTTTAAAATACTCATTAACACCTTTCATTTGATACTCATATCGTACAAACAAATTCTAGAGTTACCCCTGGTCCACCTTTATGGAGATATCTGGAAAAAGCGTCCACCTATAGAACTAAGGCCCACTCCCTTTTAAATACTCATTAACACCTTTCATTTGATACCCATGTCGTACAAACAAATTGTAGAGTCACCCCTGGTCCACTTTTATGGCGATATCTCGAAAAGGCGTCCACCCATAGAACTAAGGCCCAGTCCCTTTTAAAATACTCATTAACACCTTTCATTTGATACCCATATCGTACAAACAAATTCTAGAGTCACCCCTGGTCCACCTTAAGGCGATATCTCGAAGAGGCGTCCACCTATAGAATTAAGACCCACGCACTTTTAAAATACTCATTAACGCCTTACATTTGATACCCATATCGTACCATCAAATTCTAGAGTCAGCCCTGGTCCACCTTTATGGCGATATCCCTAAATGGCGTCCACCTATAGAACTATGGTCCACTCCCTTTTAAAATACTCTTTAATAACTTCCATTTGATACACATGTCATACAAACACATTCCAGGATTACGCTAGGTTCATTTACCTACATGGTGATTTTCCCTTATTTTGTCTCCATAGCTACTCAGCTGATCGTTCAGATAAGACGATTTTGGTCATTCCTGCCGCAATTTAGAAAGTATAAACGTGAAACTCGAGAATATATATTCTAATATATCATAGAAGATATCCTGAAAAAATCACTTTGATGGAAGCTATATATAGTTATATCCCATACAACCGATCGTTCATATAGAAAGATTTTTGGCCATTTCTCCCTTAATTTAGAAAGTATAAACGTGAAACTCGGTGATATATATTTTAATATATCATAGAAGATTTTCTGAAAAAATCGCTTTGATCAGAGCTATATATAGTATATATCCCATACAATCGATCGTTCAGATAGAAAGATTTTTGCCATTTTCTCCCTTAATTTCCAATATAAAAACGTTAAACTTCGTGATATTTATTCTAATATATCATAGAAGATTTCATGAAAAAATCATTTCAATCGGAGCTATATATAATATATATCCTATACAACTGATCGTTCAGATAGATAGGTTTTTAGCCATTTCTCCCTTAATTTCCAATATAAAAACGTTAAACTTGGTGATATTTATTCCAATATATCATAGAAGATTTCCTGAAAAAATCACTTTGATCGGAGCTATATGTATATAGTATATACCTATCCCATACAACCGATCGTTCAGATAGAAAGTTTTTGCAATTTTTTACTTAGTTTTCAAAATAAAAACGTGAAACTTGGTGATATATATTCTAATATATCATAGAAGATTTCCTGTGAAAATCATTTTGATCGGAACTATATATAATATATATCCCATACAACCGATCGTTCAGATAAGGGGGTTTTTGCCATTTTTTTTTATATTTATCTTAAAAATCGTTTAGGTATGTACATCTGTTCACTATATATTTCTTATCTTATACATCCGATTATTTGGAGATTACGAACGGGATAAGATTTTTGTTCAGCTCCATTCATGAAGGGTATGAAGTCTTCGGCACATCCGAAGACAGTCCCGTCCTTACTTGTTTTTAATTATTTTATTTTCAAGTTTTTAGTCTTTATTTAATCGCCTATTAGTTCTCTTTCTATTTAGTTCATTTAGTGACTCATTATTACAAGGACTCTTTCCTGACAATTTCTTAAAATCTAAGTCCTGAATAGATAATCCTTCCAAAGACTTTACTCGACTTTGCGCCACGTATGCTTGTCCCTCCTCCAACTCCAAAATATTTTGATGTCACTTCTACCGGACTGTATGCAATATTTGATCCAAATATGAGCCAAATCGGACATCTTAGGTCGCTTTCTATTCATATATGTATTATGTGTTCCAAATATAGACCAAATCGGACAACAAATACAACTTTTTTGAATATCTCGATCTTTGCGCAACCTAGCGGCGTTTTTTTTCATAGGTTAGGTTAGGTTAAAGTGGCTGCCTTCGCTGTCGGAGCGGAGGCTCACATAGGCCGTTGTGGCAAGTTGTGCTACCACGCGGGGGTCCCTATTTCCTGTTACCCTACTTTCGAACAAGAAGAAAGTTTAGACCTCAGTGAGGCTAAACCAGCGCGTTTGCCTGATGAAACGCAAGATGTCGTTTGGGGTTGTAGATTCAAGCTCCGCAAGGCACTCAAAGGAGTGCCTGTTGAGGCATTGGTACGTGGTTTTTGACAGTAAGGGACAGTGGCACAGATAGTGCTCTACGATTTCTAACTCCTCCTCGTCCTGCGGCAGAAGTCATTTGTCTGTAGGCCCATATAGGCACCGTGAGTGCCCATGAGACAGTGACCTGTGAGAAGGCCCACTAGTGGGCTTATAAAGATACGGTTTAAGAATATCACCGATTGCGATCTCTTTTCATCCAGCTTACGCCAGATTTGCTTGGATATACTATATGTAGGTTCTTTGGCCCATCTGGCTTTTGCTTGATCCGTGAAAAGAGATCGTAGGCAGTTTTTGCAAGTGTTTAGAGGAGGGCTGGCCCAACCAACGGAGTTTATTGTTTGCAGGTTGGTGCCTTCTCTAGCTAGCTCATCCGCGGCGCAGTTTCCTGAGATGTCACAGTGGGCAGGAACCCATATTAGGTTGCAATTTTCAGATAGTTTGTTAAGGGTTTTTCTGCACTTTAATGCCACTAGTGACGATGTATTACTGCATTACAGGGATTTTATGGCAGCTTGGCTGTCAGAGAAAATTGAAATAGAATTGGTCACCTGCAGGTTAGCAGGTGCTTCTGCTTCCCAGAAAGCTATAAGTTCAGCCTGAAAAACACTGCAGTGATCGGGTAAGTGAAAGCTCTCGCTTAGATTGAGCTTCTCCGAGAATATTCCGCTGCCGGCTCTGTTGTTTAGTTTAGAACAATCTGTAAAAACGGAGATTTCGTGATATCTCGGCTCCACGCCGTTTTCCCACTCGTTCCTCTCTGGGATTCTTGTGGAAAATTTGTTGTCCCAGCAAGGGGATGATGTTGTATGGTCCAATTTCAAGAAGGTTTCGGGGACCTGCTTCAGGATCCGGGTGTCCAAACCTGCAGTCCCTCCATGGTTCGATAGCGTTGAGCCTTGTCGCGTTGCAGGAGGTACAGTATCTACCATATAGATCAGTTGGGAGAAGGAATAATATGGTTTCAAGAGCTTTGGTGGCAGTGGAGGGAACGGCACCGCTGGTAAGCATTGCGGCCATCCTCTGCACTGTCGTTAATTTGCTCTTGTTAGATTCGATATCGAGTGCCGTCCACCATACGGTGACGGCGTAGAAGAGTATGGGTCTCACCACTGCCGTGTAGATCCAGTGGACTATGCGTGGCTGGAGACCCCACCATTTTCTTATTGCCGACTTACAAGCGTATAGAGCCATTGTGGCTTTCCTGGATCGTTCCTCAACATTTTCTACTTTCCTTGACTTTCGTGGTCTCTGTTGAATCTCCTCCACCAGCACTCGCTTACTGCTGAACTCTTTTTCCAAACTGAAGTTAAGTGGCACATCCTGGTTCTTATACTGTATAAACCTTCTCTGCATATCGATCCTGATGTCATAGTCAACTAAGATGTCAACTCCCAATATGACTTCATCAACGATCTCTGCCACAACAAATTTGTGCAGAACCATGACCTCCCCAATTAAGACTTAACATACCACTTCTCCCTGGACTTGGTTATACTCGCCAGTACTCGTACGCAATCTTTCTCCAGGTAATGGCTTTACTCTCCTGTTGACCAAATCAGATCGGAACAAGGAATGAGATGCGCCCGTATCTACAGTCAGTACACGCTCCTTGCCATCCACATTTCCTTTGACGGTAATACTGCTCGATTTCCTTCCAGTTTGGAAGATAGGTATCACACGACATTCAATAGCTGGGGCAAGTTCTCGATCTTCACATTTGACTCGCTCTTGTTTATCTCCTCCAGTTTTGCGTTTACGACCAGCCAAGTTCGAACTACCATGACTTTTGCTGCAATGACGTGCAATGTAACTTGGGTTGCCGCACTTGAAACACTCCGGCATTGTTTTGTTGTAATCCCTTCAGTGCTTCCAAAATTGTGTCTACCCAATCTGGCCTTTCCACTTCCACGCGATGAGCTTTGTATGCGGGCTTACTCAAAAGTGACGCTCTTTCCTGAGTCAGTGCATGGGATACCGTTTCAGAAAATGTTGGCTTTGGTTTCGCGTATGTGGCTCGCTTCGTATCGACGTCCCGTATGCTGTTAATAAAGCTCTGAATCTTTACTCTTTCAGTGTATTCCACAGGTGCGTCCGTATTTGTAAGATTAGCCAATCTTTCAAAATCCGACGCAAACTCCTGTAATGTCTCATTTGCTTTTTGGTAACGGTTTTGCAACTCAATTTGGTACATCTGTTTTCTATGCTCGCTTCCATAACGTCTCTCGACAGCGGCCATCAATGCTTCATAGTTGTTCCGCTCTCCTTCGACAATCTTCTGTAGGATTTCGGCTGCTGGCCCCTTCAATGCTACGAGCAAAGTAGCAACTTTATATTCAGCATTCCAGTTGTTCACTGCTGACATCTTCTCAAATTGAAGCTTGAATACCTCGAAAGGAACGGAGCCGTCAAAAGATGGAGTTTTTACCTTCGGATTGCTCGCTGGAACAGCTGGGCGATTTATTTGTAACTTTTGCATAAGACCTTTCGACGCTTCTATCTCGGCATCAATTTTGCCCTCGAGTTGTAAAATTTTTCATTCTGCTCTTGCAGTTTCACAAAGAGCTGCGATGATACCTGTTCCGCAATTTTTGTCGACATTCCAGATATACGTGCCTCTTGCGCTTCCAGTTGAGATGACATATATGTCTTGTGTTATTCCAATTGAGATGAGATTTGCGACGCCATTTCTGAAATGCGTGCCTCCTGTGACTCCAGCTGAAATGCCATTGTCGATGTTTGTACAGATATTGTGCTCGTCACTGTCTGCTGTGTTTCGTTTTTTTCTTCCATTTTTTTGTTGTTTTGTCGCTATCATAATGAAAGACATACTCCTCAGCATTGATGATTCCTTGAAATACCATAGCTACACTTAGTCGTTTTTGTAGCTGAGATTTATCGCCAAAAGTAGCCAATCCACGGACTTCCAACTCCTCCTTCAATTGCTGCATCGTCAATTCACTCAACTTTGCCATGTCCAAGTTGTATTCCCAATCTTCGGAATTTATTCAAAAATTCCTCTTCTGACACCAATTGTAACGAATTTACTGCAATTCCGCTTATTTGCAATCTTCTGATAAGGTTCGAATCACTAAACTGTTGAATAAATAACTCCAATATTTAGTAATGCAAAATGGCCTTTATTAGACTATTTTCAAAATAAATAACTCTACTATTGCTCGACAGATAGCGTGCTTAATCAAAACTGAATGTAGCACCTCTACTGTCGCGGTCTTTTATACTCTTTGATTTCCTCGTTGCATCTTCTAAGCGCTGCTGTTCTAGAATCTACTAGTTGGTTATCTGCTATAATTATAACTACAGATGTACGTGTGTTTGTGAGCGACACTTCCACAATTATAATTGCATATCTCAGATAAGATATCTGCATGTGTTTGTGCGTTGCGTCTCCGCTGCGTGTACGTACATATGTGTAGACATAATGATTGATTCGTTTATGTAGATACATAATGATTGATTTATGGATGTGCATACAAGGCGCTGCTTACCATCGGCTTAGAGATGGCAGTACCCCTTAGTGTTGCTAATATTCGCAACAATATGAACACTGCAATATCTTAGAGCATTGGGTAAGTCATTAACATACAACACAAACAACAAAGGGCCCAGGATTGAACCTTGCGGAACACCCCTGAGTACAGGTACAAAATTAGACCTATTGCCACCAACATACACAGCCTGAGATCTCTGCACGAGGTAGGACCTAATCAAAGCAGTGGCATGAGAAGAGAAATTAAAAAGATTTTGTAGCTTGCGACATAGAAGCTCATGATCAACTGGGTCAAACGCCTTGGAATGTTCGAGTAGAGTTAGAAAAGCAACATTATTTCCATCAATTTCCATCCTAATGCTTTCTATAACATCCAACAGAGCAGAAATGCAACTTCGCTTCGGTCTGAAACCGGACTGACGGTCTGTTATAACTCTGTTATCATGTACATATGACATTATTTGCTTATGAAGGATACGCTCAACAACTTTAGACAAAAATGGTAGGATAGCAATGGGCCTGTACTCGTTATTTTTCTTATGTACAGGAATGATTTGACCAACTTTCCAGGACCTCGGGAATTCACAGGTCGTTAGTATGGAGTTAACTAGATGGGTTACATGTGACAGAATCTTTGGCAATATAATTTTGAGAAATTTCGCACTGGTTCCATCAAAGCCAATAGCGTTTGACTTCACTGAGAGTATGGCTTTCACAGTATCACAGTCATCAACACACATAAATTCAATACGACTGACACCAACATTTACACGTTCACAGTAGTTGTCAAGACTAACACGAGAATTGATACAGGCAAACTAGCAAAATTAACGTTAATTTCATCTAAGTCAGAGTGAATAGGTAAGCTTTCTTTGGGTTTTCCCACGCCAATAGCCTATATGGTATTCCAGGTTTGCCGCGAGTTCATTGCCAGACTAAACTTTTCATCATAAAACAAACATTTCGCGCTTTTAATTGCTTTGGAAGCAGTATGTCGAGCCGCTTTAAATTGGTTATACGTAAATGCAGTACGGTACCTTTTCCACCGCGAGTATGCTTTATTACATGTGTAATGTTAGCATTAAACCAAGTCCTACTGCACCGATTGACTACCCTAGTTTTTATAGGGACATAATTGTCGAAAAGCCAGTTGATTTTGTCCTGCAGAAAGTTTGTTTTATCTTCAACAGATGTGAAACTTCGGATGCGTTTGCGGGTAAAAAGCACCATCTCAGTTTTCTCACTGCTGATGCTGAGTCCGCATTCCCTCGACCAAGTGTTTGTTAGATTGAGAGCATTTTGCAAGAGTTCGCCAAGCACCGGAAGGTGTTTGCCGGTAACTGTCAAGGCTATGCCGTCAGCATATGCAATGATTTGGCATCCGGTGGGCTGTAGTATAGATAACAGAGCGTTCACCGTCAGGTTCCATAGTAGAAGAGAAAGAACGCTACCTGGGTATACCTTATTAACGATGAGCTGCCAAGCTCAGAGATAATGCTTCTCTTGTTTAGAAGGAGCTCGACGAATTCCACAAGAGACCCTTCCACCCCTAGTGAACGTAGAGATTTTGTGACCGCTGCTGAGAAAACGGTGTTGAAGGCCCCTTCTATGTCAAGAAAGATACCCAGCGTGAATTCTTTAAAGGCAAAACCCTTCTCTATCTTAGTAGTGATAGCATGTAGAGCTGTCTCTACGGATTTGTCCTCAGAGTAGGCGTGTTGGTTGTTGGAGATTAGTGCCTTATTTGCCGATCGTCTAATATAGCCGACCAGCAATCGTTCTAGAATTTCAGGAGGAAGGAGGTCGGACTTATTGGTCTGAAATCCTTTGCACTGTTGCCCGATATCCTGCCTCCTTTGGATATGAAGACTACCTTTGCCTTGGTCCATTCCGTGGGGATATAGACCAGGTTGTGGCAACCCTTGTAGATTTTAGCAAGCAGCGGGCTTGTAAGATCGCTTACGGCTTGTTATTCAGCGGGAAACATTCCATTCATTCCTCATTTTTCGTAGGTCGCTTCTATTCATTTATGTATTATGTGTTCCAAATATGAGCCAAATCGGACCACAAATACGATTTTTGTGAATATCTCTATCCTTGCGCCACCTAGCGTCGATTTTTTTTTTTTTCATATGTCGCTTTATATACATGTCTGTCTTATGCATTCGAAATATGAGCCAAATCGGACCACAAATACGATCTTTGTGAATGTCTCGATCCTTGCGCCACCTAGCGTTGATTTTTTTTTCATAGGTCGCTTTCTATTCTTTTCTATTATGTGTTCCAAATATGAGCCAAATCGGATAACAAATACGATTTTTTTTTAATATCTCCATATTTGCGCCAACTAGCGGCAATTTTTTTCATAGGTCGCCTTCTATTCTTGTATGTATTTTGTGTTCCAAATATAAGCCAAATCTGACCACAAATACGATTTTTGTGAATATCTCGATCCTTGCGCCACCTAGCGGCAGTTTTTGTATGGGTCGATTTCTATTCTTGTACGTATTACGTGTTCCAAATATGGACCAAATCGGATCACAAATACGATTTTTTTTAATATCTCGATCTTTGCGCCACCTAGCGACAATTTTTTTCATAGGTCGCCTTCTATTCTTGTATGTATTATGTGTTCCAAATATGAGCCAAATCGGACCACAAATACGATTTTTGTGAATATCTCGATCCTTACACCACCTAGCGGCGATTTTTTTCATAGGCCGCTTTCTATTCTTGTATGTATTATGTGTTTCAAATATGAGAAAAATCAGACCACTAATAGGATTTTGGTGAATATCTCGATCCTTGCGCCACCTAGCGGCGATTTTTTTCATATGGCGCTTTCTATTCTTGTATGTATTATGTGTTCCAAATATGAGCCAAATCGGATCACAAATACGATTTTTGTGAATGTCTCCATCCTTGCGCCACCTAGCGGCAATTTTTTCCTATTATTTCATTGTCATCGGGTTCTGAACTATATTCCAAGTTTCAAGCTTGTAGCTTATCGGGATGTTACTTAAATTTCAATTACAAAATTCGTGCCAGCCAGCCAACCAACCAGAATGTCAAGTCAAGCTAAATAAAACCGTTTAAAAATAGGTACGTAGGTACTTTGTGTGAGGATACAAAGTTTAACGTTTTTTGTGGTCTGCATGTAAAAAATATGACTACGAATCACGTATTTCAACAATATATGACGTAAACGCAAGCATTTGATGAAATTTGAAGCTTCTAGAAGTAAAAAAGGGCAAAAATTACAGTTTATATAGGGTATATAATATATAACCACCGATCTCTATGATTTTTGCAGACAACAATATATGCTATATACGTAAGCATTTGGTGAAATTTGAAGTTTCTAACAGTTAAAATGGGGCTGAAATTGCGAAAAGATATATACATATACTAATATATACCACCATATATATACTATATATACCACCGATCTCTATGATTTTTTCACACAACAATATATGCTATATACGTAGCAACATGTGAAATTTGAAGCTGGTAGCTGTTAAAATGGGGCAGATATTGCGAAAAGGATTTTATCTGAACAATCGGTTGTATGAGATATATATTATATATACTTCCGATCTCTATGATTTTTTTAGACAACAATATATGCTATATACGTAAGCATTTGGTGAAATTTGAAGTTTCTTGCTGTTAAAATGGGGCTGAAATTGCGAATATATATATACTATATATACCACCGATCTCAATGATTTTTTCAGACAACAATATATGCTATATACATAAGAGTTTGGTGAAAGTTGAAGCTTCTAGCTGTTAAAATAGGGCAGAAATTGCAAAAATTTTCTTATCTGAACAATCGGTTGTATGATATATATATTATATATACCACCGATCTTTATGATTTTTTCAGACAACAATATATGCTATATACGTAAGCATTTGATGAAATTTATACTTATTATTAAGAATTCGTGAGCTTAACACCGGCTTATAATAATTGAATATTCAATTATTATGTTTTTCTAAGAGAAACTGAAACGAAAAAGAAACATTTACTGGCATATTGCGCTGGTACCATTTCGAAAACCCCCACGAATTCATCGTCAGCAATTTCGTAATGTTATCAAAGGTTTCCCGGAGATTTGAACCACGAATCACGCGGTGAAACTGCAATTGGCTTAACCACTAGACTATCCGGCTTGTATTTGTCTCCTTGCTTAATTCAGTTTATCTTATTTCTGCACTAACAACACAACTGAGACATTCTGTCTCTATTAAATTGTGTGTATGTAGATTTTTTTGTAAAGTTTTTTTTTCGTTCGAATGAGAAGCTTTGTAAACTTGGCCTCAGTTTTACATATTTATGTTTGTTTGGTTTAATGGTGTGTTCAATTTATACTTATTATTAAGAATTCATGAGCTCAACACCGGCTTATAATAATTGAATATTCAATTATTATGTATTTCTAAGAGAAACTGAAAGAAAGAAAGAAACATTTACTGGCATATTGCGTTGGTACCATTTCGAAAACCGACACGAATTCATCGTCAGGCAATTTCGTAATGTTATCAAAGGTTTCGCCGAGATTCGAACCGCGAATCACGCGGTGAAACTGCAGTTGCCTTAACCACTAGGCTATCCTGCTTGTATTTGTCTCCTTACATAATTCAGTTTATCTTATTTCTACACTAACATTCTATATAATAAGTATAAGTTCTTAATAAAAAGTATAAATTGAACACACCATTAAAACAAACAAACATACATTTGGTGAAATTTGAAGCTTCTAGCTGTTAAAATGGGGCTTAAATTATGAAAATTTTCTTATCTGAACAATCGGTTGTATGATATATATACTATATATACTGTAACATACATATATCTTGCATGCATTCTAAACGTTTCTCACACTGCACGCTCATGTTTAGAATATTTTAGTATAAATAAGCCGAAATGTTATGAATAAAAAGAACTTACTCTTGGTGCCTCATGAATAGCACTTCCTAAATTATTAGTATTCTTATTTTAAATTCTACATGGCGATCCTGCCTTTATTATTATTTTGAACTGCCGAAATTGAACCGGAAGCCTCCTTATTATTTTGAGCTGCTGAAACTAAACCGGCAGTCTCCCTCGTCTGCTGCTTGCAGTATTTGCATACTTCCTTTAAAAAACCTTAAACTCTAGAAAGATCCTGCAATACCTGCTACAATATCTCAAGCAGGACAACCACCTACTGTATAATTGATTATCCTGCCAAGTACTACCAGCAGACAGCTATTTTAAACAGGCAGCCTACCCTCTTGACAGAACGCACACATCAACTTATTCCTGATGACATATTATTTTCGAAGTATTTAATCCCGAGGACATATTATTTTCGAAGGCACACTCAGGTGATACAACGGACGACTTCTTTGAAAAAGTCTACAGTCAGAGAAAGAAACCAAGGAAGAAATTCAAGAGGGATGCCAAGCATAATTGTAGGGTGGAATACACAACAATTTGAACGGCAGTAATAAACAAACAATTGGAAAGGCAGTAATAAACAAACAGTTTGAATGGCAGCCTAAGGCATATCGAAGTGGAATAAATCCTGGCCTGAAGCAAACACATCAAGGAGACAAAGAGGACAGCAGAATATGTATTTATTATTCAAGTATTTTAAACATTATATCAGAAATATATGGCAACCAAATGGCTGCCAGTTTAAGGGCAAAAAGAAGATTTTTGCCAATAAATTTAAGAAAGTTTTTTTCTCTTCCTTTTTCTTTCTCTATCCTTTTCAAATGAATGACATTAATAGTCAAAACGAATTGGACGCAGTATTCTTGCGTTGTGGTAAATTAATTGAAGAAGAGGAAAAAATAGTAGTAGCAAAATCAGTAGAAATAGAAACAGTAGAAAAAATTAAACATGGCCCTAAGGCAGTTACAATAGAAGAATATAAGCGTAGGATAAAGCAACAAAAGATAGAGGAAGGATTCCAAAGCCTACTAAAAGCAAAAGAAAGAGAGGAGAAAAAAGGTTTAATTTAAGAAAGGCAGTAGCGATTTTGTACCAAAAAATTAATTTAACAACAAGCACGGAAGAAAGAATGCGTTTGAATAATGAAATACGAAATTTAAAGGCATATAAAAAACAAAAATATATATATAATAAATATATAAATACTAGAGTGCTAAAAATTTGTAATTTTTACATGGAAAAAGGTTAAAAGTTTGGGACTTTTCCAAAAGTCCCAATTGAGGAAATAGAAATCGAAGACGATGAAAGAACTTTAATATAGCTGAAAAATTTTTGGGAGAATATTGCAATGACTAGAGAGCCAAATATGGAGGATGTTATTAATTCTACTACTGGAATCAAGGAAATCAGATGCATGTTGATAATGTATAACCTTACAGATCAGAATTAAAAATAAATTTAAAAAAAGGAACCAAATCTTTGTACCATATCTTTTTGACAATGAGAGGCCAGGAATCAAAATTAGGAGAGCCAAGATAATCAATTCGATTCAGGCGATTGATCATAGCGAGGCACGAGACATTATCAAAATCTTGTTGATAATTTTGACAGTCTGCACTTGCCTCAACTTATTCATAAAATTATACTCAGCTCATTATAAATTTTTAAAGAAAAAATACATGAGCCGAACAGATGGTCTAGACAACTTCTAAACTCAAGGGAAAAATATAAAAAAAAAGCATTTTTTTCCTTCACCTCAATGGGCAAATGGGAAACTATTCTCAACACACTTGTGGAAGAAAATATTTTGGCAGAAAAATATTATAAATGGATTAATAAAATACAACCATACAGACAGAACTGTTTTAAAGCATCTCACGACAATATTACAGTCGTTGAATAATATAGGCAAGGCTATACAAGAAGTATATAGTAAATTAACTGCCAGTCATCAACTAGAAGCACAACAAATTTTTTCCGGTGTTAGAGATAAATTTGTATCCTCATTTGGTAGATATAACATTGAGGCGTTAGTACCAACGTCACTTGAAGGGGAGATAGAAATAAATTTTGTTATCTTATTACCAGAAACTCAACCCTATTTAGGGGAACCCCCAAAAATTGAAATTCTTGATAAACTCACATACTGAAAACGACAAAATGCCACAAACCATAGTCGAATTTTTAAAGACTGCTTCGTCAATCCTGCCAGAACTCGATGGTAAAGCCGAGAACTTGAAAAGCTTATTGGATGCTCTGGGTATCCTAGAACAAATTAAGGACACCCATGAAGCTGTAGCGGTTTCGATGATAAAAACCAAGCTGAAAGGAATGAGCACTGAAAGCTCAATTGAAGCAATAAAACAAAAATTAAAACAGCAATTAAAGGTGAATCAGTTGAAGTTTTGACGGCAAAACTCCTGAATAACCAACAGCGCAGTAAAACTGCAAACCAATATGCTGCGGAAATAGAAAAACTCACGAAATCGTTGGAAGGAGCATACGTATCAGATGGACTAACACCAGACTTAGCAACCAAGTATGCTACACATTCAGCTGTAAAAGCTATGTGCAAAAATTGCTCCAACGACAGGGTAAAAACTATCGTGCAAGCTGCAAACGTTCACAACAATGAACGAAGCATTGCTACAACAACAACAACAAGCTATATCAAAATTTACTAACAGTTGCACAGAAGTAACTGGAAATACAAATTCGCTTTTACATATTCGCCAACAAAATCACTTCCGAGGTACCTTCCGCAGGAGTTATCAGAACAATAATTATAGAGGTATTCCGAGGCGCACTTTCAATAATTATAACAATAATAGTAACAATAATAACAACAGACCAAATAACCAAAGATCTGGTCAAAATGTCGGATCGGGTGGATCTAACCGCAATAACACCAGAAATGTCTGAAATGTTATACAGCAGGAAATCCAACAAACTCCACCTCAATAAATAAAAAAAAAAATATATATTTTCAATTAACAAACCAACAATCTATAGTATGTAAACTTATTTGGCAACCCTTTTAGCACATGAGATATGTACGATCGAATGACAATGAAAAGAGGAGTAGTAAAGCATCAGAGAAAGCGAACGGACGTCAATTCGGAGCACTGAACAATTTTAATTTTTCTCTATTACAACTAAATCTTTAATGTTTTATTATTTATTATCAATCAATCAATGAACTTGAATTACAAATTTTCGTGGGTGAAAGTATTACTCATTCTATCAAACGGCCATCCCGATAGAATTAGAGTGTAATATGAACTTCTGCAAAATTGCAGAAACGCCTACGACGAAGTTATATATTAGAAATATCTAAGTTCAACAGTGTGTGCTAGTGTATTTTTGCAATCACAACGAGAGACAATTTTTGCAAAAGCGCAAACGGCACGCATAGCAAACGGCGCAACGAAGCAATTTTTGGAGTCTCAACGGCGACGGTAAAACACACAACCTTACATACACGCGTTGAGGCAGCACATATCGCCGCCCGGAAAAATTGATGTCGTATGTTGCATTAAAAGACTTTTGGGAAAACAGGTTTGAAGTTTGGAATTGTATTTCTCCAAAACACCTCATTAGATTTTCTCCAAAGTCTGGGAGAATACTACTAGGCCACGAAGTTCTTAAATTGTTTTAGTTCTGTTATATATTGTTAATTATTTTGGAATTTATAAAGGATTTTTTTCAGTAAAATTTTGTCGTACGTTATATTTAGCAACAGTCTTGCAGGAATGTGTATAACGTACGACAAAATGTGCTCTCAATTTCAACCAAATTAAAGATTTTTAAATTAGTTAAATATTGTATTTTATTTCTCATAAAAGTAAATAAATTAATTCACAGCAAGTAAAAGCACAGTAGAATGAACATCTTTCCAAAAAAAGTTAAATTCTGTTAAAAAAAAAAAAACTAAATGTACAAGTATCATAACCAAACAACTTAAACAAATAAATAAATATAACAATTCAGTTTTTAAACAAAAATAAAGTAAAAAACAATTAAACAAATAAATAAGCAAAGCGAT
The DNA here is from genome assembly GCF_040869045.1 of Eurosta solidaginis. NCBI lineage: Eukaryota > Metazoa > Arthropoda > Insecta > Diptera > Tephritidae > Eurosta > Eurosta solidaginis. The sequence goes on from NC_090319.1 coordinate 149,373,172, forward strand.
AAGTAGCTTAAAATTTAAGTAAAGCTTGATAAATATCTTTATCTTCCTGGTTTCCAGGAATGAAATGGCACTTGTTAAGTCTTTCTTTTTATTTTCATCAAGTGCTTTTTTCGGTACAATACAAAAGGGTTTCTCCCAAATGGTTATGGATTTTGAAAATCTATTTTTTTTTTTTGAATATTTGTAAACGAATAATTTGCATGTTCAAATGAAATTTTCGTTCCAATTTCGAACAAATAATTTCCAGAATATAGTAGAGATTTGCATTTAAAAATTTGTACATCTTTAAAATTCATATTTTCCGATTTTATAGAATAGCACTTAAAGTCATTATCAGTCATTTGTAACAAACGGAGTTTTGTATTTGGAAAGTTTGTATTTTTAAGCAGTCTTAATAATGTAAGTTGACTAGGAATTTAGACGTTTCGTAAGTATTTCTCAATTACGCTGTGAACACAATCAACCAGTTGTAAGCAAGAATGCACTGGCTCACTGAAATTTTGCATAATTTCTATAATATGTGGATGATCGTGTAAGAATTGTAGCAAAGCAATCGCAGTTATACGATTCCTGTTTTGCGGAACGCACGAATCACTCCATAATATAGTGGTATTAATATTTGGATGCTCTTCTAAAATTTTATTCAATATTTAAATTAAGGCATTGGCAATGTCGTTTCCGCTTCGTCCGCTCAAAGTTTCGTTCCAAAGGGCGCAGTATGTTACTTTTTCGCATCCAGGTAGTATAAGCGTACCAGTAAGGTTAAATACAGACAACTTTCTTTTATAGTAAAAGCTTGAAGCAAATAATTTCGGAAGTGAAAATACATTTTGTAGATCATACACTAAAACCGCAGTATTTTTGTCAATAATATTGAGATCGGCATCACGTTCAGCTATTGTAAATCTTTTTTCATTTAAATGTTTCTCATACAGTTGAACAGAAGCTACCGTTTGTTTAGCATTATTTACTTTAAAGAGACTACATTTGTCGCAAACATCCTTACGTGGTGTATAAAAACCTAAGTTGCACTATGTGTAAATATCTAAACTGACTGGGTTATTGAGCGAAATTTTATAGAGATCATACATTTTCTGGATGCTTAAATTGGCCTCCAAATATTTTCTTGAGGTGGAGGATCTACAGTAATGTGATTCGACTGTTGGGAAGCTCAAAATATGATTCTTTACTTCCTCTATTCGACTTTCTTCGGTACGTTTTCTCCCACGATGATGTAGTTTAGACAAAGATTCCTTCGTGTCTACTGCATAATGTTTGCGAAAAAAATAGTAGATGACTCGTTCGGATATTGATAAGGTGTTTAAGAAAAAGCTTTTGCAAACCTGTACAGTTTTGGTACATGATTTCAAATAGAATTTAAAGCTGTTCTTTTTTTTTGGATCGTCCTGCCTTTTGGTCTCACATCGTCTGCGTTTAACTTCCTCCTGTTTTATAAAATTAGCATAAAAGGTCTGTTTCTCTGTAGGACCTAGGCTCCAGAAATGATCGAGTATAAGTTGCCTTTCTTGTACGAAATTTTTTCTCACATTTTGTTTCCAAAGTTCGGGATTTCGCTCACGTTTCCTAGTTACTGGAGCCTCGCTGTAATCTGAGATAAATATTGATAAATTAACTAAAATAAGACAAGGCACATACATACAAGGCATGGGACGGCAAATTTCGAAGTTGGCTGCCAACATCATTTGGTGTTGAATCGATTGTCGTGGCAAAAAATTCATAATAATGCGTTATTGCAGACTTTTTCGAAGTATTTGGAATGTAGTTCGGATCTTTCTGATCATCATCTGGTGAAAAATCACTATCGCTATCGCTTAGTATTTCACGTTCCATACTGTAATAATATTAAATGCTTTCAATTAATTGTATTGCATATTTTTGAATTTATACTTACGGCAGGCAAAAGTGGCGCAGATGATTCGTCCGTACTCGCCGACATCGTAATCGATACTAAATATTGTGCGATCATGCAGTTTTGTATGACACATAAGACAAAATGTTACCACTCTTCTGTAAAAGTTTGTCGTATGTGTTGGTTAATTGGTGATTATGACAATATTTTACCGAGTGTTCAAAGAACAAAGTATATACGGAGAATTGTCGTACGTGAAAATTACACAAAATCACATGCGACAAAATTAGACGAAATCGCTTGTGACCTTGCACATACAACAAAATACTGCTCAATATCTCTGAAACTAAAAGAGATAGCGAAAAACGGATGACGTGATTCGAAAGATCTTTATTAGTTTAGTATAACTGCATTATTAACTCAATTCGGACCAAATTTCACATACGACATCAATTTTTCCGGGCGACGATATGTAAACGTATATGATATATATAAAGCTACAAAATTTTACTGAAGAAAATCCTTTATAAATTCCAAAATAATTAACAATATATAACAGAACTAAAACAATTTAAGTACTTCGTGGCCTAGTAGTATTCTTCCAGACTTTGGAGAAAATCTAATGAGGCGTTTTGGAGAAATACAATTCCAAACTTCAAACCTGTTTTCCCAAAAGTCTTTTAATGCAACATACGACATCAATTTTTCCGGGCGGCGATATGTAAACACAATTGCCGGACGAAATAGGCAAACGTGCACGAACAAGCAATACAAAAAATTTTAATTTGGCGTGGCAACGGCTAACCGAACGATACTGGTAGGCAGCCCTACAACAACAACGAAAACCACCCTTATTGTGTGAGAAATAACGAAACCAAGTAAGCGCAAGCATACTGGCAAAAAAGAAAAAACGGAAAGTTGTCAACGTACAGACAGCGAAAAGCAAAAATTGAATACAATTAATTCAACGACAAGAAGTGTTTGTATAAAGACGCAAAAAGTAAAATTCTAAGATGTTGAAGTTAACTACGCTTAAAGTTGCTCAACTTAATAAATTATTAAATGCAAATGGTGCAACAACGACGGGCACAAAGGCTCATAAAGTTGCAAAGCTTCAGGAGTTGTTGGGAACGGACGAAATCGACCCAGATGAATTGGAGGAGAACAACACAACAAACGCAAGTGAGCTACAAAAACAAATTGACTGACTGAATTCACAAATGGCCTGAGGTAATGATATTAGTGGTGATACAACATAAATTGAAAGGCATGGCGAAACTTTGGTTGGATGCACAGCCGGTAAACAGCAGTTGGTCAGACTTTGTGCAAGCGTTTTATGTAGACTTTCCGACTGGTTATAATACAGCTGAGGTGCACAAACTGATCGCCAACCGAAAACGTAAAAACAATGAAAACTACGTTAAGTTTTATTATGTGATGATATCTATTGGGCGTCAGGATGCGCTTGATGATTTGTCAATTATTACGCACATAATTAGCGGGTTAAATGATAATGCATTATCAAAGACATTAGCGGCAATGCGATTTAAATCTTGCAGCGATTTGCTGATGGCTTTAAAAATTTAAAGGCAATGATTAACCAAGTGACGATGAATACAGGTACAACACAGCAGCCAGTAAAAGTAGAGGGCAAGTCCAAAGTTAGGACTCCAGGGCAAGTAAAGTGTTACAATTGTAACGAGGTTGGACACATAGCGGCTAAGTGTTCACAGCCACAACGTAGGCTCAGATGTACATCATGCTCAAAGACAGGTCACATCGCGAAAGATTGAAGGAATAATAAGGCTACGGTATTGGAGATTTCTAACGATGAGCACGTTAAGGAGGAGACTACTCCAGTAACAAAACAAATCGAAGTGGACGGCAAATGTGTAAATGCTATTGTCGACACTGGCAGTGGATGTTCATTCATTAAGAAAACAGTAGCAGACCTTATGCATAACAAAGTTAAGGTGCAAAAGCAATATATTGGTTTCGGCAGGTGCATCTGAAAAAATAGAGACGAAGATAACGATGGAGAATATGCAACGACAGGCGACCTTGTATGTTGTAGAAGATAAGTTGCTACCTGATGACGTTTTATTGGGCCGCGATATACTACAAGAATATGGCTATCGTCTAGTTGTTGATGATGGAATCTATCATATCAAGGAAGGCGATTATAATTTTAACATGTCGAACGATTTGTGCATCAAAGAGCGTGGTATGGTGCTAGATCTTTCACTAATGTTTAAGTCTTTGTTTTGCAGAAGACATTTGTGACATTGGGCGAGTCAAGGTTACCGAGATGTCAATTCAGGTTACGACAGATATACCGATTATAGGGAAGCGATACCAGGTTCCGTTTTTGCAGCATCCAATATTGTCGGGTACAGTGCGTAAGCTACTGGATTGTGGTATCATACGGAAAAGCGATTCACCGAATGCTGCATCAGTATTGCTGGTAAAAAAGAGCAACGTGGAAAGTCGAATGTGTGTCGACTTCCGAAGTCTCAACGAAGTTACGGTCAAGAAAAATTATATTATGCCAGTGGTAGAGGAACAACTCTCACGTTTAGCAAGAAATAAATTCTTTCCACTGTTGACATGACGTCAGGCTATTATCAGGTTCTATTGGCGGAGGAATCTAAGAAGTATACGGCATTTTTGACAAGAGAGGGTCTTTTTGAACATAATGTGATGCCCTTCGGATTGACCAATGCGCCTTTGGTCTTCCAAGAAGTCATCGTTAACGTTATAAAGATGATGAAGCAACCAGATAAGGTCATCAATTACGTCGACGAGGTTATTACTGCAACCAAGTCTGTCAATGAAGGTTTAGAGGTTTTGCACGATTTTTTGACAACAGTTAACATGACGTTGAAGCCAAAAAATGTACATTTCTGGCGGAGGAGGTCCAATTTCTTGGACATGTAATCAATCGAGAAGGTATACGACCTGGTGAGTGTAAGACAAAAGTTATCGAGGAGGTTCCGTCTACGGCAACAGAGGTTCGAAAATTTTTGGGTATAACCGGATACTTCCGTAAATTTGTAAAGAACTATGGTGTTGTAGCATGACCGCTTACAGCATTATTACGTAAAGGTGCAATTCTCGCACTTAAGGGCGCTATTACCACAATACCGGTTTTAGCCATGTACGATGAGACAAAAACGCATGAAGTGCATACAGATGCCAGTACTAAGGGTCTGTCTGGTGTGCTTATGCAACGTAAAGAAGATGGGCTGAAGCCTGTATTTTATTTTAGCAGGCAATGTAATGATGCCAAACGTACATAATTATGCGAGCCATGAATTGGAAGTTTTGGCGATTGTCGAAACATTGCAGCGATATAGAATGTATTTGATGGGAAAACATTTCAAAGTGCTAACGGATTGTAATGCGGTGGCAGCAACGAAAGCAACTACGGCGCTGTTGCCTCGTATAGCTAGATGGTGGCTCATATTGCAAGAATATGATTTTGAGTGTGAGCATCGTCCAGGAACGAAGAACGAAGTGGCGGACGGGTTGAGCCGATATCCAACTCTTCCATCAACTGAACCACTGACGGTTGCCGATGTAGTGTACGCTGTTACCAGCATTTCGGAAGATTGGGTAGCAACGATGCAACGGCAAGACGACAAGCTAAGGCAGATTATAGAAATCATCAACGGCAATAATGGGGTGAACTCAAAACAAATTAGAAGTGACTATGTGATAAACGGGCATCGATTGTATCGTAAGATGGGTAATGAAAAACGATTGGTGGTTCCACAAGCTGCGAGGTGGCGATTAGCAAGGGCATGTCACGACGAAACAGGGCATTTTGGTGTGGGCAAAACTGTTGAACGCATATCAAAATATTTTTGGTTTGCCCCAATGCGACCATATGTAAAGTTGTGCATTGAATCTTATCCAGAATACTGTTTGCACAAGGTGCGCGGAGGGAAACGAGAGGCACAAATACATGTTGGGGAAGTGGTACCCATTCCGTTCAGAGCTATACATCTTGATCATTTGGGACCATTTGTGCGAAGCAAGCTTGGCAAGTACTATATATTGTTTATCGTATGCGCGTTTACGAAATATGTTGTGTTGAAGGCGTTAAGCAACACAAAAACAAATCCAGTATTGAATGTTATAAAAGACTACATGACCGGGTATGGGTAGTTAAATTCGCAAACTAACGCTACGACTAGGCAGAGTCCTAACCGCTTGGTATTCAACTGTAAGCTGAAAGATGTTACAACAAATCGGTTAATATAAGCTGTGCAAGACGAAGACGAATATGAAATTACGTGTGACAACTTTCGAACACAAGCAGTAGGGGAACCAATACAGCAGGAGCGGCTTAAATGGAAGCAGCGTTTTGATGCGCGACATCGTGCACCGAAGCCGTATAACGAAAGTGATTTAGTATTTATCACTCTTGTCCCTTCTCCTACAGGTATGTCTCATAAACTACAGCCAGCATATAAAGGACAGTACATCCTGACCAAGGTCCTTCCACATGACCGTTATTTGGTGGAAGATTTACCAGGCCTACAGAGGAGTCGCAAAAGTTATTCCGGGGTGTTTACCAATGACAATATGAAACCGTGGTGCACCTTACGGGCAGAAGTTTGCGATGAAACAAACTCAATTGTCAACGATTCCGAAGAAGATATAAATATAGAAAGTTCCAACAATGCAAAATCGTCCAGGGGAGACGATTAATCAGGAACGGCCGAGCTGTAAAGTTATTTGGCAACCCTTTTAGCACATGAGACATGTACGATCGGATGACAAGGAAAAAAGGAGTAGTAAAGCATCAGCGAAAGCGAACGGACGTCAATTCGGACCACTGAAAAATTTTCATTTTTCTCTATTAGAACTAAATCTTGAATGTTTTATTATTTATTATCAATCAATCAATGAACTTGAATTACAAATTAATCGTGGGTGAAAGTATTACTCATTCTATCAAACGGCCATCCCGATAAGTATTTAAATTCCCGCAAGATCAGAAGTAGTTCGACAAATTCAAATTAAAAATAACAATTCAGATTTACTAATTGCACAACAAGAATTGTCTGAACGCATTTTTATTGCAAACACCTTAGCAGATTCACACCAAACATTTGTCAGAATTATAAATACAACAGATAAAAATGCAACACGCCATGATTTCAATATACAAACAGAAAATTTGAATAATTATACAATAGTTAAAAATAAGAAACTCGAAAATGAGGCCAACAGTAAAGAAAAATTAGAAAGATTAAATAAAAATTTTCCAAAATTTGCAAATAAATCACTTAATGCATTATGTGCAGATTTCATTGACATTTTTTCATTGGAAACAAAACCAATTACCACTAATAATTTTTACAAACAAAAACTTCATATGAAAGACAATAACCCGATCTAGGTAAAAAATTATAGAATACCAGAAGCTCATAAAAGTGAAATTAATAAACAAGTAAATAAATTAATTAAAGATGACACAATAAAACCTTCAATTTCAGAATTTAATAGTCCAATTTTATTAGTTCCAAAGAAAACACTCCCAAATAACCAAGAAAAAAGATGGAGAATGGCTTTAGGTAACAGACAGGTAAATAAAAAACTAACCACAGATAAATTCCCATTGCCATGAATTGACGACATACTAGATCAATTAGGAAGAGCTAAATATTTTTCATGCTTAGATTTAATGTCATGCTTAGATTTGAACTCAGCTCATAGTCAAGGGATATCACATCCTTTACAGCAGCTAACGGTACTTTTCGGTTTAAAAGATTACCATATGGCCTTCTAGTAGCCCCGAACTCATTCCAAAGAATGATGACATTAGCATTTGCAGGACTACAACCTTCACCAGCATTTTTATACATGGACGATTTAGTCGTATTGGGATGCTCCGAAAAAAATATGATTAAAAATTTACGAGATGTTTTCGCAACTTGTAGAAAATATAATTTAAAATTAAATCCAGATAAATGTATATTTTTCAACGAAGAAGTAACTTACCTTGGTCATAAATGCACAAGCAAAGGAATTTTGCTGGACCCCAGTAAATTCAAAACTGTTAAAAACTATCCGACATCTAAAAATGCGGATGAAGCAAAAAGATTCGTCGGATTTTGCAATTATTACAGAAGATTCATACCAAATTTTGCAGAATATTCTAGAATAAGACTTTGCAAGAAAAATGTAGTTTTCGACTGGACAGAGGACTGTAAAAAAGTATTTGAAAGCTGCATTAATAAGCCCTAATATTCTACAATATCCAGATTTCAGTAAAAATTTTGTATAACAACAGATGCTAGCGGCTATGCTTGTGGTGCAATTATGAGTCAAGAATACAAAGGAAGTTAATTACCAATTACCTACGCATAAAGATCATTTACTAAAGGAGAAATTAATGAAGCAACAATTGAAAAAGAATAAGCGGCCATTCATTGGGCCATAACATATTTTAGACCATACGTTTACGGTAGAAAATTTTTGCTCAAACCAGACCACAGACCCTTAACATTCCTATTTTCGATGAAAAATCCGTCATCAAAATTAACTAGAAGCAGATCATATTTGGAATAATATGATTTCGAGGTGGAGTATATCGCAGGAAAAGAAAATTATGTAGCAGACGCATTAACACGCATAGATATCAAAGACCTAATAAATCTTAAAAGTAACAACCAGATCGAATACTAATTCCAGTAATAACGTAGTAAAATTGAAAATAATACAAGTCACAAAGAGAACCCAATAATATTTGAAGCGCTTAATAAATGTGAAGTTAGAAGACTAGTCCAGCTCGTTTTCGATCCACCGAAACTATATTTCAAAAAAGGAAAGAAAATTTGTAGCGAAATTAATATAAAAAAACAAATTTTTGAGGCAAAGATTGACTTAGGAAAATTCTTTACCAAGCGTATGAAAGAAGCCTGCAATTTAGGAATTGAAAAAATACAGTTGTCCTTAGGAGACAAATTGTTTAAAAATAATTATACCCGGGTAGACAAATTTAAAGAAATTGGTACCAAAGTTCTCAAATACTTAATTATAGTATTAACTCCAGAAGTTATGCACGTGATAAAAAACGAAGAAATTAAAGAAATTCTTCACAAATTTCATGACGATCCTGTTTTTGGTGGCCACACAGGAATAAATGGCATGACAAATAAAATAACACAAAAATACTACTGGAAAGGAATGAAAAACGATATCAGAAAATATATCAAAAAATTCGTTCGTAGTAATAAAAATAAAATAAATAAAAATTTGAAAGAGCCTATGATTATAACCGAAACGCCCACAAAAGCGTTCGACATAGTACAAATAGATGGGATTGGCCCTCTTCACAGGTCGGAAAATGGAAAGGAATATGCAGTCACTATAGTATGTGACCTGACTTAAGTATTTAGTTGCAATACCAATACCCAGCAAACATGAAAAAACAATAGCCAAAACGATATTTGAAAATTTTATCCTAATTTATGGTTGCATAAAGACAATTAAAACAGATATGGGAAGCGAATATAAAAATAGCTTATTTGAGGAATTATGCAAGCTTCTAAAAATACACCATAAAACTGAAACACCTTACCACAATCAAACTTTAGGCACAGTTGAACGTAGTCATAGAACATTCAATGAATATGTACGTTCCTACATATCCATTGACAAAAACGATTGGGATGAATACCTTAAATATTTTTCGTATTGTTGTAACACAAAACCACCTACAGTTCATAGTTATTGTCCATACGAATTAGTCTTTGGTAAAAAACTTCAGACTTACAAATTTTTACAAGAAAATACATATGAGGCTTAGGACAAAGAAATTAAATATAGGTTACAAATAGCGCAAGATAGAGCTTATAAATTAGTAAAAGAGGCTAAGGAAAAACAAAAAATTAGTTATGATAGGAAATACAATATAAAGAAATAAATTTAGGAGATTTAGTTTTAGTCAGAGATGAAGCAGGTCATTAGTTAGATAGTAAGTATAAGGGGCCCTATAAGGTAGAAAATATCGATAAGAACAATAACTTCACATTAATTCCCTATAATGTAGAAAATAGAAACGTAGAAAACTTAAATAATCCTCTAAGCAATAAAAATAAGAAAATCATAGTACATAAAAATAGGCTTAAACTCGTAGAATAAGAACACTTCAATTTTGTAAACACAAAGAAAATTTTTATTGCATGCAAAAGAAAAATACAATAATAAAAACAAACAAAAATTCTGAATTATCTAATAGCCCAGTTGAAAATCTAGTAAACAAAACAAAATTTTGCAACAGAAGTAATTACCTAACACCAAAGAAAAAAAAATTTTAAGTCATAAACTCAAGTACTTCACACTGACACATATATACAGCACAAGTAAAGCAGTTAATATGGAAAAAAAAATTTATTTACAAAATCAAAACCACTTATTAATAAGCAAACCACTTGAGACTCTGTCATAAATTTAATTAAAATAGAATGCCGCTACACTCAATGTAAATTCGTCCTCTAAAAATTGGTGGTGTAACAAACATATATCTTGCATGCATTCTAAACGTTTCTCACGCTGCAGTGCATTCGACACTCTGCTTGTGTCGTACATGTGAATGTGTTTATTTTAAGTAACGCCAACATAATTACGTTCCCACGGGCAAGCAAGCAAGCAAAACGCGTGCGATATATGGGCCACGCTTATGCACCAGCGACCGTGCGAACGGTTGCTATGTACCAACGGTTGCATCGCTCATTTAATATGTATGTACGAATGTTTAGTATATAGGAACTTTAGTTCATAAGAATTTGTTAAGAATATTTTAGTATAAATAAGCCGAAATGTTATGAATAAAGAGAACTTACTCTTGGTGTCGCATGAATGGCACTTCCTAAATTATTAGCATTCTTATTTTAAATTCTACAATACCACCGATCTCTATGATTCTTCAGACAATAATATATGTTATATACGTTAGCATTTGATGCAGTTTGGAGCTTCAATCTGACAAATTGAGGAAGGTATGACAAAAATCGTCTTTTCTGAAAAATCTTATATATGGAGGATATATACTATAGTGGTGCCATCCAGCCGGTTCCGACAAATGTCTAATCGGACACCTAAATATACCTCTCACAAAATTTTAACTAGATATCTCAAAAATTGAGGGACTAGTTTGCATACAAACAGACAGACGGAGATGGCTAAATCAACTCAGCTCTTCATTCTGATAATTTCGGTATACTTAATGGCGGGTCTATCTATTTTCCTTTAAGGACTTACAATTTTGAGATTCATAACAAAGTTAATATACTATTTCATTTTTATGAAAGTTATAAAAAATAGGTACGTACTTTGTGTGAGGATGCAAAGTTTCACGTTTTTTGTGGTCTGCATGTAAAAACTATGACAACGAATCACTTATTTCAACAATATATGACGTAAGCGTAAGTATTTGATGAAATTTGATGCTTCTAGCCTTAAAAAATGGGGCAAAAATTGCGAAAAGATTCTTATATGAACAATCGGTTGTATGATATATATACTATATATACCACCGATATTTGGATATTGCGGCCACCGCGGAGTGATGGTAGCGTGCTCCGCCTACCACACCGTATGCCCGTTCGCACCCCGGGCAAAGCAACATCAACATTTTAGAAATAAGGTTTTTCAATTAGAAGAAAATTTTTCTAAACAGAGTCGCCCCTCGGCAGTGTTTGGCAAGCGCTCCGAGTGTATTTCTGCATGAAAATCTTTCAGTGAAAACTCATCTGCCTTGCAGATGCCGTTCGGAGTCGGCATAAACATGTAGGTCCCGTTTGGCCAATTTGTAGGGAAAATCAAGAGGAGCACGACGCAAATTGGAAGAGAAGCTCGAACTTAGATCTCTTCCGAGGCTATCGTGTCTTACATTTATTTTTTATTTTTATTTGGATATTGCATTGAGCTACGAACGTGATATATCAAGCTATGATTGGATGCTTCTTGATAGACCATCCTCCTCCGACCTTGCGTATATCAGCTTCAGAATCCCCCTAAAGAGGGTAGAGAAGGGAGGACCCCCAGAAACCCTTGGTCAACGATTTGGACTAAATTCCAGAAAAAGGTAGAAACAAAACCGGGACAACCCAAAGAGTTTGCCAATATGGGGGAACTGGAGGAGTCTAATGAATTCCTTACAAGGACGCTTATGACTGCGTATAACAAAGCTTGCTCTCTAAGAAGATTTAGAGGAAAAGCAAAGCCGCCATGGTGGAGGAATGAGCTGGGTCTTCTAAGAAGAGAGATAAAAGAAATGTTTAAGCTAGCAAAGACCGCGGAAAGCGTAGCGTGTCTGTACGAGTACAGAGCTTAATAAAGAAAGAGAACGGGGAATGGCGGGTAGTGCCGGGCTTGGTGACCGATAACAAGATCGAATGTGTAGTGAAGATGTTTTCTAAGCTTAAATCGCCGGGCCCAGAGGGTATATTCCCGGTCATTCTACAAGTTGCAAGTAGAACGGTCGTGGAATGGCTTAAAATAATATTCGATGGGTGCATAAGACCGAATCATGTACCGCACTCTTGAAGAACTGCTCGTGTAGCTTTCCTACCAAAGGCGGGAAAGATCGGTCACGTGTCTCCTAAAGACTATAGACGCATTAGCTTAACATCATTTCTGCTCAAAACTTTTGAGGGGCTGATAGATATGTACATGAAATCCAACGTGGATGAAAAGCTGCTCTCCACAACACAGCATGCGTACACCAAAGGCAAGTCAGTAGACACAGCATTGCATAGGGTGGTAATAAGCTAGAGAAACCCCTGGAATATAAGGAAATGCTCTAGTAGCCTTCTTACACATTGCCGGGGCTTTCAATAATGTTTCTAAATGGGCGATTATGGATGGCCTTAATTACATTAAAGTACATCCAGACTTAACCAGATGGATCGGCTGCATGTTAAATTGCCGGAAGATTACATCACAACGGGGATTGTACGAGGCCACGAAATCAGTGGACAGGGGCACGCCGTAGAGAGGGGTGCTATCATCTCTGCTGTGGACGCTGGTCATCAACCAACTGCTCACGCAATTCGATGAGGGACCCGTAAAACTTACGGCTTACGCTGATGACGTTGCAATTGTCATAAGTGGAAAGTGCCTTCCAATGATTAGATATTTGATAGATCCGGCGCTTCGGCATATTCATACCTGGGCATCTAATGTCGGTTTTAAAGTCAATGCGGAGAAAACGGATACGGTCTTGTTTATTAAGAGGTACAAGGTCCCAAATTGGACCAGGCCTGAGTTAGGAGGGGTGACCCTACAGGAGAAACCTTGCACAAAATATCTAGGGATCATACTAGACAGTAAGCTGTCTTGGAATTTCAACGTGGAGGAGAGGGTCAAGAAGGCCTCAACGGCACTCTATGCATGCAAAAGAATGCTGGGGTGTACGTGGGGCTTATCGCCCTCTCTTTCTTATTGGGTGTTTACAGCGATTGTAATCCCTATTCTATACTATGGGGTTCTTGTTTGGTGGAAAGCCACACAAACAACAACATACCTCAAATAATTAGAGGCGGTATGCAGGCTATCAATGCTTAGCATTACGGGAGCCCTAAAAACAACCCCGACGGCTACACTGTATGCCATTCTGCACATTCCACCTGTAGACCTGGTAGCAAAGAACATAGCGTTAACAACTGCAACCAGGCTCGGTGCCTCGGGGCAGCTTGAGCGCCGACCATATGGCCATAGTAGTATAGCGTCATCAATCACAAGGCGAACAGACTTCCTGATTCCCTATCTGCGCTTAGAGGGAGATATGAAGGCCACAATAGAGGTGTACGGTTGGCGCAAAAATGCTCAAATGGCAGACGAGGCGATACATGTGTACAAAGATGGTTCCAAAGTAGTGGAAGGAGTAGGGTCTGCGGTATACTGTGCTTATCCGGAAGCGCTTGCCACGCTAAGACTCCAGCTATTAGGAGTGATACAGCTGTCAGATCTAGAAGCAGGAAGTGGTTTAAGTCCTAGGAAGCTTCTAGTATTTGCCAAGAGGACGGAGTTATTTTATAACATAGGTCCTGGTTTTTGGTAGTATTTTTAAGTTTGGTCGTTAAAACTAACTTCTCGTCATACTACGAACTCATTCACCCTCACTAGAATAGGCACGTTGTCGTTGGTGTGAGGGATAAGCCGAACTCCATACCGCATGACTATGAGGCGGAGCTGTTTAGGACTGACATCTACGCCGTTTCGTCCCATAGGAGGGCGGCGGGATATCGGTGGCCAAGAACTGCCAACCCCCTAATCCAGGGTGTTATTCGGACGGTGCCTATTGGACGATTTGCAGGCAGGGGATAAATTCGGCTGTATTAGAACGGAGCCTTCCCAATACCGGGCCACCTCGGAAGTATTTATGGCCTTACCACAGTAAGGGGCGCTGCTGTGGCGGACGGTTCTTTCCCCGTATATAATACTGGACCGCTGAGCCCGCCTTGTCGGGCAGGTGGTCGTACGACCAAGATGAGCGACTCATTACTTGATTGTATTAAGGACGATGTAAAGAGGAGGACTGAGTCGCAATCCAAGGACGCCAAATACGCAGTAAGCGATGCGTCGAACTCGGGGAGCGAGAGTAGTGCTGATTCAATGAACTCCGTGTTGAAGAAGCACACAAATGAAAACGGAGTAGAAGAGTGGAGAAGGGTACGGAGCAGAGGATGTAAAAGAGCTCTCTTGCAGTACCGTGCAGCACTAAGAATTGTACAACGCTTAGGAGCAGTGGTCAACCCAACAGAAGTGGAGATCCAACGCTTTGAATGGGCCCATGAGACGGTAGAAGTAGGCCGAAGGCAGTTCAAAAGGTTTGCTGCGAGAAACCCTCGGTTCTGCAACCGGTACGAGGGGGAAAAAGCGTCGAATGGAAGAATGAAGAGGCAAAGTTTGGCGGAAGGCGACAAGCCTTCTTTCAGAAGGCAGAAAGGGCCCAGTCCTAGAGCCGCAAGGCAGGGCAATCGCATAGACAAGACAAGTAGGCCCAAAGCTGTAAGACAGATGGGCCCCAATAGCGAGGTAGCAACTACTTCGAAAGCTGAGAGTCAGAGGGAAGTTCCATCTACGGAAGTAGGAGATAAGCCAAAGTGAGATAACGCTAAGACTCCGGCTTTCTCGGAGGTGCTAAAGGGAGTTAACGCTAAGACTCCGGCTTTCTCGGAGGTGCCAAAGGGAGATAACACTAAGACTCCGGCTTATCCCGAAAAGATTAGTGATGTGGCAAAGCGGTCACTGACTGTAGCGCTGGTTGATCGTAGCAGTCCTTTCGGAAAAATGACTACTGAAAGGTGGAGATCCGTGGAAAGGGAACTTATTAGCTTAATGCTTAATATGATGCGGGAACAACCAAAAAGTCCCTTCCAACCTTTGATTGGGGGGGTTAGTATAATGGTGTGAAGATGATAGCGTGCGACAATATCGAGAGCTTGCGGCGGCTGGTGGAAGTGGTTCCAAACGTCCAAAGGCAAGGCACGAAGGCGCGGTTTGAGGTGGTGGATAAAGCGCAAATCCCCACGGTACAAAAAGTTAAGGTATGGATACCATGCATGACGAAGTTGGAGGATACTCTGCGACTTCTGCAGAATCAGAATCCGAACATACCGACACAGGATTGGAAGGTACTTACTGTATCTCGGCCTACCGAGGAAGGTCAGTTCTACATCTTCCAAATAAACAAGCAGGCTGGAGATACTTTTTACACGCAGCTTGGCAAAATTTCCTTTGGCACTGGCAAAATTTACATGCGACTCAGGAAAAGAAGTCCCGAGGATAAAAACCCTAACACGCAAGAGGTGGGCGAAGTCGAAAAGGACCTCAATAGCAATAAGCGATAAAAGACATATGGAGGTCCCGGACGTCACCACGAACGTGTTAGAAGAAGACCAGCCGCGAATACTCTAGACCAAAAGGGCAAGGGGATGACGACGACGTCACGACGAAGGTGCTGGAGGGGTACAAACAGCCCAATGGTGCTGCGAGTCCTACAGATAAACCTACAATAAAGTGAAGTGGCATCGAGCGAACTCCTCCTTACCCTTATGGAGGGTTCGTTTGACGTTGCGCTTATCCAGGAGCCGTGGCTCTCATCGGGAGGAAAGGTTTCTGGACTTAGCGCGCGCGGGTTTGGCGTTTACTACGCGCAAACGGAAGTGCGGGTGCGAGCTGTAGTAATGGTAAGGAAACAGCTACATTCATATATGCTGCCTAATTACACCACAGGGGACCTTGTAACTGTGGCCGTTGAGCAAAAGAATAAGCAGGCATTTATCCTGACGTCCTGCTACATGGCCCATGCTACGGAGGTTCCACCGATGGAGTGCACAAGTCTAGTACAGGAGGAAGGGCACAAAGGGTGGTTGGTCATAGGCGCAGATGCAAATGCGCACCACAATACGTGGGGAGGAGCAGATACGAACGAGAGAGGCGAATCTCTATTTTGTTACATCCTGCAAGCCAATTTGCAGATAGCCAACAGGGAAAATGTCCCTACATAGATTGGTCCAACATCCAGCAATGTTCTGGATATTATATTGAGCTTCGAGCGTGATATATCAAGGTATGATTGGATGGTTCTTGATAGACCATCCTTCTCCGACCATGCGTATATCAGCCTCAGCATCCCCCTAAAGAGGGTAGAGAAGGGAGGAACCTTTAGAAACCCTAGGTCAACGAACTGGACTAAATTCCAGAAACATGTAGAAAAAAAACTGGGACAACCCAAAGTGGTTGCCAATGTGGAGTGACTGGAGGAGTCGAATGAATTCCTAACAAGGACGCTTATGACTGCGTATAACAACGCTTACCCTCTAAGAAGATTTAGAGGAAAAGCAAAGCCGCCATGGTGGAGCAATGAGCTGAGTCTTCTAAGAAGGCAGGTAAAAGAAATGTTAAAGCTCGCAAAGACCGCGGAAAGCGAAGCGTGTCGGGACGAGTGCAGGGATCTACTGAGGATCTACAAGCGTGAAATTTCCACGACGAAGAGAAAAAGTTTATGTACGGACATAGAGGGCTCCAGCGAAAAAGCACGGTTGAAAAAGTCCTAGCAAGAGGAAACATAGTCCAGGGACTAATAAAGAAAGAGAACGGGGAATGGTAACGTAATAGTGGGGAATCCCTTGAGGTGCTTCTTGACCCACATTTCCCATCGGGACACGGTTTCGAAGAGCCAGCAGACATCACTCACACTTCGATCTAAGAAGATTTAGAGGAAAAGCAAAGCCGCCATGGTGGAGCAATGAGCTGAGTCTTCTAAGAAGGCAGGTAAAAGAAATGTTAAAGCTCGCAAAGACCGCGGAAAGCGAAGCGTGTCGGGACGAGTGCAGGGATCTACTGAGGATCTACAAGCGTGAAATTTCCACGACGAAGAGAAAAAGTTTATGTACGGACATAGAGTGCTCCAGCGAAACAGCACGGTTGAAAAAGTCCTAGCAAGAGGAAACATAGTCCAGGGACTAATAAAGAAAGAGAACGGGGAATGGTAACGTAATAGTGGGGAATCCCTTGAGGTGCTTCTCGACCCACATTTCCCATCGGGACACGGTTTCGAAGAGCCAGCAGACATCACTCACACTTCGATCACGGAGCGGGTAGTGTCGGGCTTGGTGACCGATACCAAGATCGAATGGGCAGTGAAAATGTTTTCTAAGCTTAAATCGCCGGGCCCAGACGGTATATTCCCGGCCAAGCTACAAGTTTCGAGTATGGCGGTGGTGGAATGGCTGAAAATAATATTGGATGGGTGCATAAGGCTGAATCATGTACCGCACTCTTGGAGAACTGCTCGTATAGCTTTCCTACCAAAGGTGGGGAAGATCGGTCACGTGTATCCCAAAGACTTTAGACCCATTAACTTAACATCATGTCTGCTCAAAACCTCCGAGAGGCTGATAGACGTGTACATAAAGTAAAACGTGGATGAAAAGCTGCTCTCCACAACACAGCATGCGTACACCGACGGCAAGTCGGTAGACACCACATTGCATGGGGTGGTGATAATCATAGAAAAATCCCTGGAATATAAGAAGTATGCTCTAGGAGTCTTCTTGGATATTGCCGGGGCTTTCATTAATGTTTCTAAATGGGCGATTATGGATGGTCTTAATTACATTAAAGTACACCCCGCCTTAATCAGATGGATCTGCTGCATTTTAAATTGCAGAAAGATTACATCACAATGGGGATTGTACGAGGCCACGATATCAGTGGACAGGGGCACGCCGCAGGGAGGGGTGCTATCACCTCTGCTGTGGACGCTGGTCATCAACCAAGATCTCCGGCGATTAGATGAGGGACCCGTAAAACTTACGGCTTACGCAGATGACGTTGCAGTTGTCATAAGGGGAAGTGCCTTCCAACGATTAGTTCTTTGATGGATCGGGCGCTTCGGGATATTCATACTTGAGCATCTAATGTCGGGTTGAAAGTCTATGTGGAGAAGACGGATATGGTCTTGTTTACAAAGAGGTACAAGGTCCCAAATTGGACCAGGTCTAAGTTAGGAGGGGTGACCTTACAGGAGAAACCTTGCACAAAATATCTAGGAATCATCCTAGACAGTAAGCTGTCATGGATGCTCAACGTGGAGGAGAGGGTCAAGAAGGCCTCAACGGCACTCTATGCATGTAAAAGAATGCTGGGGTGTACGTGGGGCTTATCGCCCTCTCTTTCTTATTGGGTTTTTACAGCGATTGTAATCCCTATTCTATACTATGGGGTTCTTGTTTGGTGGAAAGCCACACAAACAACAACATACCTCAAATAATTAGAGGCGGTATGCGGACGCTAAGCATTGAGCGTTACGGGAGCCCTGAAAACAACCCCGACGGCTGCACTGTATGCCATTCTGCACATTCCACCTGTGGACCTGATAGCAAAGAACATAGAATTAACAACCGCAACCAGGCTCGGTGCCTCGGGGCAGCTTGAGCGCCGATCTTATGGCCATAGTAGTATAGCGTCATCAATCATAAGACGAACAGACTGCCTGATTCCCTATCTGCGCTTGGAGATAGATCCTACAGGCTGCCGGATTACTGCAGCGTTTTCCAATCGGAAATATTAGTCGTAACCAAAGCAGTAGGAACCCTGGAAGAGAATAACTTAAGCTGCAGCCGTGTTAACTTTTATATTGACAGTCAAGCAGCAATTAAGGCAATAATCTCGCATAGCACAGCATCTAAATGCGTGTTAGAGTGTAAGCAGTCTCTGGAGAGAATCGGGACTGGGAGAAGCATACATCTATATTGGGTCCCAGGGCATATGGGAATAGATGGGAATGAAAAAGCGGACGAAAAAAAAGGGATTGAAGTTTGCTCCGTAGACGTCCCAATTAGACTGGGCGAGATTAAGCGAAGGCGAGAGGTGCACATGATCGACCAAACGGGAAAGGCGTGGGTTCAAGCACAGGGCTGTAAAGTGTGTCGAAGATTATGTGTAGGTCTCACAACCTTAGACTAACAAAGTTGCTTCTATCATTAAAAAGGGAGGACTGTATACCCATGACTGGTAGTCTAACAGGACACTGCCTTCTGGCATCACATGCCTTTAAATTAGGCTTGGTCAGTGATAGCAGATGTGGGAAGTGCGGGTTAGAGGAGGAAACGATCGAGCACATTTATGTGCTCGTTCTCTGCACTTGCCAGGCTAAGACTTCAGGTATTAGGAGTGATACAGCTGTCAGATCTAGGAGCAGCAAGTGGCTTAAGTCCTAGGAAGCTTCTAGTATTTTCCAAGAGGACGGAGTTGTTTTATAACATAGTTCCTGATTTTTGATAGGGTTTTTCAGTTTGGTCGTTAAAACAAACTTTTTGTAACACTACGGGCTCAATCAGTCTATGCGAGGTCCTCATGGACCGGCCAGTTCAACATAACCTAACCAATCTTACTGACGGAAAATTAAATTATGATATGGTTTAAGATAATGGAAATTCATGTAGCATAAAATGAGGACCGGGTCGAAGTGAAATAAAAATAAATGTATTTAACTTAAAATTAAAGTGAAATTAAGAGAAAAAAGGAAAAAAACATTTTTTTTGTTTTTTATTGCATGCACATATGTATGTATGTATGTAAATCTGCATTGTACGCCAATCGAAATTGGAAAACGATGTAAATGGTATGTCTTACATAAATATGTATATAAAGCAATGAAGGAATCGACTAGATCTACCACGTCCAGGGTGTAGAAAACTTTTTGTTTTTTTTTTCTGTTTCTTACTTTTCTTGATTTTTGTGGCAGGACCCAGGAAGGGGCTAAAAACGCACTTACGCGGATTCACATAAATTTTGAAAGAAATATCTGGATTGCGGTGGAATATTGTAGAGACGGAAAGAGAGGGAGGGAGAGAACTACAGGCTTGGGCGAACGATCGGGCCTGCACCCAGCAGCACGTCATCAGCGTCGTCACCATCGCGCACGCCAACGTTAGCAGCGAAAGCCAGAGTCAGCAGCAGCGACAGCAACGCCAGCATCAGTAGCGCTGACAGCAACAACAGCGACGCCACGTTCACCATTGCTTGGGGAGGAACATCATTATTGCGTCACATGCTATTTATGTGTTACTAAGTATTGTACATACATACATATTGTAACGAATTTAGTGAAATACCGCTTATTCCAAACCTGCTAACGTTCAAATCGCTAAACTGTTGAATAAATAACTCCAATATTCAATAATGCAAAATGGTCTTTATTAGACTGCTTTGAAAGTACTTCACAATTACACATATACTTCTCGACCAATTGCGTGTTTAAATCAAACTGATTACTGACTACTCAGTTTGCGCTGCTTTTATACTCTCTGCCCAAATGTATAGACGTTTCTTCTTCTAGAATTTTGTACTTGGTTACCAGCTATATGCGTGTGTATTTGTAGTTTATAGCCTCTCGCATATCCATATGCATGTTTGTATGTGAGTACTATTTCGACTGATGACTACATCTGTGTGTGAGTTATCTCTTCGTTGCCTTGTATGCATGTGGGTAAATGATGATTAATGTGTTTTTGGTGCTTGCTTTAATGCGTTTGTTGTTGTGCATTTACTTATTAACAGCTTAGAGATGGTAATATTCGTCACACTGCCCTCCACCAAAACTGATCGTCCCGATCAGACAAATTTTCCGATCTACACGCTGCCACCCTTTCCAAATGAACCACTTTCATTTTGTTTCGTGGTTTGCCAATGGTTTGTATGCGGTAAATTGTATCGTTGATTCGTCTTGTAACTTTGTATGGGCCTTCCCAATTACACTGCAATTTCGGCGACAAACCTTTTTTTCGTTGTGGGTTGTATAGCAGCACCAAATCTCCTTCCCGAAAACCGTTGTCTTACAAGATCATGTATTTCCCTCAGCTCTTCCTCCAAGACACCAGTGGATTTCTTGGCATTTCTCTCCGCATCCGGATTTTTCCCAAGCGCAAAATCAGCTGGCAGTCGAAGTTCATTGCCAAAAATTACTTTTGCGGGAGTTTGGCCCGTTGTCAAGAATAATGGTATGCTCTTTATGGAACTTGTCCACTACTTTCCTTAAGTGCTCCACCAATGTTCTTTTGAATAGCCCCACCATACCATCGGACTGAGTATGCAATGCAGTTCTTCGTGTTTTTCGAATGCCCAATGTTTTACACATTTTTTGGAACACAGCTGATTCAAAATTTCTCCCTTGGTAAGAATGTAACTACATTGGTACACCATACCTTGCAACCCAATTGTCTATGAACACTTCTGCTACTGTTTCCGCTTTTTGATTTGGGATTGGGTATACCTCTGGCCATTTGCTGAAATAATCCATAACCACCAGTACATATTTGTTTCCGCAGTTGCTAGTAGGAAATGGACCTGTGATATCCAAAGCGATCCTTTCAAATGGCGCACCTGAGTTATATTGCTTCATCTCGCTATGACTTCGGGGTTTGGGCCCTTTCACTCTGCTGCAAACCTCGAAGTTCGAAATCCACTCAGTGACCGACTGATGCCAACCAACCCAATAGAATCTCTGCTTAATCTTCTCGAGCGTCTTCCTGATTCCCAGATGAATTCCAATTGGGCCACTTAGTAGCTCGTTGAGAACGTCAGGGATCCTTTTCCTGGAAACAACTATCAGTTTCCTCTTACACTGACTATCTTCACTCTTCCGTACTCGATGCCAGCAACCGGATATCAATTCTAAACTGTTCCACTGTGCCCAATATGACTTCGCAATGGGACTCTTTGCTGACATCTCCTCTCTATTTGGTCTCTCGTTTCGTTCGAGCCCTTGCATAACATGGGACAGATCTGAATCTTCTAGCTGACTCTTCCTTAATTGTTCCTTGTCCTATGCATCCGTACACGTTACAGTTATTAGCCGGACATCTATAATGTATTCTTTAGCCTCAGCCTTTGAGCAGTGTTTGCATTCCGAACTACATGGCCTTCGTGACATTGCATCAGCATTTCCATGGGTACTACCTTTTCGATGCTCAATGGAAAAACATAGCTTGGTAGTCACTCGATCCACCGTGCCAATTGTCCTTCTGGATTACGGAACTGCAAGTGCCATTTTAACGCTGCGTGGTCTGTCCTAACGCGGAATCGCTGCCCGTAGAGGTACTTGTGAAAATGTTTAATGCACTACCAATGCCAACAGCTCTCTCCGTGTAACGCAATAGTTCGTCTCTGGTTTGGCAATTGATCGGCTGTAATAGGCAGCTACTTTCTCCTACCATCGACCAGTTGTGATAAAACGCCTCCTATAGCATATCCGGTCGCATCTGTATCTAGAATAAACGTTGCTCCTGGAATCGGATATGCCAATATTGGGGCAGTGCACAAACGCTCTTTCAATGTTTGGAAAGCCAGTTCTTGCTCCTTCTTCCATTCAAAAGCTTTACTTTTTCTTGTAAGCTCGTGGAGGCTATGTGCTACGCTGGCAAAGTTTGGTACAAACCGGCGGTAATATGTGCACAGCCCAAGGAAACTTCTCAATTCATGTAGATTCTGTAGTCTTGGCCAATCCTTTACAGCCTCTATCTTTTCAATCGCAGTGGAGATGCCCTCTGTCGTTACCTTATGACCCAAATAACTTACTTCCTCTTTAAATAGCGAACACTTTTTGGGACTTAGTTTCAGACCAGCACCAGCTATTCTCTGGAAAACTTCCTCTAAGTTTATAAGAAGTTTTTGCCCAATACGATGATGTCGTCCAGGTACACCAGGCATGTTTTCCAATGTAGTCCTTTCAATACCTGATCCATGAGTCTTTCAATAGTAGCTGGTGCATTACATAGTTCAAAGTGCATTACTGTAAATTGCCAAAGACCATCTCCGACATTGAAAGCTGTTTTCTCCTTGTCTTCCTCCTTCACCTCCACTTGCCAGTAGGCACTTTTTAAGTCCGGTTGTGGCAAACCATTTTGTACCAGATAACGAAAACAGAGTGTCGCCAATTCTTGGCAATGGGTAGCTATCCTTTTTCGTAACGTCATTCAACTTCCGGTAGTCCACGCAAAATCTCATTTTTCCATCCTTCTTCCTCACAAGTACCACAGGTGAGCTCCATGGACTAGCTGATGGTTTGATTACGCCGCTGTCGCTCATTTCTTGTATGATTTGACTCACCACTTCCCACTTCGCCAGTGGAACACTACGGATCGGCCTCGCATCTCCAGTGTCAATTTGATGTTTCACAACGTTGGTGCGGCCTGGTTTGGAGACATCTTCGTCAAATACGATCAGCTCTTTTGCCTTACTCTGATAGTCTTCCTCTAGCCCCTCCGTACATGCCGTGATGTCACTTGAAAGATTGATCTTGCTAGTTGAAACATTTTCCTGGAGCTGTTCACAGTTAATAACTATTTCAGCCTCGTGGCATCTTCCCACTACAGCTCCTTTACTCAGTTTGAGTGGTGACTTGAACTCATTGAGTACTCTTACCGGAATACGTCCATCTTGTTTTGTCTTAGCCAGGGTTTTTCCTACAAGTACTTTCGGTGTTGATTTTTTTGCTGCTTCGACATCCCACAATTTGTTTGTCCCACAATGTCCACCAACCTTTGCCCAGATGACTGCTTCTGATTTTGGTGATATTCGCTGACTCTCTTCCACTAGCTACTGCTGTAGCCGCTCCCGTAGCCGAAAATAAGTGGCACATCCATGTTCTTATATCGCATCGTCTTGCTTTGCATATCGATCTTGATGCCTTGGTCGACTCCAATTATGATTTCATAAACAATCTCTGCCATTATAAAATTATGTAGGACCGTGGCGTTCCCAATTGCTATTTCATATGCTATTTCCCCAATTACCTGGGTGTCCTCTCCCGTGGCTGTACGTAATCTTGCTGTTTCGACGTCCCGTATACCATTTATAAAACTCTGAATATTTACCCTTTCAGTGTCTTCCACAGGTGCGTCCGCATTTGCAAGATGAGCCAATCTTTCAATGTCTGAAACAAACTCCTGCAAAGTCTCGTTAGATTTTTGGTAGTGGTTTTGCAATTATATTTGGTATATTTGTTTCCTGTGTTCGCTTCCGTAACGTCGTTCTACAGCAGCCATCAATGCTCATAATTCTTCCACTCTCCTTCCGGAATCGTCAGTATAATTTCGGTGATGGCCCCTTCAATGCTACGAATAGAGCTGCAACTTTATCTTCAGCATTCCAGTTGTTCACTGCTGCGGTCTTCTCAAACTGAAGCTTAAACACCTGGAAAGGAACAGAACCGTCAAAGGATGGTGTTTTTACCTTTGGATTACTCGCTGAAACTGCTGGGCGATTTAGTTGGAACTCCTGTATACGACCTCTCAATGTTTCAATATCTTGTGTATCCTGCGCCTCCAACTTCGAGGAAAAACGTCCTTCTTGCTCTTCCAGTTGAGGAGATATCTGCGATAATATCTGTGCTGAGATTTGCGCCAACATTTCGGATATTCGGTCCTCTTGTGCTTCAATCTTAGATGTAATCTGTGTCGACATTTCTGAAATACGCATTTCTTGTGCTTCCATCTTGGATGTTATACATTTCTCCTGCGATTCCATCTATGGTGACATTTGTGACGACATTTCTGAAATGCGGGCCTCCTGTGATTCCATCTTGGATGTTATACGGTTCTCCTGCGATTCCAGTTGGGATACCATATATGTCTCCTATTCTGCCAGTTGAGATGACGCTGTCGATGTTTGAGCAGATATTGCAGCCAAATTCGCCTGTTATCGTTACTGTCTCCGATGTTTCGTTTTTCTCTTCATTGTTTGTTGTTGTCTCGTCACCATCAGGATGAAAGACATCATCGTCCACCTTAATTCTTTCCGACTCCATAGCGTCTCGTAGCCGTGCTTGAAATTCTATCTTATTGCCGGTTGTATTCAATCCACGGTACTCGAACTCCTTTTTCAGTTGCTGGATTCTTACTTCTCTTTACTTTGCCATGTCCTTGTTGTCCTCTGGAATTTATTCAACAATTCCTCTTCTGACACCAATTTAGTGAAATACTGCTTATTCCAAACCTTCTGCTAACGTTCGAATCGCTAAACTGTTTAATAAATAACTCTAATATTCAATAATGCAAAATGGTCTTTCTTATACTACTTTGAAAGCACTTCACAATAACACTTATTGTAACAAGTATATATGTATGGTATAAACCGGCCTTTATACGTATAGTAATGTTACATATATTTGTGAACTAATTTACATACATTTAAGAACATATATACATATAAACATTTCCGGCCTGAGGGCTTAAAAAAAGTTTTGCCGTACACGTGGACTTTTGATATTACCAAATAAAATATTTTTATATTACAATAAGTGTTCTACTTATTACATGGTGTCAGAAAAGTGGGATGGCAGAGAACAGACTACCACCGGAGCTAGATTGCAGCTATTTGGAAAAAGATTGGATTGGAAAGGCAACTTTTGCATGTATATGCATACAAATGGAAAATTAAAAGAGGGAGACGATGTGCAAGTGGCTACGTTCCTATGGCTTGCTGGCTCGAAAGCGGTAGAAATCTACAATACTTTATTTCCAAATGATGGTACAACCGAACAGTTACTTGGATTAAATGAAACTATTGTTGGTGCTGCCGACGAAACTGGCGATGGTGTTGATGAGAGTGGTCGCTCTAGGGATGACGAGGGTGGTTCATCACGTAGTGTTCGTACACTTAAACAAGTTTTGAAAGCTTTTGGCGATTATTGTATACCGAAGAAAAATGTTGATATGGAATCGTTTAAATTTAACACAATATCTCAAAAGGAAAAACAACCGTTTTCTGAATACGAAACTGAGTTGCGTACGCAAATCCGCTATTGTGACTTTGCTTGCACTTGTGCGAAATCGTACAACGATCGTATGCTGCGTGACCGAATAATTTTGGGCGTTTATGATAAAACGTTGCAGCTCAAATTGCTCGACGGTAAAGATGATCCATTACCAAAAATAATTGAAAAATACAAGATATATGAAGCGGCAAACGCGAACAAAGTTATTTTGGAACAAGGAGCTGTTAAAATGGTAAACGCAACGTCAGCAGTACCGATTAGTCGTTTTTGCTACAATTGTGTTCAGCAACCATTCTCACTGGGGCATCTGAACGTGTGCAAAGCAAAAGATGTTATTTGCCGAGGGTGCAATAAACAAAGAAATTTTTTCAAAATGTGTTACGGAAAAAGAGGTCAACAAGCTGCTCAAAACACGGAAAAGCAATCGAAAGTTCACGAACAGACTAGGAAAAACGAATCAAACAACAAACTTGAAGGACAGGTAAACTTGGTACAAGATTATTACAGCGACAACTGGAACATGGAAGGTAAATATAAAATAAGACAACAGGCTAGTGAACTATTAGATAATAATTGTATAGTATAGAATAAATAGTATAGAATATATAGAGTATATAGAATAAATGTGAATTGTAAGGACTCCAGTAGTGGCAGGTGGACCAAAGATTTATATATAGAGGATATCAAAGTTCGATTCAAAATAGACTCCGGCTCTGATGTTAGTTGCATTCCAATCAAATATATTTCAAATCTCAATGTAAAATTTCAAAAACATTTAATTAATTGCGCCATATATGATTATGGTGGTAATCAAATAAAAAGTTTTGGTACAGTATCTCTCAGGTGCATTGATCCTTATTTAAAACCAGTCTGGTCACCGATTTTGTTGTTGTTGAAGATACCCATGAGCCAATTTTGGGGTTAGAAACTTGTACCAAATTTCAAATAATAAAGCGAATAGATATTCACGATGTAAACTTAAGATGTAATCTAATGCCAGCAAAGAAGGAAGACTTTGTCAAACAATATAATAGTGGTTTAGCGGATTGGGTAAATTTTCTGAAAAAGTTTCGATTACATTGAAGGAAGGGGCGACTCCTTGTTTGAATTATAAAAAAAGGATACCTTTAAGTTTGTTAGAACGATTCAGGACAAAAATTCAGGAAATGGCGAAAGGCAAAATAATTACGCAAGTTAATCATCCAACGGATTGGGTTCACAACGTACAATTAGTGGAAAAGAAAAATGATATTCGTGTTTGTCATGACCCTAAGCCTCTTATCAAATGGATTAAAAGGGAACATTTTTTTATACCAACTATAGAAGATGCTACAAGTCAGATAGTTAATAAGCACGTTTTCACATTTCTTGATCTAAGTAGTGGGTTTTGGCAAATGGAGCTTGATGAACCGAGCTCAAACCTAACGACTTTCATGACTCCCTTTGGTCGCTATAAATTCAACGGCGTACCTTTTGGGTTAAGTTGTGCTCCAAAAATGTTTCAAAAAGAAATGGTGAAACATTTTGGAGACATACCCGGCGTTATAATCTATTTTGATGACATTGCAATTGTAGCGGAAAATCATAGGATGCATGATGAAATTCTTTTTACGGTTATGAAACGAGCTATAGAAAGGGGAATTAAATTCAATCCAGACAAAGTTCAATAT
Organism: Eurosta solidaginis; assembly: GCF_040869045.1. Taxonomy (NCBI): domain Eukaryota; kingdom Metazoa; phylum Arthropoda; class Insecta; order Diptera; family Tephritidae; genus Eurosta; species Eurosta solidaginis. Next base: position 149,401,016 of record NC_090319.1, read on the forward strand.
CGGTCTACAGAAATTAAATTCATGGGCCGTGTAGTATCGGAAGGAACAATTAAGCCACAAAAAAAATATTGTGAAGCTATTCAAATTTTAAGAAAACCAGAGACGACGTCATGCGTTTTTTGGGGTTGCTCAAGTTTTAAGCTGTGTACATTCCAAATTTATCACAAAATTCAACAAAGTTGCGTCAGTTAACGCATAACAATATTCCGTTCCAGTGGGTGGAAGCGCATGAGCATGAGTTTCGGAAACTTATTAATATCGTTACGTCTGAGCCCGTTTTAGCCCTTTGTGATAAGGAAAACCCCATTGTGCTGCAGACTGACGCTTCGAAAGATGGGTTGGGGTGTGTACTATTACAAGGGGGTCAACCTGTAGCGTTTGCGTCCGAACACTGAGTAAGTACGAGCAAAAGTGAGCCCAAATCGAGAAGGAACTATTGGCCATAGTATTTTCGTGTATAAAGTTTCCTATTATCTTTACGGTCGTGACTTTGTGGTGCAAAGTGATCATAAGCCTCTGGAGTCGCTTATGAAGAAACAGATTGCCGATGTGACTCCAGGCCATGTATATGTTCTTGCTCAAATACCCAAAAATGGAAATCGTTTACACCCCCGGTAAGCGGATGCTAGTCGCAGATTGTCTATCACGAGCCCCGTTGCCGGAAATCTCAGAAATTGAGGAAATTAGTGAAATAATTCACTCGATTAGAAAACGAGTTTGCATATCAAAAGACAATTACATAGCATACTGCAAATTCTTGGACGAAGACAAAAGCTATCATAAAATTTGTCACTATGCGCAACATGGGTGGCCCAATTACAACAGTTTGAATGAGCTTTGTAAACAATTTCATAAATATAAATCGGAAATACACTTTGAAAATGGCATGCTGTTAAAGAGTCATCGGTTGATAATTCCCTCAGCTTTACAGTCAAAAGTACGAAAATGGCTACATGAGCCACATTTAGGCATTGAGAAAACCCTTGAAAGAGCCAGAACTCTTTACTTTTGGCCAAATATGAATTAACAGTTAAAAGAGCAAATTGCAGCGTGTGCAGTGTGTGAAGCAATCAGGCGAAATCAAACAAAAGAACCACTTAAACAAGACGAAGAACCCTTGTACCCTTTTCAGACGGTAGGGATAGATATTTTTGACTTTGCGGGAAAGTACTGCATCTCCATTATTGATTCATATTCGAACTTGGTGTTAGCAGAACACCTTAAAAATAAAACCATCGGGTCAATTGTAAATGTCTTGAAGCAGCTATTTAATACAATTGGCTACCCAGCAACAATACGTTGTGATAATAATCCATTTAATTCATTAGAAATAGAAAACTTTTCAAATGAAGCAAACATAGTACTTAAATTTTCAAGTCCCAAATATCCACAAAGTAACGGGTTAGCTGAAAAAGGAGTGGCTATTCCAAAAAATATACTCAAACGGTGCTATGAAGCAAACGATAGGGACAGTTTTAAATACCATTTACTGGAATATAATAACACTCCAGTAGCTAGTTTGCGATTATCTCCCGCTCAGCTGTTTTTTGGAAGATTATTAAAATCTAATCTCCCAACAACGGAACACCTTTTGTTCAGAAATGCACCTGAAGAATCAAAAGTTAAAAAAAAAATTTGAGATAAACGATTAAGACAAAAAAAAAACTTTGATAGAAATGCAAAACCACTATCGGAGCTGAAGTTAGGGATAGGGTAATTTTTAAGAAAAATGGAAAAGAATGGCAGTATGATGTCATTACGGAAAATGTAAATGGGAGATCATATACAGTTAAATATACTAACAATCATCATTATAGGCGTAACCGAAAATGTATAGCTAAGAGCACTAACAATATATTTGACAATAAGGAATATATTATGGAAGAGGAAAAAATGAGAAATGACTGTATGTTACCACCACAAACCCAGCTTGGGAGAAATGAGACAAAGGCAGTCAATGACGCGGTAGTGCCGGGTCTAAATTAACCGGTTATTGAATCACACGATACGGTAAACAACAATAATAACACTGCTAAGGTAACAGACTTTGCTACTACGAATTGTTACGACAATGCCGCGGAAAAAGCGCCAGAACCCGCGAAAGGGTATTATTATACGCGAAGTGGTCGCGCAGTAGTTCCTCCCAAGCTGTACGGTTTTGACGAAGGTTGAGTAACTCAACAAGGAATTAGTATTCCGTCAAACCATATTTATATGATAAAAAAAAAAAAAAAATTAAAGCATGTAAGAAGTATGGATGTATGGTATAAACCGGCCTTTATACGTATAGTAATGTCACATATATTTGTGAACTAATTTAGTATTACATACATTTAAGAACATATATAAATATAGACATTTCCGGCCTGAGGGCTTAATAAACAGTTCTGCCGTACACGTGGACTATTGATATTACCAAATAAAATACTTTTATATTATAACAAGTGTTATACTTATTACACTTAAACTTCACAACCAATTGTGTATTTAAATCAAACTGATTACTGACTTTGTGCTTTTATACTCTCTGCCCAAATGTCTAGACGTTTCTTCTTTAGAATATTCTACTTGGTTACCAGCTATATGGGTGTGTATTTTTAGTTTATAGCCTCTCGCATAGCCATATGCGTGTGCATATGTGAGTACTTCTTCGACTGATGACTACATCTGTGTGTGAGTTATCTCTTCGTTGCCTTGTATGTATGTGGGTAAATTATGATTAATGTGTTTACGTAGCTTGCTTTAATGTTTTTGTTGTTTCGCATTTACTTAGTAACAGCTTACAGATGGTAATATTCGTCAAAATATCATATTTAACACGCATAATAATTCTTCTGAGATATCTTTGCTTTTGACGATTTTTGTTGTCCATCTCATATGTACGCATACGTGCTTAAAACAATTTTTTTTTATTTTTTTATCTGTACTTCTAATCAATTTTTTTGTGAGTAATCTTTTTGTGGGTAGAATTTTTCGGGTGTGGCGATATGCCCCACACACTTTCAAACAAGTAACTAAGGTTATACAATAAGCAAAGTTTAAACACTTTCAATATTTAAGCAATTTGGACATCTTCAATTATGTCCTGGATGGCGTTGTAACCGAAGTATGGTCAACAAGTTAGTTTTATAGAAAAAAAAAAAAATTAAATGAATTGCTTTCGTGTAAAATTGGATGTACGCGCCGCCGGTACGCCGGTGTTCTTACTTTAAAAGTTTGACTTTCTATTTAAAATATTATATTTAGGCAAGGTTTTTTTTGCATGTATTTAAGGAAATCAAAATCAAACTCTCGCGGTTCGTTCAAAAAATTTCAGGAGCAGCTCCTTGCGAAGTGACTGTCCCTCATTCACTTACTCCAGGCAGGCTTTGAACCTAACCCCGGTCTAAGGGATTGGTACCGCTGCGTCTGCCGAAAAAAATGTAAGTATTTAAAATGGTCATGCTTGTCTGTATGTCTCGTACGAAGCGGAGTTTCATCGAAGGAGATGTTCTGATCTAATTCCTAATACTAGTGGTCGACATGATTTCATTAATTCATTTGTGCCTCCTTGCTGGTGAAGCACAAAGGCGACTTGCGGTTGCTATTAATGGTCTTTTAATACACATGAACCTCGTGGTGCAGATTAACGTTTAGCACCAACGCTGGCTTATTGTTGATCGCTCCAAAGGGCACCTCTAGATTTTTCGTCTGCTTTAAGAGCTATAATTCCCGATGGGCAAACAGTAGCAATCCTGTCCACCACCAGTCGCTACCACGTCTCCTGGCCCTCACACCACATGCCAGCACAGAAGCTATAGGTCTGCGATTTCGAACTCATACCTTCGTCGACGTCACTTTCCTAGAAGCTCTAGGTGTAGCTCCGGAAACTTTTAAAGAAGTAACTATTCGGCCAAGGATGCCACCCTCGAAATCATAAGCAGTCCAAGTGGATATTATTGCATAATTCATGGGTGAAAATATTATAATCCTACATAATTTAAATTTTACAAGGACCCTTTTTAAATGAAGACCAAAATTTGCAGGCATCTTCGTTAACCCAAAACGATATTTTGGAATGAAAGTCGACCGATTTTAAGTTGAAAGCTGTTAAGGTTATATTCTCAGTCCAAACTGATGTCTTCCGGCCTTTTGATACAATGTTTCATTATGAATAACTGCGTAGCTTCAGTTTCGGACTAGCTCGGCCGTCCACTAGGTTATAGTAGTAGCACACCCGATCATTTGTTCGACTGTCTTGGGAAAGCCTTTGCTTCAGCAATTTGAGAGTTCTTGCGAAGGAAAGAGCCTCACCTGGTAAATATATGTGCCTACGTATTCACATATATAACAGGAGCCGTAACGAGTAGGTGATATTTAAACTTGGTTGATAGGCTACAAACAATGTGATTCACTCCAAGGGACTAGTTGGGATAGGGCCGCCAACTTTAGAAATATCAAACCCGGAGATTTGGGTGTTGAAAGATGAAGTGTGAAAATCAAAATTAACATTTCAGATGCTATTTTAAAGCTTCGCCAATAAACGGCAGATATTTGAATAAAAGGCCACCTGATTTTTCAAACCCTTCTCTTACGTACTACATATATCTTCAATTTAGTATGAGGTGAGAATCATTTCAAAGGAGTGTAAAGCAGTTTGCTTCACTGATTTCGCTTATTATCTTAACCAATCGGAATTATAGGATTTTTGAAAAAATCGGCACTTCTTTCGCGTAACTTGCTTTTTTAACAACTTAACCCTCCGATAGATTGTGGCGTCTGGCCAGACGAGAAGGCTTCATTTTCGTGAATAACTTTACTGCTACCCATCCGATCATGAAAAGATTTAGTGACTTTTTAAGTTTAGAGGCGGTCTTTATAATAATTCCGAAATCGACATTTTTTTCTTTTATTTTATCTGTTTTTTTGTACCAAAGTTGATTATGTCACATTTTTACGTTGTCGTCTGGCTAGACGAACATAGCATATAAGACCTCATAGTTCGTATTCATTTCAAAATTTATCAATAAAAATGCAAACTTGTGGTTGGGTAGTCACAGTGTGCGACGAGTTTCTTCAAAATTTTAGTAAAAATTCAAATATTTGTGGATTTTGTTTTATCCTTTTTTTGTACCAAATTTGATTATATAACTTTTTAGCGTTGTCGCCTGGTTAGACGAACATATTTTTAAGCCTATAAAACCTGATAGATGGAATTAATTTCAAAATTGATCAATATAATACAAACTTATCACAGTGTGCGACGAGTTTTCTTCAAATTTTAAATAAAAATTCAAATATTTGTGGATAAAGTTCGAAGTGTAAAATTTCGTCTGGCCAGACGACAACGCTAAGATGTGTTGAATTTATTCGCCGCTATTTGAAAACATGTTCGACTAAGGCTATTTTATTAATTTTTTGAAAAAAAGAAAATGTGGAATGCCCCACAATATTTACGTTAATGCATACATCAGGTGATCTAGTATATATTGCGGTAGTACCGTTCTAATACATAAATCAGGCGATCCAGCATGCCCAATTATGATAAACAAATTTAAGAACAAGGCATAAAAGGAATACATAATCACCTAAGAGTTTTTCAACAACAGGTTTTTCGGCCGCTATAAAAGTCTTACCGCAATTTCTGCAAATTAAGTTAAGTCAGTAATTTGTAATACTTTGTACTATTCGGATCGCTTAAATAAAAAACTAAGAACCTAGTTTTCATTTTTTTTAGTTATTGGTTAACCAAAGCCACCACAAAAAATTTCAAAGTGAGCATTGAAATTTTTTATATAACTTTTCTTTTAGTGTTTTGTTTTAATATCTTTAGCAATAACTGTACCGCGGAATAAAGTATAACATAACTGAACAGATTGAACCGTTTATTAAGAATGATGAACTATGAAAATTACAAGCGCAAAATGATATGAAACAAAATAGAGAGAAAAATTACTGATACATATATGTATGTGACAGTGCTGCCATACAGTCAATATAAAATTTCCTTCAGTTGACGGGACGTAACGTTTCATTGGTTGGATGAGGTTTGGTAAAGCATTCCAAGGAGTAATCCTAGACATCCTGTCCGGTCGAGTCGGCGGACTCGAATGCTTCCTGGTCGAAGAGGCGGCACAGTTTCTGGACAGCTCGCTTCATAATTCCACTGACGGTCTTCAAGGTGACATTGCGTATGGCACAATCGTCGACAGGATGGACTTCTGTTACACGACCCATGCGCCACTGAGTTGGCGGTAGGTTCTCGCTCTTAACCACCACAATATCTTACTTACTTACTTAATTGGCGCTTAACCATCTAAACGGTTATTGCCGTCCAACAAGGCGCGCCAGTCGCTCCTTCGCTCCGCCAACCGGCGCCAATTGGTCACACCAAGGGAGTTTAAATCGTTTTCCACCTGGTCCTTCCAACGGAGTGGGGGCCGCCCTCTACCTCTGCTTCCATAGGCGGGTTCCGATAGAAACACTTTCTTGGCCGGATCATCATCTTTCGTTCGCATAACATGGCCTAGCCAGCGCAGCCGCTGCGTTTTAATTCGCTGGACTATGTTGATGTCTGCGTATAGCTCGTACAGCTCATCATTAAATCTTCTTCGGTACTCGCCATCGCAAACGCGTAGAGGTCCATAAATCTTTCGAAGAACTTTTCTCTCGAACACTCCCAAAGCCGCTTCATCTCCTGTTGTCATGGTCCATGCTTCTGCCCCATATAGCAGGACGGGTACGATAAGTGACTTGTAGAGGATGATTTTCGTTCGCCGAGAGATGACTTTACTTTTCAATTGCCTACCTAGTCCAAAGTAGCGTTTATTGGCAAGATTGATTCTTCGCTGGATTTCAGTGTTGATGTTGTTGCTAGTGTTGACGCTGGTTCCCAAATAAACGAAGTCTTTTACTATTTCGAAATTATGGCGACCAACAGTAGCGTGGTTGCCAAGGCGCATATGCGCTGACTCTTTGCTCGATGACAGCAGGTACTTCGTTTTGTCCTCATTCACCATCAAACCCATCTTTACCGCTTCTTTTTCCAGTTTGGAGTAAGCAGAACTAACAGCGCGGGTGTTAGGCCGATGATATCAATGTCATCAGCATATGCCAATAATTGCACGCTTTTATAGTATATTGTTCCAGTGCGGTTAAGTTCTGCAGCTAGTATAATTTTCTCCAGCATCAAATTAAAGAAATCGCATGATAGGGGGTCACCCTGTCTGAAACCTCGTTTAGTTTCGAACGGCTCGGGGAGGTCCTTCCCAATTCTGACTGAGCTGATGGTGTTGCTCAACGTCATTTTGCACAGCCGTATAAGTTTTGCGGGGAAACCAAATTCAGACATAGCGGCATATAGGCAGCTCCTTTTCGTGCTGTCGAAGGCGGCTTTAAAGTCGACGAAGAGGTGATGTGTGTCGATTCTCTTTTCACGGGTTTTTTCCAAGATTTGGCGTATTGTGAAAATTTGGTCGATGGTAGATTTACCAGGTCTGAAGCCGCACTGATAAGGTCCAATCAACCGGTTCACGGCGGCTTCAATCTTTCGCACAATACACTTGAAAGGACCTTATATGCGATATTAAGAAGGCTGATTAAACGATAGTTGGCGCATTTTGGAATATCCCCCTTGTTGTGGACTGGGCAAAATACACTTAGATTCCAACCGTCGGGCATGCTTTCGTCCGCCCATATTTTGCTAAGAAGCTGCTGCACCAACTCCTCGCCGCCGAACTTGAATAGCTCCGCAGGCAATCCATCAGCGCCCACGGCCTTGTTGTTTTTCAATCTGGTTATTGCTATTCTAACTTCGTCATAATCGGGCGGGGGGCATATATTCCATCATCATCGATTGCGGGATCGGGTTCTTCATATCTACGCGGTGAATTGCTGCCTCCATTTAGGAGAGCAGAGAAGTATTCCCTCCATAATCTAAGCACTCTCTGGACATCAGTTACAAGGTCGCCATTTTCATTCCTACAAAAGTTTGCCCCGGTCTTAAAACCTTCCGTCTGTCGCCGTATTTTTTGGTAAAATTTTCGGGTGTTATTCCTGGTGGCTAGCATCTCAAGCTCCTCGCACTCACGCCATTCTACTTGTGCTTTTTTCTTCCTGAAAAGGCGTCTCGCTTGCCTTTTCAACTCACGACAGCGTTCACATACTCCTCTTGTCGCGCTCGCTTTTAACGTAGCCCTGTAGGCAGCGTCTTTTCTTTCGGTTGCAACGCGGCATTCTTCATCGTACCAGTTGTTTTTTCGTCGGCGCCGGTAACCAATTTTTTCCTCGGCGGCAGTACGAAGTGCTTTGGAGATATGCTCCCTCTGCTCCTGTATTCCTTCAGGATGAGTTGTGCTCTCAGAGAGCAAGTGTGAGAGTCGAGTTGCGAAATAATTGGCAGTCTGTTGTGATTGAAGCTTTTCGACGTCTAGCTTTCCTTGTGTTTTTTGTTGCTTAGTTTTAGCCGCGTTGAGGCGGGTGCGTATTTTGGCTGCAACGAGTCGATGTTAGGTCCTCGGACCGTGCGCACATCTAAAACAATGGAGGCATGCCGTCCGTCTATCACAACGTGATCGATCTGATTGCGAGTATTTCGATCAGGAGACAGCCATGTAGCTTGACGTATCTTTTTATGCATGAACCTCGTGCGGGATATGACCATGTTTCGAGCACCGGCAAAGTCAATCAGCCTCAGTCCGTTAGGAGAAGTTTCATTGTGTAGGCTGAACTTTCCGACTGTAGGACCAAAAACACCTTCTTTGCCCACCCTGGCTTAAAGTCGCCAAGCACGACTTTTATATCATGACGGGGCAGCGCTCGTATGTGCATTCTAATTGTTCATAAAAAGTGTCTTTTACCTCATCGTCTTTCTCCTCTGTCGGCGCATGGGCGCAGATGAATGATATATTAAAAAATTTTGCTTTTATTCGGATAGCGGCGAAACGCTCGTCCACAGGCGTGAACGCCAGCACTTGGCGACAAAGTCTCTCTGCCACCACGAATCCGACGCCGAAACTGCGCTTATTCGTATGGCCACTCCAATATATGTCACAATTTTTGATCTTCTTTCTTCCTTGCTTCATCCAACGCATTTGTTGGATGGCGGTGATGTCAGATTGTGCTTTGACGAGGACATCAACCAGCCGGGCATCTGCACCAATCCCATTCAGGGAGCGGACGTTCCAGGTGCATGCCCTCAATTCATTTTCCTTCAAACGTTTGCCACGTTCGTCATCAATAGAGAGTGTATTTATCCGAGGCTTGTTGTTATATTTCATTGGAGTATGGTTTTACGTGGCGGGTCCCAAGCCCAGCGCACAACCCGCTCAGCGGGAGTGAAAATATTAATTGGCACGTTTATATAGCGAGCCGCTTGCTCCAAGACAGACACCCGCTTTCAGCCGCGCCTAGAGGTGTACAGACGCTGCCGATGAGATCTCCCCCGGCTAGCCCTTAAACCGATTATGTCAGAGTGGCCTAGCCAGGTTGTCGCCTTCTCACATTAGCTCACCGCTAAACATCGGATGTTTAGCGGCTACCCAGAGGATAATTGGCCGCAAGCGACCGGCAGTAGTGAGCTGCTTGAACCGCATGCAAAAGAATCGCTGAGGCCATTCCCAGATGAATGGCGGTCAGAAGCTTTCCCCACTTGCGTGAACTTCTACACACGGCCCACCCTCACACCACAATATCACCGATCTTTATATCTGCTTTGTGCCTTTGTGCCCCGCGTCGGGCGGGGGGGGGAGCATGTTGAAGACATGATCCAATTTTCGGACTAAGTCCGCCCCCTCCGTCTGGCAACACCCGGCCAGTGCGGCCAAGCGCAAGCAGTGCAGCTCAGCCGTGGCTTGCCAACCACCACCGCGCTCACTCTCAATTGAGTTTAGTTTAGTATAAAACTACCCGCCTTCACGCATCGTTCGTGCCCGCATCATTCGTGCAGTTTTTCGCCCGCCCGCCGTCGCGCAGTTTTCAGTTCTTCAAATATTTAAACAAATTCATTTTTTACATAATCTTGTGTGTAGTTGAAGTTAATTTTTGAATTTGTTCTCAGCTTTCTGCGAATATTGTGGGTAGGTTGAACAGCGTCTTCAGTTGGTTGTCGACGAGTATCCTTTTGTTCTCGTACCTAGATCTGAGCGCTTCCCAGGCAAGCTCGAAATTATTATCGCTCAATGGGTATTGTTTTACAATAAGCCCAGCTTGTCCTTTTGTTTTCAGGCGTAGATGGTATAATTTTTGAGCGGGTGATAATTTAGGGTGGTTTTTATAGACTGCCGTGAACATATCTCTAAAGGATGGCCAGTCTTCGTATCCCCCATGAAATACTTCGGTGTCGCATGGTGGTACTTTTAAATAAAAACCGTTTGCGTCTGAATTGTTTATTGGGTGGGCGGGTATTTGTTGTTGGTTGGTGCTAGCAGTATTAAACAGCTGTAAGGCTTCTAAAATTCCTGATTTGCATGTTTGGTAAGTTTCCAAGCATTTAGCGAATTTTTGCTCAACCGAGCCGCTAACATCTGTGTAATTATCTGAGAAACTTACTTCTCGATGGGACTCTAGCACCTTTGCCCATATTTTATCAAGGTCTTCTAATTTGGCCTTAAGCATACACTCTGATAAATCGGTAGCTTGGGAGGGTGACCATCTTGAGCAGTAAACCTCTAATTGGTTACCGTCGTATATGAATTCCTGCAGGCATTGGTCTGCAGTGGTCAATTTGTGGGTTTCGTTGGTTTTTGGCATTATAATTTAATGTGATTTACCAAGAAATGGGAGCTTTTATTAAGCTGTGAAAATCGAGAAGAAAAAAAAAAAAAAAATTTTGTCAAAAGGGCACAAAAAATTTTTTTTTTAAACCAGCTTAATGTGCGCTTGGTTTTAATACGAGCTTGTCTCAGCGCTTCTGAGTACAAGTAATGTGGGTATAATAATATAAATATTATAATATTTGTGTTCACTGGGTTTTTATTTTTTTTATTTTTTGAGACCGGCCTAATGTGTCCCGGCTTTTTGCTTTGTTATATGTACTTGTCTCAGCGCGTCTGAGCACAAGTAATATGGGTATATAGTACATATGTATGTATTTATATATATGGGTGAAATATATTTGCCGACAAACTGTGGTGTACCAACAACCTTTGTTTGCTGTGCCAATGCACTTGATCTTTATTAACAAAGTAAATGTATGCCAATATGTGATCGATGATCTTTGTTGCTTCCTTCTATTATGTAGTTACCTATGGTCATGCAATTACTTTGTTGAGGGTGGGTTTTGGCTTATGCAAAAAGATGTACAAGTGCGTGTGGGTGTTATGAGTGCATATACTTGTAGGTTTGTATGCAGAATTAATATTGGGTGCACCGGTAAAATAAACTTTGGAAAAGTGACAAAAATTTGGCAAAGTTTGTTGCTATGGGTTTTTGTAAAATATATTTCATGTAATATATGTATATAAGGGTAAATTGGGCAGCGGTGAATTTCACGCTGGAAAAATATGTAGCTCGGGTGATATTACCGAACTAAGTGGGTATATACATATATTACATATATACGTATATATTTTTTATAATAAAGTCGATATTTAGCGCAACGAACTTTTTGGGTATATAGAAACCGGGCAGTGGATTTTCCGTTGGTACGGGAATGCAAATTTATTTGTTGAAAATTTTATATGGCTTTTTGAAGGGACTGTACCTGTTGGTAACAGTGAGTAAGCAAATGAAATATTTTGCCGTTTAGGCTTTTGATGTGGGTTATATACCCAGGGTCCGGTTCTTTTGATCGGAGGGATATATAATTGGGGAATTTATAGAATTTGGGTCCGTACTTTAGACGGAGGGAATATATTGGGTAAACGGTGTACTCACTCTGACATTTTTTGTGTTAACTGTGTGTTACTTGTGGGTTTTGTGTTGTCCTTTAGCCTTTGTTGTATGGTCTCCTGTTTGATATGTTGTGTTGTAATGTTGTACCTCCTTGTTGGTGTAGTTAGTGTTAGCGTTGATTTTTCGTATATGTGTTTTCCAATTATTGTTTTCAAACTTTTTCTTTCAAATGTATTTTTCTTTTTTGTAAATAAATATTATTATGTTTTTTCCAAAAACTTTTTCCTCTTTTTTTTTTCTCACAACTTTTTCTTTTTATTTGGTATTTATATGTTCAGTTTTTTTGGTACGTGTTTTGTATTGTCGTGAAAAAATTTTATTAAATTTGTATTTTTTTTCCAAAAAAAAAACACTTGTCTTTTCTCTTGTTTTCTTTTTTTTAAGGTATTTTTCCTTTTTCTCAACAACTTTTTTTTCTTTTCGAAAAACTTTTCCTTTTTCTACGCTTTTTTTGATTTCTTTGCACAAAACTTTGTTCTTAGTAAAATTATTTTTTTTTCGTTTTTGTCACACCTTAATGTTTGTTTTATTTGTATGTGCACTATTGTTCAATTTTTTCTCAAATAAATTTTTTTTGTTAAGCACTTTTATAGTTTTGTGGCCGTACCGAACCGCGTTTTTATGTAAGAATTGTTTTTGTTTTACTTGTTTTTATTATATTTATGTTTTTTTTCTCACTTTTTGCTTTTTTCTTCTTTTGCCGCTGGTTACCTTTTTAGCACCAAAGGACCATGTAAGGCGAAACCCCAATTTTCGAGTTTTACACCACGAACGGTGAATCAAAACTCGACCCAACTCAACAATAATAAAACCCATGCATATCACACCGAGTTCAATAAAACGGCTTCGTGTAGATTGTACAACCAATACCACGCAGTCAAATCTTGCGTTAGGTTTAGAAATTTATCGGTATCAGACCGAATCAAATTTGTGAGAGAAAATAGTTATTGCGAAAACTGTTTGTCTACGTCACACCCCAAGAACGAATGTAAAAGTAGTTTCACGTGCGTTTATTGCCAAAAGCGTCATCATTCGCTACTGCATTTGCAGCCCAAACCCCAACAATCACAACCAAATCCCAGAGCTCAAAATGCCCAAGCCGGCACCCCTAGGAGAACGGACGACGAGCGAGCCTCAACGTCAAAAGCCGCCGCAAGAGCCATCTCCTCCCAACAGTCTCAAGACAAAAACCCGGTTTCTTCACTCTTCTCGAGTAATCATGGAACCACCCTATTACCCACAGCAATAGTATCAGTATACTTTGCTGGCGAATTTCATAAAATTCGTGCCCTAATAGACCAAGGTTCACAAAAAACTTTTGTATCATCCCGTATACAAAAGGTTCTTGGTCTACCCACAAAAGAGTCTCTCCACCAGATATCTGGAATGGGTGGAACGGTTGTGAAAAATGCCAATAAAGTCTGCCAGATAACATTCTGTTCAGCAGACTTAACCCAAATGATAGACGCACAAGCAATAATTTTGCCCAAACTAACGAAGTTCTTGCCCACAGTCAGAGTTTCAAGCATCGATCTCGAAGAACTGTCCCATTTACCGTTAGCCGATCCGCAGTATTCGATAGCATCAAAAATCGATGTGGTAATCGGCAGCGATATCACCCCGCAAATCCTCACCGAAGGGCTCCTACGAAATGTGAGTGGAACATTACTTGCCCAAAACACAATATTCGGATGGATATTAAGCGGCCCTGTAGCTGAAAAGGTATCAACCTTCAGCACTCATGTCACTGAATGCACCGATGACCCCATCAATCAACTTTTGAGACAATTTTGGGAACAGCAAGAAGTTCACCAAACCCAACAACGATCAGCAGATGATGAATACTGTGAAACACTCTACCGGACAACCACAATTCGTGAGAAAGATGGACGCTACAGAGTCAAACTACCCTTCAAATTGGAATTTCCAGCCAATCTGGCACTCGGTCATTCACGACCCGTAGCACAACAGCAGTACATCAGCATCGAACGCACGCTCGAAAGAAAGCCCGAATTAAGAGACAAATATTTTGAAGTCCTTAAGGAATATTTAACCATGGATCATATGGAACCCGCCTCCCAACAAGAGATAATTAGAGATGGTAAATATTTATCATTTTATCTACCCCATCATGCTGTCATAAAACCCGACAGCAAAATCACAAAAGTGCGAGTCGTCTTCAACGCATCAAAAATGTCGCATTCTGGCAACTCGTTGAACGACGTCCTTCATACAGGCCCCATTCTACAAAATGACTTAATGCTCGTCATACTTAAATGGCGACTTTATAAGTTTGTTTTTAACGGCGATATTGAGAAAATGTATCGCCAAATACGCATCCATGAAGAAGATAAAGATTTTCATCGAATCGTTTTTCGAAAACACCCAACTCTGCCGATAGAAGATTTTCGACTAAAAACAGTTACCTTTGGTGTAAATTGCGCGCCATATTTGGCGATTCGGACCCTACACCAACTCGCCCACGACTGTCAAGACGAATATCCGCTCGCTAAAAATATTTTATTGAATGAAACTTATGTTGACGATATTTTGTCCGGCGGTCATAATATACAGTCCACTTTGAACTCTATGACTCAAGTTATCGAAGCCTTAAAATCGGCAGGGTTCCCTTTGAGGAAGATGTCGGCAAATCACCCTGAAATTTTAAAACCCGTTCCCGACCCTGATTTGCTAGACGTCGACTTCCTTAAATTCCATGATTCAAGTTCCACAAAAACCCTTGGAATTCAGTGGAACGCGCTAACCGACACCTTCACCTACACGTATGATCCACCATCAGCAGAAAACACGACCACAAAAAGGCAGATTTTATCAGCAGTTGCAAAACTGTTTGACCCCGCAGGATGGCTTTCGCCAATAATGATTCTTGCAAAAATGTTGCTGCAACAACTCTGGATGGAAGGAACGGATTGGGACGAAGACGTGAAGCCCGGAGCTCTCCAAAAATGGACCTCAATTTATGAAAATTTACCTCATATCAGAGACATTAAAATCCCTAGGTGGGTACAGTATTCCCCCGATAAACTAATCCAGCTGCATGGATTCTCAGATGCTTCAGAAAAAGCATTTTGTGCCTGTATATATTTACGAGTACAAACCCATGAAAATAAGTTTTCATCCCATTTGCTAGCTGCTAAAAGAAAAGTAGCACCCCTCCAAACCGTGAGTCTTCCACGGTTGGAACCCTGTGGAGCAGTTTTACTCTCCAAGTTAGTGAAACAGCTGCGAAGTGAGCTGAATCTACCCCAACACGAACTCATTCTCTGGTGCGATTCTGCCATCGTACTGGCCTGGTTAGGAAAACCACCCCATACCTGGAAAACGTATGTCGCCAACAGAACCTCTGAAATTCTTAAGAACGTCGACAATGCCACTTGGAGGCACGTTTCCAGTAAGGATAACCCAGCGGATTTGGGCACTCGAGGCTGCAAGCCTCAGGATTTATTCCAATGTCCGCTATGGTGGGAAGGACCTAATTGGCTAATCAATCCATCAACTTCGTGGCCAAAGGATACACCTCACCACCCAACTCCACCCGAACAACGACATGTGGACGTATTCCACACCCTGCAGGAAGAAAATATAGACATACTCGACCGGTTTTCGTCGTTTTCTCGAGCGCTTAGAGTCGTGGCCTATATGTTGCGGTTTATCAAGAAAGCAAGGAAACTGAAAGTTCCAGCCACGCTCAACCTCACCCACGCCGAAGTGAATGATGCCAAAATCAAAATCATCATTCAAACTCAACGGAATCATTACGGAGACACGATAGAGCTGCTTCAAACGTCAGGACCCTTACCCAAAAAGAACACCCTTCTGACATTAAACCCCATGCTAGATGACTCAGGAATCATGCGAGTTTCTGGAAGATTAGCATATGCCACCTATAGCTTTAATGAGCGGCACCCAATTATCATACCCGAAAACTCTCGATTTTGTTCTCTTCTGTTAGACTTCCTCCATTCGCACCTGCTGCACGCCGACAAACAGCTGATGATCCGAATGGTACAGCAACAGTACTACATTCCACGTTTGAAGCAAAAGGTCAAAAAGCTCGCCTTCCACTGCAAAACCTGCACCATCTATAAACAGCAGATGAAAACGCAGATAATGGCAGCCTTGCCACCCGAGAGGTCAACATATTCTCTACCCTTTCATACAACAGGAGTCGATTTTGCTGGACCATTTATGGTAAAAACTTCTCCCCTTCGCCGAGCTTCGTATGTCAAAGCTTACGTTTGTGTGTTCGTCTGTTTTTCCACAAAGGCTGTTCATTTAGAAGTGTGCTCTGATCTCACCACGAATGCCTTCAACGCAGCCTTTGCCCGATTTACTGGCCGCCGTGGCCTACCCCACCAGATATATTCTGACAACGGAAAGACGTTCGTCGGCGCACAACGCGGATTACAAAGAGAATTCACCACATTCCTCAAGGAAGTCGCTACAGACGTCGCCGAAAAGTATGCAACTCACGGATTCTCATGGAAATTCATCCCACCATACGCTCCCCACATGGGTGGTCTGTG
This sequence comes from Eurosta solidaginis, assembly GCF_040869045.1. NCBI lineage: Eukaryota > Metazoa > Arthropoda > Insecta > Diptera > Tephritidae > Eurosta > Eurosta solidaginis. Next base: position 149,417,434 of record NC_090319.1, read on the forward strand.
GGAAGCGGCCATGAAAAGCTTCAAGATACACTTTACGAAAGTAGCAGGAAACCAGAAGTTCTCCTTCGAAGAGCTTACTACCCTCTTAGTACGCATAGAGGCGGTCCTCAACTCCCGACCGCTCTCCCCTATGTCCGAAGATCCAATGGATCCCCTAGTCCTAACCCCAGGGCATTTCCTACGTGGCGCGCCGCTCTTGTCATTACCGGAGCCAACTGCAGAGCATCTCACCTTGGTCAACAAATGGCAGAAACTGAAAGTGCTTCACCACCAATTCAGCACACGATGGAAGAACGAGTATCTCAAGGAGCTGCATAAGCGGTACAAATGGAAATACCCTCAACGCAATATTCAAGTTGGAGATTTAGTCGTGGTAAAGGATGATTTACTACCCCCAAACGAATGGCGTTTGGGACGGGTAATCACTTTACACCCTGGATCGGATAAACATGTTCGAGTTGTGGAACTCAAAACACAAAATGGACTAATAACCCGTAATATTGCCAAACTGTGCGTGCTACCAACTGCCTAGTAATGCCAACCCTACCTCTGGTACCCTCTGTTTATGACCCTAGCAATCTGAAAAAGATATATAAGCTACCCTTACCCATGCCTAAAAAATACGAATATTTTTTCTCTTTTCTTGTCTTTACAGGACCCGCAGAACAACCGAGGGACCAAAGTATCGCCTCTGTGGTCAACGGCATGTGTTGAGACAGTGCCGGGCCTTTTTAGCGATGCAACCCGAGGAGAGATACCAATGTGCCAAAACCCACCGGCACTGCCTCAACTGCCTCGCAATCTCACACTCCACCGGTGCGTGCGACTCCCCAAGCAGCTGCCGAAAATGCTCACTCGGCCACCACACTTTGCTCCACCGGGCTCGACCGAACAACCATGCGGACAACGACAGCCGCCGAAGAGACAGGGCAACCCCACGAGCCCGCACGGAAAACCGCCAGAGCGCGGTACAAAGCCAATCGGCTCGTCAAAAAGAAAAAAAATACGACAATTAGTAGCCGAGGCACGAGCAGCCTTGGACAGAGTTGACGCCGCCCTTAACCCATCAACGCGTCGGGCGGGGGGGGAGAGCATGTTGAAGACATGATCCAATTTTCGGACTAAGTCCGCCCCCTCCGTCTGGCAACACCCGGCCAGTGCGGCCAAGCGCAAGCAGTGCAGCTCAGCCGTGGCTTGCCAACCACCACCGCGTCACTCTCAATTGAGTTTAGTTTAGTCTAAAACTACCCGCCTTCACGCATCGTTCGTGCCCGCATCATTCGTGCAGTTTTTCGCCCGCCCGCCGTCGCGCAGTTTTCAGTTCTTCAAATATTTAAACAAATTCATTTTTTACATAATCTTGTGTGTAGTTGAAGTAAATTTTTGAATTAAATATATTTATATATGTATATTGCTTTAAACCCGTGTGGCCCCCATTTTCCTAAAAGACAGTGCTAGTGAATTAAACACTACTTATTGCGCTGTTGAAGTGTGGTCAGGTACTCCTCACTCCATCGGCGCCAGAACTCTTGGCGCACTTGTGAGACCCATTGCCATTGCTTCAAGCGGTTGGTTGGAATATGGCGTACGTCTGATTCTGGAACAGCCTTTCAATGGTGCTACCTTTGTTCGTGTAGTTAGTAATGATAAGCGCACATCATCCGCGTCATTTATTTGGATGTATATAACAGCAGCATATGCTTGTGAACTGGCGTCACAAAATCCGTGTAACGTGGGTTGATTATTCCGAACCATGCCCAACCAGCGATTGATGCGGATTTCGCTAAGGGCCTCCAAAGTAGAACGATACTTGAGCCATTCGTCACGGAGCTCTTCGAGTAAAGGCGAGCCCCAAGATAGACCAGCAGACCACATTCTCTGAATGAATAACTTTCCTGTTATGATTACTGGTGCTATCAGTCCAACAGGATCGGAAAAACGCGCCACTTCCCTGAGCACATGTCGACATGGAAGAAAAACTGATCGGATACCGAATCCCACCTCAATCCCAATACCGTTGCCACAGATGACGTGAACGAGTAACTAGAAAGAGATGGGTTATTAGATAAATACAAAAAACCTTACTATCATTGGAATTCCACTTCCTTGGCTTAAATCCACCGTTGGATAGAATAGTGTCCACGTTCAACGCTAGGTCAACGGCTTGGGAGACATTGTCACAACTTGTTAAAAAATCATCAACGTAGAACGAATGGAGTATCTCTTCACGCGCGATGATCGCTTTCGTAGCATCAGGAACGGTCGAGTAATTATCATGTGCGCATTGTTGTAAAGCACGAACAGCGTTGTATGGACTGCACGCCATGCCATATGTGACTGTTTTCGTCGGAAGGAGACTCTCGCCATATGATTCTCTGATAGTATCGATGCTCCGGCGCCACCAAAACCTGGCGGAACATCTTTTCAATGTCACCATTAACTGCCACCTGATAACGCCGGAAACGCAACAGGATGTTGATTAGCGAGTCCTGGATTGTTGGACACACCAGCTGAATGTCGTTGAGCGATAAACCAGTAGTGGTCGGCGCCGAAGCATTAAATACGACTCGAAACTTCGCGGCGACCGCATGATGTGGGATATAATAGCAGCCAGTATGGTTGTACGGTGATTCTACCTTCCGCATATGGCCCAAAGTAACATACTCTCTGATGAATTTTACGTAGTTTTCTCTCAGTGTAGGGTCTGAAATTAAGCGACGTTCCAGCGGCTCGAACTGGCGCATGGCCAACGAGAAAGACCATCCAAGCTGTGGAGCGTCGCGCCACAAGGGCAGGTGTACGACATAACGTCCGTCTTGTGTACAGGAGTGTGTGGTATCAAATATCTTGCCACACTCATCTTCGTCAGATTCATCCGCCGTTGGAACCTCTTAAATCTTCCAAAACCTGTGCACCAGTTTTTCTAGGCGAACATCATCTTCGCCAACGACGGTCTTAAACGAAAACGATGAAACATTGGAAATTGAAGATACTGTTGCAGGGCCAAATACCACCCAACCAAAGTGTGTACGCTGGGCGCAAAGTTCGTCTGGTCGTGCACCGACGACCTTACCCTGTACGATTTGTCCCCATACATCTGCACCGATGAGAACATCGATTGCTCCTGGCGTACCAAACCAAATATCAGCCAGATCGAGTCCTTTCAGATGTGATCACTGGCTTACGTTAACCTTGACTGCGGGAATCTCAGACGTGATGGACGGTAACACCAGTGCTTCAAGTTGTATGCTGAAATCCTTCGTTGTCGACTTAAGTGTGAGCGTTGCGCTGCCATTTGCTCGGGTGTTTACTGTAGCTTCGACGCCTTCCACATTTACATTACATTTACGACGATAAAGCTGCAAAGAGTTTGCCAAGCGATACGTTATGAAGCTTACCTGCGATCCCGGATCACATAAAATACGAGCCATGAGTTGAATTAAGATTTCTCCAAATGCATATGCACGCGCTGTTGCCAAAAGAGTGATTGCTTGGGATTGCGCAACGTAGGCTTTCGCAGGTACGGTTAGTCATGATGTTGATTTTGACTTCGCTTGATCACTAGCCCCGTCTGGCCCTGCAGGCAAAGCCGTCTTGTTGGGTTTGTCACGACATAAAAACATGTTGTGCTTACGGCCACAGCTTCTACAACCACCAGAGGGGCACTGACGTGAAGAATGACCACTACGTAGACAATTGTAGCATAGCTTTAAAGTTTTGACTGTTTCAAAGCGCGCATCTATCCTCATTGCTGTGATAGCGGGGCACCTTTTGATTCAATGAGCACCTTGGCAATGTGCACATTGTCCAACCTCAGTGGATGCCATGCGAGATTTCACTTGTCGTTGTTGTCGCGCAGATTGCACACTGGATGGTTCTGGAGCAATGCTATGAGCGCGTCTCTCCAAAAATTTAAGTAAATCGTCTAGAGTTGGTATTTCATGCGTCGAACACTTCATGGACCAATCTCTCTTCGTTAGCGCTGGTAATTTCGATACCACAATTGGCACCGCCAAAGCATCCCAATGTTGAACAGGGATTTCCATTACACGTAGGGCACGAAGAGTCTCGTGCACCGTATCAACAATAGCAAGTAATGCCTTAACCGATTCCTCTGTAGCAACTTTGAGGCTAAGGAAACGTGACACGTGTATCTCCGCAAGTTGCTTCTTATTGTCGTAGCGCTCCTTAAGAGCCTTCCACACCTCTTCGTAGCCGCCTGAGTAGATTCCTCCGATTAACGACACTGCGCTGGCACTAACAGCTTGCCGAAGTTTGCCCAACTTGAATGCTTCTGGGAAGGAAGCCCGATGCACTAATGTTTCGAAGGCATCTTTAAACGCCAACCACTTGCACATGTTACCATCGAATTGTGGAATAGCTAATAGATCAAGTTTTAGATCCAACGAGCAACCTTCTAAGCTTGCAGTAGGGCTGTTGCGTGTAAGCGCATTTGATGTGGGCAGTGATTTTTCTTTGCATGCGGCAATGAGTCGATTAAGTTTGCTGCACGCTTCTACATACACCTGCTCGATATCTTCCCACAGGGCTTCATGTGCCGCAACTTCCGCGTTTTCAGCTAATCCAATTAGGTGGTCGTGATTCTCCGTAAATCGCGCAAAATGTGATTCTAGCATTTTCAGCTCCTGTTCCAGCTGAAATACATCCAAATCGTTGACTGTCTCCCTATTTACGCGCCCAAGAATGCGCCTTATTGATTTGACTGCCGTTGAACGCAATTTCAATTCTGTTAGCAATAACTGTACCGCGGAATTAAGTATAATATAACTGAACAGATTGAACCGTTTATTAAGAATGATGAACTATGAATATCACAAGCGCAAAATGATATGACACAAAATAGAGAGAAAAACTACTGGTACATATATGTATGTGACAGTGCTGCCCTACAGTCAATATAAAATTTCCTTCAGTTGACGGGACGTAACGTTTCATTGGTTTGATGACGTTTGGTAAAGCATTCCAAGGAGTAATCCTAAACAAACTTGGTTAATTGGGTGATGCTAAATCCATGTTAAGGTGGATTGAAAGCGACTGTTAAATAACTTTTAAATGGGTGGAAAGAGTTAAATTTTGCAATTGATGGAAAGAGTTAAATTTTGCAATTGGATTCTTAAAACTGGCTGTGATACGCATCCGTTGATACCCTTTCGACTATATCAGACCAATTTTCGACATTAACAATAAATGTCTTAAATGAGTAGAACATGTATAGTAACGCGCCGAACGCCGCCGCCGACGCAGCCGCGCCGATATTTTTGACATTCGGCGGCGGCGTGCGAAAACGACGGCGTATATCACTAATATGCACGCATCCATTCTTTTATACTTTTGTACATAATACCTTATCCTAGGTCAGGAATTTGCATTAATTTTGGCTTTGGTTTATTTTTAAATATGCATACGTACATGTCTTTTTTTGCTAATTTTTGAAAGGAAATATATGACAATACTTCTTTAGTAGAACGTACGTAACACTCGATATTGCTCATTTACTCTTGTTTGAATTTTTGTTGCTTCAAACTGGATTGGTTTTGAATTTACTGTTGAAGAAGTGCTTGAAAATTTGGAGTTTTTTTTATTTATATAGATATATTTTTTTCATTACGAAATAGAATTGTAAAAATTAGATTTAAGAATTTTTGTTTTCCTTTTGTCTTTCAATAATTTTTATATACGTATATTTAAGCCTAGTGGTTAGGGTGTCACATATTTATTTTGACTCTGGAATTAAAAATTACATAAAAGAAATGTTTATAACGTAGTCAAATTTTAAAGGTTGAAATTGAATTTATTTCAGTGATGGAGGACTAACTCTTCGACTCTTTGGTGTGGGTGTTGTTCCCGGTAGGAAGAGGGGAAGTGGGGGTACAATGTCGTGAAAGACCCTTACACAGACGAGCTTGAGTCAGGTATAGGGGGCACTGTAAGGTAGTCGGAGTCAGCACAGTACCCAAGGCTTCGCGCAAGCTGCGCTGAAGAGGGTGGGTAGACCCCTCCCCCCCCCCCTTACTCCGGGCCCGTCCTTTTTTCCTTTTTTCCACTTCCTACTTCCCCTCCTTCCAATGTATTCTGCTCTAGGCATGAACCAGTTTTTTTTTTTAAATAACTGCGGGTAAAAGGCTGTGTGCAAAATCCCGCCCCATTCGACGAGCTAGCAGAGGCTTGCAACCATGCCACATGCCACCTCCGCCTTACCACCAAAAGTCAGTTATCGTAACAGTGCTTGCAAGGCGATTATTTATTTTGATGTATTTGCAATTACAAAATTCACATAGAATGCTCAAATATTTGTATTGATGCTGTCCATACGCTGAATGACAATAAAAACTTAATTTACAAGTGTGACAATTGTGTTGCTATGTTCTCTCGTGCTAAAGTTCACAAAGCTTTAAAAAGTGTTGACGCGCTGCAGAATTGTTTTAAGTTGCTCAGTCCAACTGAGACAAGATCGGATGGTAAAACAAACACCAACAATAAAATACGTACGCGCTCTACATCTAAGGTCGTCTCACCTACGTTAACAAATGACCAATCTACATCCCAGCAATCAACAATTATTAAGCCCGTGTCTTCTGCTGGTGTTGATCTCGAGACGTATGCGGGTGCTGCTGCGAGCGCTGTTAGTAATCCTCAGTCGCAAAATGTAAATGCAAGGTAATAGAAAATCGCCTGTTGTTGTTAGTGGTAACAATTCTAATGCTGTATTGGATGTTTTTGTACGGCACAAGTGGCTGCATTTGTCATCATTCAAGCCTTTTGTTACCGAAGACTATATCGTGCAATATATCTCTACGCACGCTAATATTGATGCTTCAAAAATACGCTGCACAAGGTTGATAAAACAGATACTGACATCAATTCTCTAGTAAGAGCTACTTTTAAAATACGAGTATTATCAGCTAATTATAGCAAGGTTTTTAATGCTGCGCTATGGCCGAGAAATGTCACTGTTAGGCCCTTCCGTTTTTTCCGAAAGCCGGAGAAAATCCGTCGGCTTTGTATGTGTGGATGACACTAGTCCTATTAAACAAACACGTGATATGTGTTCAATTCAAAGCCTTAATATTTATTATCAATACATGTCTGGAATGCGGAAAAAAGCAAACTCGTATCCTGCTACATCCCAACACGTATTCGTGCTAGTTGAGACTTGGCTTAATCCTGACTTCTGCAGTGAGGAATTTTTTGATAGAAATCATTATACTGTTTTTCCAAGGACCGAGATGGTGTGTCGTTGAATACTACGCGTGGAGGTCGTGTCTTAATTGCAATGAAGTCAGATTTACGTGCAATCTAAGTAGCGCTAACAAAACTGTTCCCTTAATTAAGCAAGTTAGTGATTCTAACGCTAACAAAACTGTTCCCTTAATTGAACAAGTTAGTGACTCTATTTCTAGTGAGGATGAATAACATTTCACCTGTGTGTCTTATATTCCACCCAATAGTTCTGATAG